>NC_080467.1:19697724-20018557 GCF_030265055.1 Doryrhamphus excisus
CAAATGATACATGTAGAAAAGTCCTGATGCAACAACCGTTTTCCACAGGATCTTTTAAACAAGGGAATACTTCTTGTATACACACATGATTACTCAAGGAGCAGAAGAGTTGCCCCTGGTTTCCAAAAGCCTGAGGAGATCAAATCTTCTTTGAAATGATGGACACAACCCTTGAACTCAACTCAATGCGAAGTATGCAATAAAGATGCCACAACTGTTTTGAAAAGGCTTAACAATCACACCTATAGTCTAGTCAGTGTATCACAGGAAGTGAAAATCACATTGATTGTTACTGCACTGTCCACAAAGTCAAATTCACCACCACAGAGTCATTCAGAAAATGGCGATCACAGCCAGGTCCATGCACAAATATAGAAAATAAACACAGAGCTGGCGAATAGATTCAGGATGGTCGCTTTAGTTTTGATCTTCTCCATTTTCGCAACGGCACTTCGGAACAAATCCGCCCTGCTCGAGTCCTTCGATTTGGAACCTTTCCAAGCCGCCTGGCCAGCCGCTACAGCGTCCTTCCGCTTTCTTTCCGATGAACGAAAATAGGTAATCGAAATCACCGGGGTCGGCCATTGTCTGATTGTTGTGTTGGAATGCGAAGCACGCAGAGCCACGTGGAGTATCGCGTGGACTGGTACGCTCTCGCGCTAGCATACGACGACAGGGGACCAGTCTACTCGCGCTAAAATTTGACTGCGTCCCGCGGTTCGAACATACAGACATCGACATTTTCTGGTTTTCAAAAAAGCGTACGTTGATGTCTTAACCCCCTCCCCCCCTCGTACGGTTTGTACGCTCGTGAAAATGTTGAAAATTATGGATGGCCCCTGAAGGTTTTAGGATGTCACTAGATGGATCCTAGAACTTGTTTATTTTCCAATTTCATTTCTCCCATTGGGAAAATAAAGAATTACAGTAGAGCATTGGTCATTCTTTCCTTCCTTATGTCCTTAACCAACATTGGATCCAAGAGATGGCTTATACATGAGCGGTGGGGGTTTGGGTATTCGAGGTTGACAACAGCATGACAAGAAACTTTTATTGTTTTAATCCATTCGTTGTCGTTGTGATCACCAGCCACGGCGTCTCAGAGTAATATGAATGAGAGCTCTGTAAAAATGAACCTAAACCTTTTTGACAGGAAGCGTGAATGATGGCTTAATCTCTTCTAAAGCCCAACAATGCAAAATTGCACTGAACACATCTTACATACAACACTGCCATTGGAAACAGGAGTTAACATTCATAGAAAGATGCTCCCAAATTCCCCCGAGTCAGCATCTTTTCTCATTTGGCGGATGCATGTCAACTAACATTGTCACAAATTGACTCAATGGCCTCTCCCACACAGTCAGTTGGCAAGTGACATGTCGAAGGCTTTCTCCGACACAAGTTTCATACCATCAGCCATCTGTCACATGATTGGCAGGTTGGAAGGGACGGACCCAACAAGGACGGACTGTCATTATTATTTACTGTAAGAGCAATACAAATACAAAGTTCGACGGCTTTGCTGATGCAAGTGCATTTACAGTATTGACATTAGTCAGTGGGGGGCTGCATGGCGATTGAGTGGTTGGCGCGCAGACCTCACAGCTAGGAGACCCGAGTTCAATTCCACCCTCAGCCACCCTCTCTGTGTGGAGTTTGCATGTTCTCCCCGTGCATACGTGGGTTTTCTGCGGGTACTCCGGTTTCCTCCCACATTCCAAAAACATGCTAGGTTAATTGGCCACTCCAAATTGTCCATAGGTATGAATGTGAGTGTGAATGGTTGTTTGTCTATATGTGCCCTGTGATTGGCTGGCCACCAGTCCAGGATGTACCCCGCCTCTCGCCCGAAGACAGCTGGCATAGGCTCCAGCACGCCTCATGACACTCGCGAGCATAAGCGGTAGAAAATGAATGAATGAAAAAACATTAGTCACTGGCTTACCAGGCAATTAGAAAGCAATTTTTTGGAGACCTATATGAGATATTTGCTTTCAGCATTGTTTATTTACTTTGGTCTTTATGGAGTCCAAGATAAGAGTTTACAAAATCTACCATATCTCTGTTTAAAGTGAATCCAATTCACACTCATTTACATCAGAGTCATTGTAGAGGCCTGCACTCAGGTAGTCTTGGGTTTATAGGTTTCATTCATTCATTCATTCATTCATTTTCTACCGCTTATCCTCACAAGGGTCGCGGGGGTGCTGGAGCCTATCCCAGCTGTCTTCGGGCAAGAGGCGGGGTACACGCTGGACTGGTGGCCAGCCAATCACAGGGCACATATAGACAAACAACCATTCACACTCACATTCATACCTATGGACAATTTGGACTCGCCAAAGAACCGAGCATGTTTTTGGAAAAAACCCACGTATGCACAGGGATAACACGCAAACTCCACACAGAGATGGCCGAGGGTGGAATTGAACTCGGGTCCCCTACCTATAAAGCCTGCATGATAACCACTCGTCCGCCATGCAGCCGGGGTTTATAGGTTTAGTTTCTCATTTTCATCAGAATTTACTGGCATCCAAATGCACCGCCTTGTAAATCTTTAGAATGTCTCTTACCAGAATAACACCAGACATCGCATCTTAAATCTAAAGTTTTGTTTTGGGACTGATAAAAAAAATCTTTTAGCAACCATTTACATTGATGTAATCAATAGAAGCTTTCTTCAGTAAATTGACCTTTTCCTATATGGACCCTTTTCATGAATTATTGATATCCTGAGTGACAGCAGCCCTTGGCAGAATGAAATTAGTGTGGCATGCAGCCCATTTCATCCTGACCAGCGCCTGAGAGTATACATGCTTTCATGAAGGCCAGACTTGGCATTTCACTGGCTGGGCTGCTGGTCGGGACCATTCAATCACAGAAAGTACCTGTGACACCTCCACTGGAATGGAAGGCTCTGGAGGAATGCATGGCGCTCCCTAAAAGTGAACTTGGAAGATTCTATTCCCATTCCCTATAAACACTTTATGGGGTATTCTTTATGGAAACCAACAGCTAGCACTCCTGAGATTGATCGACAATTCTTTTTGTGTTTGAGTTTGAATGCTTCTCAACTTATCACACACAGAACACCTCAGCGGGAATCATTCATCAGTCCACCAAACGTCTGTCTCGGCCTTCCTATTTTGGCATCTTTTTATTGCATGATAGTATTCATGGTCATGTTTGACTTTGATTCATGTAAAAAATTGAAAAAAAACAAAAAAACAATTTCTCAATTCATATAATTATCGCCAACATAGGGCTGCACGGTGGTCTAGTGGTTAGCGCACAGACCTCATAGCTAGGAGACTCGAGTTCAATCCCAATGCATGTTCTCCCTGTGCATGCGTGGGTTTTCCGGTTTCCTCCCACATTCCAAAAACATGCTAGGTTAATTGGCCACTCCAAATTGTCCATAGGTATGAATGTGAGTGTGAATGGTTGTTTGTCTATATGTGCCCTGTGATTGGCTGGCCACCAGTCCAGGGTGTACGCCTCTCGCCCAAAGACAGCTGGGATAGGCTCCAGCACCCCCGCGACCCTCATGAGGATAAGTGGTAGAAAATGAATGAATGAATGAATATTGTTGGATAGCCTTTTTCAAATTCAGAAGCCAATGTGTCTTGTGCTGCTCTTGTCAGAGACTAATAAATGCAATAAAAGAACAGAGTGGACTAAGAAATAAAGGCCGAAAGCTAGTCCAAAGACAAGCAGGGAGATGCCAAAAGCTGATCACCCGTCTGAGACAAACCAATAAATGGGTGGACAAACAGCCAGTGGACACATCCAAGGGAAATTTGTTTTTTTTACCCCTGCGGGGAAATCTTTGAAAAGTGTGAACCACTCCTTGAGTAAATGATGTATCGCACAATTCACTCCCAGAGACCGAGGCTGTGGTCAGTGCAAAGCAAAGGGCTCATTCATCTTGGGAGTCTGTAATGGAAAAGCCAGCTAACAGCCTCTGACAGTCGGAAAACAGGAGGCTAGACCTGTGGAATGGATGCGATAGTGGGCGTCGGTGTGAATCATTAACATACCCACTTGGTAGCTTCATCAGCCTAAGTATGTCCAACAGGGGCGGCACTCGGTAAAAAAAATCCCAAAAATTCAAAAAAACAAAAACAAACAAGAACCAGGATATAACTTTCCCACTTTTGGACAGATTTAGTAGAGATACTCAATTGTTTTAGGCCACCATTAAATGTACCCAAGTACACACAATCTACACTGCAAAACCGCTGCTCAAGCTCTGCAACCATTCAATGTGATCAATGATATAATAATCTTTGTTATATTATTAATTAGCCTATTATTGTTACTTTCATCATTATTCTTCTTCTGATTATTACTAATCAGTAATAAGCACACACGCTGGAAGCTAGTATTAGCCTGCTTATTGGCTTGCTTATTAGCCTGCTTTTGCCCTATTACTGTATTTTCTGGACTATAAGTCACTCTGGAGTATAAGTCGCACCAGGCCAAAAATGCATATATAGGTTGAAAAAAACATACATAAGTCGCACTGGAGTATAAGTCGCATTTGTGCGGGTAATTTACTTTCCAAACTACTTGAGCAAAACAGACATTATGTCCTCTTGGAAGGCAAGTTGTCACGGTTCAGCATGTCTATGTTGCGGTGCGACTCCAGGATGCAGAAAGCAGGACCAAATGCAGGTAAAATAATATTTATTCTAGCTATTATAGCAGTAGAAGAAAACGCAACTCAACTTGCTGACGGACAAACAACAATAATCCCACACAGGGAGATGCACACACCTGAACTAAATAGAGACTCAAATTAGGCACAGGTGTGGGTAACTAAGACAACGGTGGCAGAAAAGGCAAAACAGGAAGTCAGACAAAATAAAACCGTGCAAAAAGGAAACCAAAACCCAGACCGGAAACTCAAACCCAAATTGTCACGTGCAAACCCACACAGGGTGTGACACAAGTTCTAACAATAAAAGAATAGAGAACAGGCTGAATAGGTGTAAGATATGCTAACACAATGGTTATTCAGCTACACAAAAAATAAACATGAACAGAAAAGGTGTCCAGTGTTTATGTAACAAACAGTTTTTTCATTTATAAGTCGCTCTGGAGCAGGGCTCGACAATAACGATGTACCGATGGCCCGGGGCAAGTTAAAACAAAATTGGGGCAAGTAAATCTAATCGGTGATATTCCCGTCGGGCAAGTGCACTTTGGCATGCCGTACTGCCAAGTGTTTTTTTTTAAAGCGGTTCTTGTTGGGTGTTGGTAAAACACGGACTGCGTAATTCCGGTGATAATTTGCAAACCAATCCTTGCAAATCTTGAAATGGACCAATCAGAATCATTTATTTAGACCGTGGTCCGCAATCCGGGTTTTTTTGCGATCAACAAATCAGCGATCGTTTGACTACGAAAACATCTATCATGGCGTCCCTGCCAACATCGTCTAATTCTTCAACAACTCATTTATGACTCATGTCATTTATTATTTTATAAGCACAATGTTTATTCAATTATGAATGTACTTTTATTTATCAAGGCAAAGTGCCTAGAAGTCTCTTGACAATCCAGATTTCCATGCAACGTCATGATCTATGTAGGAAAACAACCACAAGAAATGATCATCATTTCATCTTTATGTGATGCCACAAAAATTACATGATATCATTATGGCAGTCTTTTCATTTTACATGGGGCAAGTTGGGGCAAGTAGTTCTCACCTTAAGGATTCCCTATGGGGAAGTCAATTTTGTTTTTAATGTAGAGCCCTGTGGAGTATAAGTCGCAGGAACAGCCAAACTATGAAAAAAAGTGTGAATTATAGTCCGGAAAATACAGTATATGAAATCTGTCAGAGATTACAAAAAATAAAAAATTAGAAACACTTAAAAAATCAAAAAAAAATATGAAATTATTTAGGGGTGCCCTGTGATTGGCTGCCGACCAGTCCGGGGTGTGCCCCGCCTCTCGCCCGAAGACAGCTGGGATGGGCTCCAGCAACCCCCGCGACCCTCGTGAGGAAAAAGCGGTAGAAAATGAATGAATGAATGAATGAATGAAATTATTTAGGGGGGGTTTAATAGGCTGAAGCCCACCTAAAATAAGCCTAATGACGCCACTGATGTCTAACTCGACATCACATTCACCATCCAGGTAGAAATATCATTTTAATACATTTCAAATGCGCCAATAGACTGGTGATGTTCTGATTGTGGAGCAGTCGGGTCATCTAATACGGTTTTGGATTAAAGCATCATGTCAAAAATCCTTAATAATGGACGTTTTTGTGATGGTGTCACTTCCCGATGAACGCCAGCCCTTCGCCGAACCCTTTCCAATCAATTTAACAACCCCTAATGTGTGCTGATGTGAAATGCTGTGAAAACGTTTACAGCCTCCATGCGGCGGTCACGATGCATGCGATAGGAAACTCGAGAAGGAGAGTGCAGCCCGTGGGGTTAGAGGAACATTTCACCATGTCAAATATAATATTATAGGATGTCTTCCTCCAGGGTTTCATAAACCAAGCAGCGGCTCTGAAATGAGCTGTTGTCGTGTCAGTCGTATTGCTGCACTCTTTTATTATTAACCGCTGGTGAGCGGTCAGGGTCAGCAAGGCCTTTTCTGCTGGCCCAATCACTGTCAGGAGCGGCGCCTGACATTTACAACTTCAATTCAAGCATTTGTTCCGTCAACAAGACACACATCAGCTGTTACAAGGTGTTGGGTCTGGATGAGAACATGCAAACTCCACAGGTCCCCCGATCTCCTGACTACATGCTTACCACTCATCCACCGTGCCACGATTATTCAATGACCAATTCAATGACCTCATAATATTGAGGTTTCTGAGACCCACGCCTTCTTTTTAAGATGTTTTATCCTAGCAAAAAGGTAGCTATTCAAGCCTCTACACTCAAACCTTTGCTCTTATTGATCTAGAACGTGTTAAACTCAGGCCTGCGGGGCCTCTGCACTTTCATCCGGCCGGAAAATAACATGGAGATGGCCCTCAACAAAGGAAGTGCTCACAGCATTCTGTGTGCTCAAGCAATTATTTCTGTATCAAATACTCCTCTGGCAATACCAAATAATAACAGACACACAATAACAGACAATATATAGCAGGGCTTGCACAACCATTGTTACCATGGGTGCCAGATTCAGAGCAAAAGTAGCCATAATTTAACTGTACGCGACTGGAAACTGCACCATGTGTACAAAAATGTCATCCAATACTTCTCTACAAGAGAGGAGAAATATGATCTCAGAAAAGAACTAAATTTGAAATGCTAGGACAACGTTAAAAAGCCACAGAATTTCAGTTTGTGGACTCAAACTATGGAATGGATTGAGTAAGGAAATCAAACAATGCACAACGATGAGCCAATTCAAGAAACAATACAAGCAGTTGATGTTTGCTAAATACAAGGATGACATGGTGTGCTTTATATATCACTATATTGACACTTAGTATGGTACCCATTATGTCATTGTTTGGTCATATCACCTTGTATAAAAAAATAAATGAAATGAAATAAAACAAAAAAATGAATAAATAAAAATAGAAAATGAAAAAATAAATAAAATAATTAAAAAAAATTATATTACAAAGGCAGTAAGTGAACAAATGTAACAGTTAGTGATTGTAAAAGTACCAGATGGAGGGGTAGGATTTAATAAGCTTTGCTTCTTCCTACTCCTTTTGGACATGTGGAACTGGGAACTGATTATGTGATGCATTCAATTGTAATCTGATGCATGTTCAAATGAAATTAAACCATTACCATTACCAAAATAACACCTTAAAAAGGCACAAGACAGTCAAAAGTGATCATTAGAACTACAGCAAAGCATGCTGGGAAACATGCAATACATACATCTTATGTGTTCCTGAGTTGTTACGCTTCTAAATATACATACCCACAAACTTTTCAAACGCCTTTTCAACTCTTGCTCTTAAAATATGACACAAGAAGTTGCCAGCTCATTGCTGCCTTGTGGAATAGTAGATCGGCATTTCTATTAACCCCGCTTCCACCAGCTACTTCATTAGGGCGACGATGTAGTATGTTCCTCAAGCTGCACCTTGAAAAGATGCTGGCTACAGTTATACTTTCATACATTCTCACAGTGGAGAAATAGATGTATTTCCTGTTCTTTTAATGATATGATTGAGCGTCACGGTGTAGATATGATGCATGCGTGGATTTTGACACATTCTTAAGCATTAGTTGACGCAAGAGTAAACTTTCTCTGACTTTCTGGAAATCAGATAAGGCCTTGAAGCGTGCCTTGTATGTAACGTCACAAATAGTCGGGGCGCCAATTCTGGTCAAATATTCAGCTTTCATATATAAGATGTGGAAATGTGACGCCTCCAGCTCATGCCCATACATATTAATATATCCTGCAATTTTAACAAGGGAGAAAAAATTGGGGGAAGAGATTTTATGTGCATTGCTTGAGACTGAAATATTGACTGGGAATGATAGTCTTGTTATAATACCAATAGCCAATTAAAAACTTTCGTTTCATTTTGCAACCTGCTGACATGTTGTTGTCTGGGATTGCACCCACTGTGATCAATGATATAATAATCATTATTATATTATTAATTAGCCTATTATTATTACTATCACCATTATTCTTCTTCTGATTATTACTAATCAGTAATAATCACGCACGCTGGAAGCTAGTATTAGCCTGCTTATTGGCTTGCTTATTAGCCTGCTTTTGCCCTATTACTGTATTTTCTGGACTATAAGTCGCTCTAGAGTATAAGTCGCACCAGGCCAAAAATGCATAATTAGGTTGAAAAAAACATATATAAGTTGCACTGGAGTATAAGTCACATTTTTTTAAGTCACAATACTCCTCTGGCAATACCAAATAATAACAGACACACAATAACAGACAATATATAGCAGGGCTTGCACAACCATTGTTACCATGGGTGCCAGATTCACACCGAAAGTAGCCATAATTTAACTGTACGCGACTGGAAACTGGGGAGAAAAAAATGGGGGGAAAAGATTTTATGTGCATTGCTTGAGACTGAAATATTGACTGGGAATGATAGCCTTGTTATAATACCAATAGCCAATCAAAAACTTTCGTTTCATTTTGCAGACAGGCAACCTGCTGACATGTTGTTGTCGGGAATTGCACCCATTGCACTAGATTCCCGGTGCAATTCATATCATCCATTGTATGTAAATATTCAGATTTTTCCATTCAACTGCATTAGTAGTGTATTTTCTGTATGATTCCAATACTTTTTAAATCAAAGCCAACATATTGAGAAAACTTCACAAAACCAACCAAATTAATCATGGAAAACTTACCTACCGCTTGCAATTCATGCAAACAGTTTATTGACAGCACTGCAACTAAGAAAGTTGTGTGCTGCAGTGAAATGTGTCCAAGCGGAAAGAGTGGTTAGGCTGAACTAAATAGAACTACATTTGTCAAAACTGTCCCCCAGCTGTGGGGGTGGCCACTGGGGTGGCCGGAGAGTGACCAAGGCTGGCTGTGGCCACCCCGTAACTCCCCCATTCTATGTCACATTTATTATACACCATGACTTTCTACAGCCTGTGTTGTGTCTTTAATGTAAGTGTGATTAAGCTACTAGGCTAACAAGGAAGATGTATTTGATAATAAAAATACATCAGGGCTGCAAGGCGGTCATGTGGTTAGCAGGCAGACCTCACAGCTAGGAGACCCAAGTTCAATTCCACCCTCGGCCATCTCTGTGTGGAGTTTGCATGTTCTCCCCGTGCATGCATGGGTTTTCTCCGGGTACTCCGGTTTCCTCCCACATTCCAAAAACATGCTAGGTTAATTGGCCACTCCAAATTGTCCATAGGTATGAATGTGAGTGTGAATGGTTGTTTGTCTATATGTGCCCTGTGATTGGCTGGGTGTACCCCGCCTCTCGCCCAAAAACAGCTGGGATAGGCTCCAGCATCCCCGCTACCCTTGTGAAGATAAGTGGTGGAAAATGAAAAATGAGTGAATGAAAAATACATCAAGAACACAGTCGGACTCATATGGTGTATTCACAACACAACGAGACACGCCTCATGTTGTACGCCAAACAGAGACGAGGCAAAATTGTGGCGTAAATTTACAACGTCAAACTAAAAACATTATCCCGAGTCGGTCCACAAAAGTCCACATCATCAGGAAGGGGGCCGGTCACGCCACACATAGTATGTCGCAAGAACGTCTTCACAGTCCCGCAGCTGACATTGAGCCATCTTCAGTGTAGCGTATGATTTGTTCACCTGCTTGTTTTTTGTCTTGTTTCTTGCCTTTGTGGTCTGCAGTATTTATTTCAGTGAGTGACTCCCTCCTGTGTGTGTCGGCATGTGTGTAATGGCAGCGTAAATTCATCCAACCCCCCCCCGTCCATATTGTCTGTGCTGTTTGTTTTATGTCTATTTTCCTTGCGGTGTAATGCTGAATAATTCAAGACCACATATTGTATATCAGCAGTGATGGTGGGAATCCCCCAGGGTGAGGCTAGCAGGAATTGATGTCTTTGTAATTGAAGAAAGAAAACTAAAAATGTTCTTCACGGTGTTCCAAAAGTTTTCCCAGTTAAGAACAGAACATTTTTTATTTTTGATAGTTTAATTGTCTTTGACAGATTAGAAAGAGATACAAGTGTAACGCTGGTTGTTGTTTTATTTATGTATTTATTCATGTTTTGTAGCTCCGAGGTATACGCCGCTGCTCTGAGTAGGAGAGAGAATTTGTGAGTGAGACATTGTTTACAAAAAGACACCCGCTCCCGAGTTCTCATCTCGCTTATTTAGTTGATCTTTCTGCTCTCACAGGTTGTTTGAGGCTCAGCATTGTGTGGGTTTACAGTAGATGAAGGTTCTGCTAGGGAACAGCAACCCACATTGAAGTGGATCATGAGGGAATGTCAACAAATATGCAAGTGCCCACAAAGAGAAACAAAAAAGGGTCAAACAATTGACACATCGCACAAAGGGTCTGACTTCAGTACGAGGCATCAAAACGGGACACACGTGTGCCATCCTGTGAGCGTACCATATATTTGTATGCAGAGTTATCGTGTTGTCATGGTAGCAGCCTGCAATGAAATTTTTGATGTTTCAATCCTGCTGCTCCAGATTTATCAAAGTTAGGTAAGGGTACTGTATACTGTATTTTTGTTTTCCAGTTTCACCAGTTTCACGGGCACTGTGAGCAAGTGTTTAGAACGCAGGCCTCACAGCTAAGAGACCCGAGTTCAATTCCACCCTCAGCCATCTCTGTGCGGAGTTTGCATCCAATCCAATCCAATCCAATCCACTTTATTTATATAGCACATTTTATAAACAGAGTTTCCAAAGTGCTGACTAGTAAAAATAAAAAATAATAATCCAAAACTAAAAGAGCATTTAAGAAATAAAATAATAATAGATATTAAAATATTAGAAACAAAGCAATAAAAGTATAAAAAATAGAACCAGTTACAATAAAAACGAAGAACTAAAAAACACAGGACCATACGACTCACTCCGAGTTAAAAGCCAGAGAATAAAAGTGGGTTTTAAGACGAGACTTAAAGCTTTCGATATCGGGGGGCTTTTTTACTTGGGAGGGCAGAGAGTTCCATAGTTTGGGGCCGACCACAGAAAAGGCTCGTTCCCCCCTGGTCTTAAGTCTCGTCTTAGGCACCACAAGTTGGAGCTGGCCCTCGGACCTCAGTGACCACGCTGGAGAGTAAACTTGGATGAGGTGTGTTGTTGCATGTTTCGCCAAAGGCTAATTGGCGACTCCAAATTGTCCATAGGTATGAATATGTGTGCCCTGTGATTGTCTGGCCACCAGTCCAGGGTGTACCCCGCCTCTCGCCCGAAGACAGGCTGGGATAGGCTCCAGCACCTCCACAACCCTGGTGAAAATGAATGAATGAATGAGTTTCACAATCTGCCATGAAAATAAAAGTAAGGAAATGACACGGTCGTTGATTTGATTGGACGAACTGTTCAAAAAAGACCGTACACGACACACCTGGATTGGAATTATTAAAGAAAGAGACGTGGAGAAGAAGCACCTTAGAACATTCCTACTCAATTGAACGTTCCTAGGAGGAGGTATAATAAAGAATAAAGTGAGATGCAGGATGATGGTAATGGTCCACTGAAGTCCACTGGGACACTTTAGCAATCAGATTCATGGTTTGTCAACTGTGCACAGTTTTATGCTTATTGTTTTACTGCTTTTATTCATTTTTTTCTACCAGTACCAGGGACAGCGCTTCCAATTTAAAGAACAGTAAAAAAATAGCTTGATCACTTTTCTCCCGCTTAGCATGCTCCTGCTCCAGAACACGGACCAGAAGAAAAGAAATCTATCTTGATACAAAAGTACTGTATCTGCCTGACTACACATACTGCCGGTACATAACCAACAAAGTACTTTTTCTGATCTATCCCCTGAAGTAGCTGTAATGTGGACTCCATTGGTTTTAGTAGTTCTCATCCTCGGGTTTAAATTGCTTGCATGTCAGGTGAAACTCAGAGTTCCTTACATATGAGCGAGCAGATAGCTGAAGGTTAAAAAAAAAAAAAAAAAGATGACCGATTATTAGGCATAAAAAAAAACACAACACAACACAGGAAGGCTTCATTTGGTATCAACACAAGCACAGGACTGTCCAGGCTGACTGCAACATCTCAGTACCAAATGTCATCCATCAGCAGAGCAAACGTCTTTAAATGCTGATGCAATGCGGCAAAACGACTAGCAAGTACAACCAGAGAAACGACAGTGATCCAACAAAGTAAGGAGCTCACACCTGAACTAAATAGAAATGGGAAACAGGTGCCAGGGATGAATGCAAAGCAAAGGAAAACGGAACAGAGCAACACAGGAAGTGAATACAAAATAAGGGCATGAACTGAGAACTATAATGCTAAGAGTCCACTGGCCGGCGCCAGTTGTTGCTGGTTCGCGCCAATACAATTTGCTGTGGCGCCTGGTGTCGCCAATAAAGTGCCTTGTGGCTCAAACTGCCTCCCAACCTGCTCGTGGTGGCCCGTGATGGCGGCAAAAAAATTTCATTCATTCATTCATTTTCTACTGCTTATCCTTACGAAGGTCGCGGGGGTGCTGGAGCCTATCCCAGCTGTCTTCAGGTGAGAGGCGGGGTACACCCTGGACTGGTGGCCAGCCAATCACAGGGCACATTTAGACAAACAACCATTCACACTCAATTCCGAGGGTGGAACTGAACCCGAGTCTCCTAGCTGTGAGGTCTGCACGTGAACCACTCGTGCGCCGTGCAGCCAAGAAAATTTCAAAATGTTTAAAGTCTTTGTTGCGCCAATTGCTTGATGGAAGTGGTTCAAGTGCCCACCAAATGGAACCGAATATCACAAACAATCCGCCGATTGGAATCCACTGGAATGTAATGGCGCGAGCCAAGTTGTGGCTATGATGCTAGGAGTCCACGGGGCCGGCGCCAGTTGGTGCCAGTTCGCGCCAAAGATTATGTGATTGACACGAGCCCGGTGGACTCCTAGCATAATAGGAAAGGAAGGACACCAAACGAGCTGTCACGGAAGCTAACTGCCTCATCATGACTCGCACTATCACTGTATGCTATTTTTTAATTATCCATTGTATTTGAAAGACAAAAGGGAAATATCAAATGCCAACAATTGGATAATAGGAAATGATGTGAATTGGGAGAAAGGGTGAACAAAAACAACTTGTATGTTCAGTTGAGAAAGATACGAGGGAAAGGAAGGAGCCAATTGGCTGCCACGGGCAAAACCAAGGAGGCGATGAAAAAAACTCCATGAAAAAGTCAAACACAAAGTCAAAAGAAAGTCGACAGTGACACAATGTGGAACTCTAAACTTTGTAAATGGCTGATTTTCCCAACAGGAAAAAAAAAAGACCTTCATCGTGTTATGCTTGAAAAACCATCCACAACTGAAAGTGATCTTTGTGACCTTCAAATTGAAAGGCCACTTTATAAGTTTTCTCCATTCTAAGTTGTTTTATTTACTTAGAATTTCACAGGAATTGCTTACAAGGGTGGGGGGGATCCAGACAATGGACTCTCTCAGTGGATATGTTTATACGCATTTACATTCTGGAGCAAAACCCACAAATGTCAGAGGATTGAAAAGGGCATCATGACAGGGTGTACAGTTTTTGTTGCCTTGTTTGTGTCCGACCTGAACCTGCTACTCGTGGCGGGAGGAATGCGGTGGCGAGGTCCACGAGCAGACGACGAGACATCCTTCGTGGATGCCATCAGTCCTTCTAATTATGGGGATGCGGTGGGTTCTGGGCTCTTTGGAAAGGACGGCCAACTGGGCCATCTACCAACATCTACAGTAAGCCTTGAAAGATCTGCTTTAATGGAAGGTTTGGAAGGTCGTTGTCAGGTTTATCAACTTTGGACATTCAGAAAGTGTGAAATATTTAGCAAAGGGCTAACCATTGGTCTTCTTTTAACTTGGTCTGCCCCCCTGTTCTCTCCGACTGGCATGCTTCTGCTCCACGTACTGTATGTATGGAGGTCAAAGCCTACAACCTTATAAAAGACTGTTTATGGACGTATTGGATAGAAAAAGAAAAAAACATTGATGAAAAGGAAAGAATGGCAGCAGGGGGAGATGAGAGTACAAGCCCAGAGAAACTGGGCAGACTGGGAATTATTGGGCTATGCCAATACAGAAACAGTCACCATTGTGAGAGTGAAGACATGTGGCTCCATGAAGCAATATTCACTCTCCATATCCCTTCCCTTTTTCAATTAACACAATCATCAAGGCCACCCAACAGCTTATACTTGGACTTTTCAGTTTGGTTGCTTTGCCTCCAGTTCAATTGATTTGGTTTGGACCCTTGAGACCCACACAGTAATACACTGAGTGTAGACATTTTAAAAGAATTGAACCTGTCACTATTGATGTGCTGGTGAAGACAAGGCCATTCTCAATTCGAAGACAAATCAATAGTACACCGAGGGCCAGTGGCATTAAATCCACAAATCCATGTTACCGAACAACAAAGTCAGCTCATACAAAACCGTTGAAGTTCCAGCATTTGCTCCTATTCAAACATGCTTTATGCATGCTAACCGTTTATTCAATGTTGTAACCTCAAGGTTAATCAAGTTAATTAATCAGTTTGTCATAATATCTCATTTGGATGGTTTCCACCCACCGGCTTTTATGTACTCTAACTGGACTGTTTGAAAACCCTTGAAATAACTCAAACACAAGAGAAGCGTCCTGATAGGTTGAATTCATCTAAAGGCAAAGGGAACAGATTCTGCACATCGTTGCTGATACCAACAAATAATATTCAGTTCATCTTCTGCGCCCCCGCAGATTGCATTTAATAAGGTCATGAACACCACTTACCGTATTTTCTGGACTATAAGTCACACTTTTTTTCATAAGTTTCATAGTTTGAAACTCCAAAGACTCAAAGCATCAGTTTGCTGATTTGTTCAATCCATTGTTGCCAACCTTTCAGTCAGAAAAGTAGCTATTGGCTGTCCAGGAAGTCAATAGATGATGCCATAGTCTAATTTGCATACAATGTTTTAAAATGCCAGAGATAAATAATCTCATAGGAGAGACCAAAAAAAGTTTATAAACACTTACTAAGTTTATAACTACAAATAAACCAAATTAATAGAAAACTCCCAAACGACGTCAGAAAAAGTTGCTAAATTTGAAATATGTTGTCAAGGGGCGTTGGGATGTCGCCAGATTGTTGTCATTTTTGTCATTGCTGTCATTTTTTGAATGCAGTACCGTATTTTCTGGACTACAAGTCGCTCCGGACTATAAGTCGCACAAGGCAAAAAATGCATAATTAGGTTGAAAAAAACATACATAAGTCGCACTGGAGTATAAGTCGCATTTTTTGCGGGTAATTTAATTTACAAACTACTTGACCAAAACAGACATTCTCATCCTCCTGGAAGGCAAGTTCTAACAATAAAAGAATAGAGAACAGGCTGAATAGGTGTAAGATATGCTAACACAATGCTTATTCAGCTACACAAAAAATAAACATGAACAGAAAAGGTGTCCAGTGTTTATGTAACATAAACACTTTTTTCATTTATAAGTCGCTTTGGAGTATAAGTCACAGGAACAGCCAACCTATGAAAAAAAGTGTGACTTATAGTCCGGAAAATACGGTATATTCATTCATTCATTTTCTACCGCTTAACCTCACAAGGGTCGCGGGGGGTGCTGGAGCCTATCCCAGCTGATTCATACCTATGGACAATTTGGAGTGGCCAATTAACCTAGCATGTTTTTGGAATGTGGGAGGAAACCGGAGTACCTGGAGAAAACCCACGCATGCACGGGGAGAACATGCAAACTCCACACAGAGATGGCCGAGGGTAGGACTGAACTCGGGTCTCCTAGCTGTGAGGTCTGCGGGCTAACCACTTGACTGCCGTGCAGCCATACGGTATATTCTTTCTTATAAAAACGTAAAGTAATTTATTGGATATCAGAAAAAGATGAAAATATCATTATTCACTGAGTGAACGTCTTTTGTCAACAAACGAGTGACTCTCAAGGTATTATTTTCCAGTGGGCTGCAGGTATGTTGTTGTTGAGCTCCGGTATTGATGTCGTCAGCCCCCATGGGGTATTTGGGCATGTTAACATGGAAACTGCAACAACATCAACATTCTAACATAGCGTTGCTCCTTTGTAGAGGTTTTGAGACATGCACAAATGGGCTCTCTGAGCAGCGAAAGTCAATACTTGTACAAGACGGGGCTGTAAAAGCCTCCACAATGAGGCAGGATGTGTCTCATTAAAAATACACAGCACAATCTGTTGATCTTGGAGCACATTTGTATTTGCGCGTCCAACGGGGTTGTCTGATACATGCTAACGAATGTTTACACATTTTATATCAGCGCTTTTTCTCTTGTTGTTTTTCTAAACTTAATTGGGGAAGCGTGTACATACATCTGAACTATTTCCAAGGCTTGTCACGCATTAGGCCCCGTGCAGTCACTCAACTTGTTTTTGAAACATTTTTTTCTCACTTCTGACTGATTGAAATTCTGATCAAATGTTCTCTGAAAAATGATTGCAGATGTTCTGAATGAAATGACTAAGCACACACGCAGGAAACAAATCTCCATGGACCAACTCCTCCACTGCTGGATGTCCTTCACACGTTGATGAGTGGGACAAATGCAAACATCAACAGAAAAATCATAAATCAACCATACAGTACTTTTGATGCAGACTACCCCCCCCCCCAACCCCACCCACGCCAATTTTTTAAACCATAAAACCACATGTCCCTCAGAGTGACAATGTCATTGTGCACCTTTTATCCTTCCTGATAACCATTGATGTATTGCCTACGAAATATTGCATACACATTCGTAATCCAGTCACTTGACTCCATGGGTTTGTTCCAAGTCAACAATTTTAGAGTGTAATCTCTAAGGCTTTTCACAAACAAGGTTGCCCAAAGTGGGACCCGAGGGCAAAACAACTGCAAATATGGAGAAATCTGCATTGATTTTGCAAGAATAAAGCCAAAATATTAAGCAAAAAAAAGCCCCGTTACGGCTCCAAGGGCCCCCTCGTCCCGTTCGATAGACGAGGGACAAGCACAGGACTGTCCAGCCTGACTGCAACAGTTTGGTGCAGCACAGGAAATGCCCTCAGGTCGTTTGAAGTGCGACCCGAGGGCAAAACAACTGCAAATATGGAGAAATCGGCATTGATTTTGCAAGAATAAAGGCAAAATATTAAGCGAAAAAATATATAATTTCACTAAAGTTATGGCAGAATTTTACAAGGAAAATTTGTTCAAATAATTTTTTCATATATATTTTTAAAATATTATTTTATATTTTATTTTAACAAACATGTTAACCCAA
This sequence comes from Doryrhamphus excisus, assembly GCF_030265055.1. Taxonomy (NCBI): domain Eukaryota; kingdom Metazoa; phylum Chordata; class Actinopteri; order Syngnathiformes; family Syngnathidae; genus Doryrhamphus; species Doryrhamphus excisus. The sequence goes on from NC_080467.1 coordinate 19,715,651, forward strand.
GAGACGGCCATGGCTGCACAGCATGCTAACGAGCTAACTAGTTAGACTTTAATTTAGCCTCCAACCGCGAAAAAACAATAATTTCACTATAGTTATGTCAGATTATTACAAGGAAAAAACTATATTTTATATATATTTTAATAATTTTACATTTTATTTTAACAAACATGTTAATCCAAGCGACGAGACGGCCATGGCTGCACAGCATGCTAACGAGCTAACTAGTTATCCTCCAATTTATGAATCTAAGAGTTTGAAATGGAGTGGCGAAGAAAGACAAAAAATAAGAAGCCATAAACCTACCACTTCCACACGAAATAGGAGGAGAACTTGCCGTGGCTCCATGCAATGACTGTAATGTAATGATGTAGCGTAGCAAAGGACAAATGGAAAGCATTTGCTTGTGTACATGATTCATCTTCAATCCATAATGTGCACAAAGGAGCCATTTTGTGGAGTGTTTTTACCTGACACTCGTCTGATGTCGAAGTCTGAGGCACAACACTGCAACTGTTATTCAACACAGGTGGTAGGCAAATAAGATACAAGTATGCAGTGATGTATTGCAGCTTAAAACACGGGACATTATGAGCCCATTATGCCCATCACAGGAAGCCTTCGGGGATGATGCGGGGCTGTACCACGTATCGTCAACAAAAGGCAAGAGAAACAGCCAGCTAAGGACGTGGAAAGTAGACATGGAAATCACCTGCAGACACATGGAAATAATTCACTGAACTGAATTGTAAATGACTTCCAGCTGTAATGTTAGGACTGAACCTGGCAAATGTTAGAACCTCCTACACCTGAAGTGATAGAAGCTGTAACGGGATGGAGGGCTGAGATTGGAACGTGTCAAAACACACCATGGTGTTGTGAGCCAGGGAAGGCCTGGCAGTTTGCCTGGTGATGCTTAAAAAATAAAACGCCATGATTAGGTCCCTGGATGTGTCTTAATCATGAAGCACGAGCAATTACATTACATCCGCACATCGACTGTGGAAGGATTTCATTCAGAGAATTATTGAATTATGAAGGGCTACAATAGAACTGAGCAGTCACACAAATCCTCCAATTATATGCATCATGGTATATAGAAATCAGTTTTGTTTTTGCCAAACGGGATCAAACAGTTGCTCGATTTCAACAACACTAGGGCTAAGGCCACGGCCGGATGTGCATTTTATCACCTGGTGGTGAACATGCCTACAAAGCAATTTGCTGGCCATTATCTGCACATGCACTGGAAACGACATTTATCAGTGACTAAACCCTACAAGCAGAGAGGCGTTCCCATGAGGGATTCCCAGCAGGCTACGGGTTGAAACCACTCTAACATCTATTTATTTTCCTTCCCCTTGCAAGTTCAGCTTATTGAATCCTATGATCCTGGGCTGATATCTGCCGGGGTTGCACGGAACAGATATGAAGGGTTACTATTTACAATCACGACTCTGAACCGCAATGCACATGTGGGAGGCACTCGAGAGAAAGCAAAAATAAACAGCGACGCTGCTGTGGTGTACACTACATTTCCTTGTGAAAATACCCCCCTTCCTTTAGTATATTCCTTCACATTCCTTAATGGTAACCCCAAAGTTGGTAAATCTGTGCTAATACAGCGTTGTATAATGAATGAAGTGATGGCACATATCGACAGAGCCAAGCCAAAATACTGTAGAGCAGTGTGAGCTCCAGTGGCGTCATTAGGCCTATTTAAAAAAAAAAATCAATAAAAAAATTAAAAAAATATATAAAAAAATATCAAAATGTTCTTGAGCCCCCTAAATAATTTGATATTTTTTTATTCATTTTTTTTTCAATTTATTGATTTTTTTCTTTTTTTATAAAAAAAATCTGACAAATTTTATATAATGGGGCAAAAGCAAGCTAATAAGCTAGCCAATAAGCAGGCTAATACTAGCCTACTACTACTAGTAGTAGTAGTAATCAGAAGAAGAATAATGATGATAGTAATAATAATTCTCACGGTTCGGCATGCGGGTGTTGCGATGCGACCCCAGGATGCAGAGAAGAAGCGAATGGTGCAGGTAAAAGCTTAGCTTTTATTTTCAACACGGGCAAATGCAGCACTGTCATACAACACTTGGCAACGAACAAAGAACAAACAACAATGCACCAGCGAAAGACAAACGCACCCGGCTGAACTAAATAAGGCAATCAAATTACAAACAGGTGCGCGTAGAAGGGAAAGTAAAAGTGACGGGACACAGGGCAGACCAACACAGGAAAAACTACAAAATAAGAGCATGAAAACAGGAACTAAGGCAAACAACGTGAAAAACAAAAACTGTCACACAGGAGGCGATGCAGATTGTGACAAATAATAGGCTAATTAATAATATAATAATGATTATTATATCATTGATCACTGTCCACTGGACAGAATGGTTGCAGAGCTTGAGCAGCGGTTTTGCAGTGTAGATTGTGTGTACTTGTGTACATTTAATGGAGGCCTAAAACAATTGAGTATCTCTACTAAATCTGTCCAAAAGTGGGAAAGTTATATCCCCGTTCTTGTTCCTTATTTGTTTTTTTTTTGTTTTTTTTTTTTTTGAATGTCTACTACATTCATTCATATCCTGTGCATCTCCAGGGGGCTAAGCCCCCCCTGTCCTCAGAACCTAGTGACGCCCCTGGTGAGTTCATCTGTAAAGTGGAACCAATCCCTACCCCTCCAAAAAAAAGTAGAAAATTGGGTCAGTCTCCTGATATCCTTTGTCAGCCGATATCCACTGCGGCTTTCCAGTGAAACTTTGAGGCGAGTTATGTTTTATAGATTTATAGTTATGTCATTTTTGTGCACAGGACTGCAAATGCAAGCGCCGTTGCTCCTTTATCCTTTTGAGCGGTCCTTTCTTCTAGCTATCGTCGCATATCTCTCCCCCTTTCAATCTCCCTGCGTGATACTATCTCAGACTCCTTCATCTGGCTACCAGTCACAGCTCCCGTTGCTCCGAGGGGGATGTGGTGGGGTCTTGTCAACTGTCGGGACACTTTGTTCGACCTGTGAGGAGGCGATGAAGAGATTAGAGGGTTGCCCTCACGGCGTTACTGAGACGTTGGGAAGAGGAGGAGAGGGAGTGAGAGGAGCGGCAGACATGTTCACGACAGCCAAGTTGGTGCTCGTCTGACAGTCCTTTGCCGTCAAGAGATCATGACAATGTGAATAGCAGACAGAAAACGATATTGAATTGTCAATTGCGTCATATTCATGTATGAAAATTGCAACAAAACAAATGAAACCTGGACAAATAAAAGAAAAAAAAACATTCATTCATGCTATTGATTTGGAGAGCAATCACATTCCCACCCCGCATACTGTAAACTACACAACATGACATAAGACACTGAAACATAAACACAAACAAATGAGCTGGCGCATCAATTTATCATTGAGCGAGTTGCAAATTTGCATCGCCGGCAGAAGTAATGTATTCACAGGTCTGAGAATCGATTTTTCATCACGCCTCCAGTTTGCAAACACGATAATTCGTCAGGTTGAATTCCTCAGCCGTCAACCTCGCATCCCACCGCCTGCTTCCATTGGTGCCAGTTCAGATTTAATGGCCTACCGAAAGCCTGAGAGTGATGATGGATTACAGTTATTTTCAGTGGTGATTTTGTATGAAAAAAATTGATGGGGCACCAACCTCATAGAAGGCTGCATATGGTATATACACACATATTGCAGGAAGGTCCTAGAATGAACTTTTAATGATAACACTAATGGATTAGATTTTATATAGCGCTTTTCAAGGCACACAAAGTGCTTCGCAATGAAATGAACCCGTTATTCATTCATTTTCAGTCACATAATGGTGGTCGTAATCTATATCTGTAGTTACAGCTGCCCGGGGGTAGGCTGACTGAATTGAGGCTGCCAATTCAGACCTACTGGAGAACCACCAAACATTCATTCACATTCATACACAAGTGTGGGCAGCACTGGGAGGAAAGGTGGGTGAAGTGTCTTGACCAAGGACACAACTACAACTAGGTGTCCAACTAGGTGGAGGGAGCGAGGATCGAACTGCCAACCTTCCAGTGTCGGGACGACCTTGTCCTGGTCATTTGTTCCTAATGACAAATAAACACAGAGGCTTGGCTAATTTATAGCTATCTCATGACACCTCCTTTACTTCAAAACCACTACGATCATTTAGCTACTGTGGCTCTCGCAAGGCAGTCAGTAAATGGAGCCAATCATGAATCCACAATGAGCTTGTCAACCCATTGGAAAACGCAAGTCATTACACAATATAACATTCTAGCTCAGGGTTTCATCTTACAAAGAATTATAAATTCATCACACAGCAACTTAACAGTCAAAGATAGCTAAGAAAAATACAAGTACCAATACAAGTTAAAAACAATTATTTAAACTTTTTCCCATAATGCATTTTGTCCCAGCAAAGCATTTATTTGGTTATTGGGTCCAATGATGCTGCAATGCTGCCTCTGTCCACCAGAGGCAACCAGACGAGCACAGAACACAGAGGGAGGCTGACATCATTGCAGCACCCTGGCAGCCATTACCAGTGAAATACTTTGCTAATTTATTTCTTTTAATTTCAGCTTTCTAAATACATATTTGAATATTATTAGAACCCTCTAGACTAACACCACTATAGTAACCTTTATACTGGTATTACCCAATACTGTATAGTACACACACTAAAATTAAACAAGTCATTTATGACTTAAATAAGATTTTTACTCATGTGTGTTGCTATAAACGTGTTTCCCAGGGGAGATGGGTGATGAGTGTCGACCAGGAAGTGACATCAGCGGGTGAGAATAAAAGTCTGTTGTGTCGGCAATCAAGTCTGGTGCTTGTGTGTCTCAGCGAACATTACAGTAACAGTACTGACACCTGTAAAATACTAAATAAGTCTGTGTCTTTGGATGCCTTCCATTTGTATCTTAGTTCATTTAACCATTGTTATGCTTGAAAATGCTTCATTTAGGTAGTGACATTTGCTTCAATATGCACAATAATAATATACTTTTTATTCTTAATTTATCAGTTTAATTTAATATGAATGTTATTTTTTTCCTTATTTCACACATCTTTACTTTTTCCTTTTCCTTGACACTGAACAAGCTATGTTTGTCGTCTCATTATTATAATACGATTTGCTTCTGGCTCGATTCCTAAACCACCTCAACTTTCCAAATGCTTCATTTCATTCGTTTACACCCCAATCGCACTTGACTGTTTAATTTAAAATCAGCTGTGGTGGAGTATAAAGGCAAAATCGTTAAACCAAAGAAGCAATAGCAGCCAAATGCTCATCTTAGTTTAATACTTTACCCGACTCCAATTTGTTTGCACCTAAGCAGAGACTATTGAGAGAAGTTTAATAACAGCAAGCAATGTAATGCCATAAATGTGAGAGTTAATGACAGGCTTGTGTGTATCTAATTTCAGGCATCATGAGAATAAACAGAATGATGGAGGCAGGAATGAGAGGGAAATGAACGCCAGATGCAACGACTTCACTCCACTCAATTCCTTCTCCATTGGACTTTCTTTATTTGTTTGGCTAATGGCTTTTGTGTTGTTCATTTAGGCTGGGTAATAATATTCCTCCAATGGTAACCCGACTCATGCTTTCCTCCGCTTGGATTTAAATATCTGTTTCTGATGTAACATTGCGTGGCAACGACAACAGCTATCGCCCGTGAATCTTTAAAGAGCCGCGTAAAAAAGCGTGCCACTGCGGTGGCCCGAGGGCACGAGGAAATGTATTTATAATGTGCACGCCTCGATGCACTCAAATGTAAACATCATTTTTAAGAGTTGCCTTTGTTTGTTTTTCTAGTCTATTCCCCAAGGAAGTAGTCATCGGGGATGTAATCCAAGCTAAAGCAAGACGTCACCCATTTGCAGTGTATGACTTATTCAGCTCCTCCAACTTCACTGACAGAAATGATATTTTAAGCAAATGCAGAAAGCAGGGAAAGATGGTGAAAGAATAAAATACATGATTATAACCTCCTGACCTTCAGACACGGCAGAAATACTCAACAGTATGAGGTTTGATGGCCGAATGGTAAGAATGGCACAGACATGTTGCTTGGCAACCATATCAGCTTTTACACATAGAAGGCACACTCAAACCCCAGATTGACAAGCGCTAGAACCAATCAGATGCATGGACAAGGATCGACACACCACTGATCCACGTAGGGGAGAAGTACCGTCCCTGCGAGGGTGGGACCCAAGAACAGACTTACTTCTTTCTTCTCCTATTAGATGGACTGAAATCCCATATCAGATCCACCAATATTATCCAGTACATCTTTACCGACGCTTATAATAATAATAATAATACATTTTATTTAGAAGCGCCTTTCAGGACACCCAAGGTCCCTGTACAGAAGATAAAAAACACCAATATAAAATACAAGATAAAAGACAACATACAATAAATGGGGGGGGGGGGGGGGGGGGGACCATGTGAAGCAGTTAAAGGGAATAGGCAAGTTTGAACAGATGAGTTTTGAGTTTGGATTTGAAGATGGGAAGGGTGGCAGAGTTACGGAGGTCTGGTGGCAATGAGTTCCAGCAGAGCTTTCAGCCGCTCTGCTCCCCATAGTGCTAAGACGTGCAGAGGGAACAGTGAGATGGAGGGACGCGGAAGATCTTATGTGGTTCGACAGTATCGGTCGGACAATATTATAAAACATTCCTCGAAAAAAGTGATAAAAATATAATTATTTTCAAATTTTTCAATTTACTGTACTCAGACATAAAATATCATCATGGAAATGTTTAATTCAGGGGTGGGCAAATATTTCGACCTGTGGGCCGCAGTGAGTTAACAAAATTGTCTGGGGGGCAATAACATATATTTAACACGCTTAAAATTTTCCTTGAATTATTTGTCTAATTTTATCTGTAAAAATGTTATACTATCAGCTGTATATTCTTTTATGTTTTTTTTATTTACAAAATAAAACATCTGATTTGAAAGTCATGTTGCCAGTTCGTATGTTAAACATTTAAATACATAGAAAGCAACTCGCGGGCCGGATTCAAACGCTTGGTGGGCCGCATGTGGCCCCCGGGCCGTAGTTTGCTCACCCCTGGTTTAATTAATGGAATAATACAAATGCGATACTGGTTTAATATTACAATAAATTGACTATAATTATTATTAAGTTGAAATAACTTGAAGTAATTGAAGAAGCATCCTATAAAGGAATAACAGTGGCAGTGACTCATCCTCATCGATTGACCTTGACTGTTTATAGTTCTTTTCAAAGACAACAAAGAGTTTACAAGGGGAGGTGCAGGTGCAAATCCCAAGGGAGTGCCGCATAGTTTTTTTTTCTCAGAGCGCTTTGTCATATTTCCAACCAATAAGGACACGACAGCATTTTTAATGGATACAACCTGTCACAATCCGCATCGTCTCCTGTGTGACAGTTTTTGTTTTCACGTTGTTCGCCTTAGTTCCTGCTTTCATGCTTTTATTTTGTTGTTTTTCCTGTGTTAGTCTGTCCTGCGTTTCGTCACTTTTACTTTCCTGTTCTACGCGCACCTGTTGCCAATTTGATTCTTGTATTTAGTTCAGCCGGGTGCGTCTAGTTTTTGTTGGTTCATTGCACGTTTTACTACGTGTCGTATGCCAGTGCTGCATTCGCCGAATTCGGAAAATAAAAGCAAAGCTTTTTCCTGCACCGTCTGCTTCATCTCTGCATCCTGGGGTCGCACCGCAACACCCGCATGACGAACCGTGACAGAATGAACCAACCAAACGACGACCTCGCGGAGATGGACTTCTGGACCTTGCAGGTTTTCAAGGCAATGGAGGAGGAGTGCGCACAGTTCACTCCGGAGGAGCTGGAGGACATGGTGTGGGGGCCGGACGGCACGCTGATACCCATGGCGGGGGTGCACCGCGGACACGGCGCTGACACACCAGTCCGGCGACGACGCCGACGCGCGTCTCGGCCGGCTCCAGCAAGGCTTCAGCGGGCGAAGCCGTTTCCTTCCTCACCTCCGCGCCAAGCCGGGGCGCACCCCCCCGCTCACGGTGCTTCGGAGTGCCAGCCTGCGACCAAGCGCAAAGAGGCTCCCACTCCATGCAAGCACGTCAATCTCCCGCCGCCCTCCCCCCCTGTGCCCTAACCATGCAGCCCAAGGGATTCCCAAACCCCGGCTCTCGTGCCAAGCTGCGTGGCGCCACAGATTCCCCCAGTGCCCAAGCCACGCAGCTTCAAGGTTTCCCAAAACCCGGCTCCCGTGCCAAGCTGCGTGACACCCCGGATTCCTCCTGTCCCAAAGCCACGCAGCCTCAAGGGTTCCCAAACCCCGGCTCCCGTGCCAAGCTGTGTGACGGCCCAGATCCCTCCTGTTCCAAAGCCGCACAGCCTCAAGGTTCCCCAAAGCCCGGCTCCCGTGTCAAGCTTTGTGACTCCCCGGATTCCCCCTGTGCCCAAGCCGCGCAGCCCCAAGCCCCAGCATTCCCTGGCTCCCGTGTCCAGCGGCTTGATGCTCCAGACCCCCCCCCAGTGCCCAAACCCCGCCTGCGGTCCCTTTTAGACCTGGTCCGGGCAGCAGAGCAGGTGGAACTCAAGACCCTCCTCCAGGTCCCCCTCCTCCCGTCCCTGGTTCCACGTCCAGCGGCATACGGCGTCTGGAATCCGCCTTCGGAAGGGGGGGCTAGTACGACCAGCCGTGCGTTGGAGGACGCACGTCACACCTCGTCTGTGGAGTGTGGGGATGATGCCCTCTGCTGGTCGCCCAAGGAGGAACAGCCCGCCGGACCGCCAGCGCAACCGGTTCTTCCGGCTGACCGGGATGTGCTGCCCGGTACGTTTCCTCCGGACCAAGACTCACATTCCTCTTCCTCTTTTCCACAGTCCAGCCAAGACAGCGGGACTGCCCCTCCTCCTCCGGCGTCACCGACACCACGGCAGGACGCCACGCCTCCTCCTCTTCCGGCGTCACCGACACCACGGCAGGACGCCACGCCTCCTCCTCTTCCGGCGTCACCGACACCACGGCGGGACGCCGCGCCTCCTCCTCTTCCGGCGTCACCGACACCACGGCGGGACGCCGCGCCTCCTCCTCTTCCGGCGTCACCGATACCACGGCGGGACGCCGCGCCTCCTCCTCTTCCGGCGCCACCTCTTCCACGGCGGGACGCCACGCCGCCGGCGCCACCTCTTCCACGGCGGGACGCTGACCTCCGGAGAGGTCCGGCCAGCAGCCCACCTCCAGTCCTCCCACCTCCCTTCCCTTTTCGTTTTATGGACACTTTAGGACGTCTGGGATCCGTCCTTGAGGGGGGGGGGTACTGTCACAATCCGCATCGTCTCCTGTGTGACAGTTTTTGTTGTCACGTTGTTCGCCTTAGTTCCTGCTTTCATGCTTTTATTTTGTTGTTCTTCCTGTGTTGGTCTGTCCTGCATTTTGTCACTTTTACTTTCCCGTTCTACGCGCACCTGTTGCCAATTTGATTCTTGTATTTAGTTCAGCCGGGTGCGTCTCGTTTTTGTTGGTTCATTGCATGTTTTACTACGTGTCGTATGCCAGTGCTGCATTCGCCGAATTCGGAAAATAAAAGCAAAGCTTTTTCCTGCACCGTCTGCTTCATCTCTGCATCCTGGGGTCGCACCGCAACACCCGCATGACGAACCGTGACACAACCTCTGCATTCGAAAATCAATTTCACGTGAAAAATCAGTTGACAAGTGAGCGTAAGGAAAGGCTTTGCTATTAATGCCATATTTTAAAGCATCCCAGCTCACAATCAAGGAGAGGAGCCAACAGAACACAACGAGGCAAACAGATGGGTACCATCACATCGATGTAATCGGCAGTATAATCATTCTGGTGGGAATCATTCATGTCGAGGTTTATTTGAGTTTCTCCGCAGAGATAGTATTTATGAAATCCTTCCCAAATCAGTACGTGTGTGTGTGTGAGCGAATGTGTGCTCCAACGATTTTTTGCTGTCAGTAAACGTCACACCTGTTTTCTCATCTTCCTTGAAAAGAAGCCATTTCCCAATGATTACGTGGTGTCAATCAGAGTGTGACAAATGATATGTAATGGGCTATTACTGCACGGGAACTCATACCCAGCAAATTTTCACCAGAGAGGCGCGAGATTGGCAGAAAGATGCCTGGAGGAAATCAGAGCTGATGAAAAAGGCGCCAGAGAGATCGTTACAAGGACCGGTAGGCCTTTTCGAGAAGGCAGAGCGCAAGAGGAAATGGGTCTTTGGTGGCCCTCTTATATGTTTTGAGGCACAATCTGAGATTATTACACAAGCCAGAACTGCTGATCGTCCTCAAGGTTGGGGGCTTTGATTAACGTTAACGTCTAACTGTTGGCCAATTGGGAGACATCTTGATCAAAACATGACCGATAGTTACAATGACAGACCAAGGAACCTCAAAGGCTCAACATGTTTGATTCCTTTCTGCAAAAACCTCTGACACAGTCATTTCTAAAGCAAAATACCAATTAAAACACAATATATGTATATAAATACTGACTCACCATCGGTGCGAACCTAGAGTTTGTTTTCCAAAAGAAGATCACAGCTTGGTTTGATGTGTGTGAGCGCAGTTTGTAAGAATGTCTTCAGTGTCATTGTGGAAAGTTTTGGATCATTCCTTTTAACTTCAGCCCAGGATCTGAGAAGAGACGAAACCATATTTTAAGAAGCTGCTGTCGAAAAAAACGATAACATAATCTTTCTCTTCATGGAAGCAATGGCCGACTTTGACTCAGTAATGTTTTTGGTACTCCCTAATGTTCGGATGATTAAATTTACATTCATTCATTCATTCATTTTCGACGGCTTATCCTCACCACAGTCGCGGGGGTGCTGGAGCCTATCCCAGCTGTCTTCGGGCGAGAGGCGGGGTACACCCTGACTGGACTGGTGGCCAGCCAATCACAGGGCACATATAGACAAACAACCATTCACACCCACATTCATACCTATGGACAATTTGGAGTCACCAATTAACCTAGCATGTTTTTGGAATGTGGGAGGAAACCGGAGTACCCGGAGAAAACCCACGCATGCACGGGGAGAATATGCAAACTCCCCACAGAAATGGCCGAGGGTGGAATTGAACCCGGGTCTCCTAGCTGTGAGGTCTGCGTGCTAACCACTCGTCCGCCGTGCAGCCCATCTACATAAAACATTTCAATTTTGACATAATTTCTGAGCATTGTCTCGGTTTTTGTGCAATATTACGTGTAATATTATATTATAACATAATATTGCCCTGTACTGCATGGTCATGTGAAATCGAGTGCCCAAACCAGGCACACAATGAATTTGAAATTATTATTACTAGAAAAAAATTGTGTCACTTTTACATTTGATTCAACCAGACTCTGTGATTAGCAAGTTGGCCACACAGCCAGGAGATCGTGAAGGTCTGGGTTCCTCTGAGATTCTAAAAATGTCCAAATTGACTGGCGACCAGTCCAGGGTGCACCCCAACTCTCGCCCCAAGGTCACCTGCGACAGCAGTGAGGATATGAAATGAGTAAAAATGAATGAATGAGTAGAAATTCCCCAGACAAAGAACATTTTGGTGGTTTCCCAACGTACCTGTACGTCTCCTACAGCCGCTTTAGCTGGCATCGGTTCCACACTGATTTAAATGAGCTCCCAGTGTAACGATGGACTTAACGTTGTGATTGGCTAAGAATGCCAGCTGTTTAAGCGAGGTGGCTTGAACCGAATGTCAGCTGACTTGTGAACTGAAGCAACTGAACCATCAAATCGTAACAACTTATATGTTATTTGCTTGTTTGGGGGAAAAAAGGTAAAACAGCAGAAAATGGGTTTTACATGTGCCAATGCTTTGTAAGTAATTGTACATTTTCCACGTGCCACGTTGTCAACCTGTCATTTTGATCTATGCGGGCAACACGGGTCAATATCTTATGTGCTAAACACGAAGGACCCCTGATTACATGACATTTATTCTACCTTGACAGATGCAGAGCTGCCTAAATATTAGGCTTGCGCTGTGGGCTGCTATGACAAGATGACAAAATTGCAGGATTGGTCGGAGACTAAGTTACATTTTAATTAATTTTGCTACGCTCACTTTCTCTTGCTGCCAACTTATTCATTATTCATTTAGTAGAATGAACAGCAGTTCTATGGGAGCAGAAATGATTCTCCTTTCCTCTCACCAAGTACACTCCCAGACAGAAATACCAAAATAGTTTTTAAGAATGCATTGAGAAACTCGGTTCCAAATCCTCAAAAAAAATCATGGCCCTGCATGTAGCTAACTGTTAGCATGCATTTTAGCGGATCTCTTTGTATACAATTATATACGGTCAGGCAAAATGATCTGACACATTTGTAAGTTAAATAAAAGGCAAATAAAGGAGGGCTGTCAATCGATTAAAATATTTGGTCGTGATTAATCACATTTTGGCCATAGTTAACTTGCATTTAATCACATTTAATCACAGTTTAATCACAGGAAATAAGTTTTTATCTATAATAAGGAGGCGAAATCTCTTCTGTGGTAAACAATTCGATGTGTAACTACAACGATAATTACATCAAATTTTATGTAAAGGGATATCAATTTGGGGACTTTGGGCCATTGCCTCAATGCACCTTTTCTTTATGAAACGTACAAATGAAAATACCTAAAACACAGGCCAATAGTCAGAAAACATTTCATCCAAATTGCAAACCTAATGTCATTTCATTCTCTTTTAAAACACATTGAAATACATAGAAATTAATCATTATTCATTCAGTCATTCATTCATTCATTTTCTACCGCTTATCCTCACCACGGTCACAGGGGTGCTGGAGCCTATCCCAGCTGTCTTCGGGCCAGAGGCGGGGTACACCCTGGACTGGTGGCCAGCCAATCACAGGGCACATATAGACAAACAACCATTCGCACTCACATTCATACCTATGGACAATTTGCAGTGGCCAATTAACCTAGCATGTTTTTGGAATGTGGGAGGAAACCGGAGTACCCGGAGAAAACCCACGCAAGCACGGGGAGAACATGCAAACTCCACACAGAGATGGCTGAGGGTGGAATTGAACACGGGTCTCCTAGCTGTGGGGTCTGCGCGCTAACCACTAGTCTGCCGTGCAGCCCAACCTTTGAAATATTGTGAGGAAAGCTAAGAAAATCAATAACGTTTACAGGAGTTTTAAAGGCAAAACCCAGTAGTTGATCTTATTGTTATGAAAATGTGGTCATGTTGCATATGGTGCGTTCTGTGGCTGCAACAGAACTAAAAAGAAAGCAGCATTTAGTTTGCCATTTTAAGAGATATTGGTACTATAAAAGAAATTGATAGTTAAGCATTTACCACACGACAGGACAATAAATGACTATTAAAGATTGCCTGGTCTTTAATAGTTTAGTGCTTTTTGTATTCTGAATTATTTTCCAACAACAGGTAAAAGTTGTGTCGGCGCTTATTAGGCTATAGATGTCGATTAATGGGGTAGTGTGCTTTATATTTGCTTTAAATTCAGTGATATGTGAAATTAGCTCACACAAGTTGAAACGCTTGGGGAATGAGCTATTTTGGTTCAGACTGTGTTGCCAACGCCATGCTGTGAATTATGTGACGGTTCCGTCACAACTGTCACACGAGGTCCTAAAATAAACACTGGCCATCAAAATCAATCAAACTAAAGAAAAGAATTTTTTTCTTGATGTTGCGTGTGTTGTCCCGTTATAGCTTATATCACCGTTAAGTCAAAAGACGAGAAAACAGGTCATTTGTTTCTATTTTAAAGCACACTATTCAAAGTGTCCTGATAGAGAAGGCCTTTGGGAGGTGGAGAATATCAACTATATGATCCAGAGAATTCATGAGGGACACGGGACATCGAATGGAAATAAATAAAAGACTTGAGGACGGTTAAGCTGACAGTGAATGAAAGAAATGTCTTTGCGACAGAAACAGGACTTGAGAGACGAGTGTTTTTACACGGTACACCCAAACGTCCACAACCAACCTTTCCCAGGCTTTTCTTGCATGACAAATGTGTGGTGCCTTGTGAGCTGAGAGAGTGTGTGGACTGACCGTAAAATCTTTGGAGGGTATCAGACCTGAGGGTAGGGATTATAAAGGGCATTGGTGAGTCTGTTGTGTAATGCAAATCATGATGGGGAGGATTTTGTAGTGGTGTGTCGGTCTTGAACGAATGGGTCAAACGAATTTGTGAACGAAATGAACGAGGTCACCGCCCCTAAAATACCCGTTCAGTTGCAAGTGCTTTTTTTGGATTGGCTGGAGAGTCAATTCACTGTTCCTTTTGCAGGGCGGGACTATCTGCATGCTTCCGATCCGATCGTCGCGCCTCGCTCTGTGGGTGGGGTTAGTGGACTGAAAGACCGAGTCTTTCTGAGTCTCGGTCTCAGAGACCGACAGATTGACCAGGTCAATCCCTCGGTCTTTCTGTCTTTCTGACTGGACCGTAACGCTGGACCGGGGAGCTGAGACGCTCGAATCCGAAGGGCTGTCATAATACTTCAGATTTCAAGCGACGTCATCACGTGTTGTTGTGCTGTTGAGTCGGAACAAACATGAACATGAGTGAACGGACTGACTCGACACAGCTGACCGCATCTATGCCCAGGGTGAGATCACAGGCTAACGACCAATTGACCGAAATGACCGGATTTACCGAAATGACCCGAAATTAACTGATCTTCTTACTGAATGAACCGGAATAATCCGGTTCACTGAAATGAACGGTTTTGCCCACCACTAGTATTTTATACTTTCAGATACAGAGCTTTAAATTTGGTGTCTGTTTATGTCATACAAATGATCTGCAACTCTAGTTGTGCTATGTGAGTGGCTTGTCATGAAAGCATTCCTACGGGAAGCTATTAGACTGAAATACAGTAAACTATTAGACTGGACCTAAAAGAGAAATAATCAAATCTAACACTACACTGTTACTGATTTTATTTATAAGCTCTCAGCTTCCTGTCCTTTGTCCTCTATTCTGAGACTAAGCAGTATAGAAGGGCTTTTTGTGAACAAAAGAATTGTGATGAGATTTTCTGTGACTGTCTGTGCTGTTTGACAAGCAGGAGTCCCAAGTGAAGATGCAGACTTCTACATTCCTGACATGAGAAGCTTACTATCAGGTCTCTGTCCTGTTCAGGACGAATCGTGATCGGTTAAGAATCCACAGTGATGCAGTCGCGATCCTGGACTGTGGAGGTCAAGAGAGCACTGATCCAAAAGACAACATCCCGACCCTCACTCATGATCACAAGGTTAATCACAAGGTTTCACATCATACTGCCTTTCCTATTGTGGTGGGTTCGATTCTCAGCGACTTTGATCTGTAAGACGTAAAGACAAAACCAAACAACTCCTAATAATCTCGATAATAGCCTTTATTTAGCTTTCTTATCCAAAAAGGGACTATGTTGAAAAGTTGGCGACCTCTCCAGGTATGGACACAGTCCATAACTGCTTAGACCGACCAGAAACCAGTCCTCATCTCCATCCCAAGACCTTCTGCTGTTTAGTCCATAGATAGTAAAGCCAAGTTCCTATGGACAGAGCTACTGCCCCTAGTCCAGGCGTGACCCGCCCGTTTCAGCAAGCCCCGCGGAACACAGGACCTTCGGAATGGGACTGAAGAGTGCTAACCGCCGAGCTAAAAGTCTGGCCAGTCAACCTGGTGACTAGCATGGCTCTTGAGGCAGTGAGGTAGTGCAGCCATACTGTCTGGCAAACGTTACACAGGGTTCGAAATACCTGATAAATACACTTAAGGCTCCAGAAACTGATCTACTCATACAGCTTGTACTAAAAAGACAGAAAACTAGGACAGTTTTAAATCTGGTGCTGATGAACGGACGCTGAGGGTGAAAAGCTTCTTTTATTTTCCTCTGTTGTTTTTATTAAATCATTTATGCCAGTGAATTAACTCTGGTCTGTTCTACAATTGGTGTTTATTATTCTTCTTTTGTGCAAATTTGGACTGATCATTGCCAATTTGTACAGCCACACAAAAACAACCCCTACCTACTTCTGTCACTTTTTGTTCCGCATTGAAGCTCACAGTCGCTGATGTGTCGGTACAGCCAAGGCTTGTTGCTGGCTCGGTGCTGCATCCACAAAAGGATGAAAAGGACACAGAATGATTGCGGAACTTTTTTAGTCAATGCACCCTGGAAAAATGAGTGAATTTCTACAGTTAATTAAACAGTTTTCTTGAATTTTAGGTAAAAATATACGTATGGAGGATTTGTCCCTCTTCCTGTCCGGCTACATCGTTTGAGTCAGCTCCTGTTGAGTCTGATAAATAATAAATGTGAATCCAGAAACAATAATGGATGTGTGTGAGTGCCACGTTCTTTTGTCTGGGTTGAATATGGCATGTAAATGCGATGTCAGGGATTGCGGATTTATTAGTTTTTCCCACTGCATAAATTGTTTATCAACTTTTTGTTGAGGAGTGAAGATGCAGCAGCACTTCATTATGGTTGAAAATACCATCCTGAAGATTGATATTTCAGGCCGAGACAGTCTTCCTTTCGTGATTTGTTTTTTTTTCCTGGCATGAGTGTGTCCTTTTAATGATTTGTTTCTCAGCGGTGTCAGAACCCCTAGCTTTGTCAAAGGTTTCAAACAAGGCTACATCATTTTTATTAACAGTGTAAAAAAATAAGTTGCTTTTGGAAAGACAACTTGCATGCACGTAATGGCATGTAATAGCAATATTCATGTATTGCACCACATGGTTTGAAAGGGGAGTGGGGGAAACCATCTACGTTAAGGTTGAGAAGCCACCTGTGAACAGAGGGGGAGGTCTACCACCACCTTTCTCCCACATACAACGCTGTTCTTTTACCCCTTCTTAAAAAGATAAACAAAATGGGTCAGGTGGGTCCATGACCGCAAATAGATCGGAATTGGATGTTAACCAAGGAAGGTGATACCACCCACACGACGCCACTGTATCCTAACATTTGTCATCCAAGAAGTGTAACCTTGGTTAGAGTATGCCCTGGTTAGTGTTTGCCTCGGTTTGCATACACTTTACGGCAGGTGTCACCAACCCGTCAATTGCAAGCTACTGGTCAATCACGAAAATATTTGAAACAAAAAAAAAAATTTCATCAATGCCCCCCCCCCCCCCTCCGAAGTGCAAGCAACAAGCATACATTTTGAGGGTCTTAATAAAGGTTGTCGACAACTGTTTTACGTTATTGTTGCTGTAGTTCTTTGGTAGCTATCACAGTTAGATACAAAACATGTTCTAGTTTAAAATATTAAAACAATACTAAATGCATCTCAATCATGAATAAAGCTGATAAATTACATTTGACCTTCATTGAAGACATGATTGTTGCCAAAGATGCAATGTAGTGATCAACGTGAACACCACCTTCTTGTTTTGTGATGAGTTATTTCTTAAATTCAATACACGACTCCACTGTATCCTTATATTCGTCATCCAAAAAGTGTAACCTTGGTTAGAGTACACCCTGGTTAGTGTTTGCCTCGGTTTGCATACGTTATAAATTTTATGGCAGGTGTCACCAACCCGTCAATCGCAAACTACTGGCCATCCCAAAAATATTTGAAACAAAAAAAAAATATTACATCAATGCCGCCCCGAAGTGCAACCAACAAGCATACATTTTGAGGGTCTTAAAAAAGGTTTTCGACAACTGTTTTACGTTATTGTCTCTGTAGTTCTTTGGTAGCTATCACAGTTATACAAAACACCTTATAATTTTGCATGCGTAAAACGATACTAAATGCATCTCAATGATGAATAAAATTGATAAATTAAATGTGACATTCATTGAAGACATGATTGTTGCCAAAGATGCAACAATGTAGTGATCAACGTGAACACCAACTTCATGTTTTGCGATGAGTTATTTCTTGAATTCAGTGGTGTTTCTCGCCTTCTTTAAGAAATGTTGGCACTTGCAACTTTGCTTTGGCCCCATTTGGGGTTATTTTGCAGCCGTGATAAACAGCAGAGACTTGGTATGTCCTCTTTTTGCTGTCTGACTAAGGACTGAACTGTGCCCACAATACAGACTGCCACATTTCTCTCCATTTTTTGGGAACAGTTCAACCTTGGTAGAGGTCTCGTTGAGCAAATCAATTGCACTTCAAATGTGAGATTGAAAAAATGTCATTGGAGACTCTTCACCATGAGATGTACAGCTTTAAATGTGTTTTTTTTTTTCCACGGGGGAATGTTCTTTTGAAGCAGGAAGAGCAAGTCAGCAGGGGACACAGTGACTGACCTAAAATGTCACCATGCAAACGTCAGAAATGAACCAATTACAAAGTACCTGCCTCAAGGCCCGTGACCACCCAATAAACATTAGAGGAAATGTTAAGTAAAGGTCAGAAACAGATGCCACCGGTAGTAAAAAAAAAAAAAAAAATAGAATAAAAGTTTCTCTGGTGTTGTTGGCGGTTGTTAGTTGTGGGAGGAAAATAGCTTTTGAAACTGCAAGTAGGCTCTGTAGTGTGGCTTTCTGCCTCTTATGAATGAGGAATTTGCAGGAATGAATCCCGATCAATCTCATTCTATCCCCATGTTTATTTTCCAGTCACCTGGATGTATTTTGCATTTTACAGTAGGCCTGGCCACATGCATAAATATAGACTGACTTGATGTGAGCTGGCAGAATGAAAAAGGGATTTTCTTCAAAGCATGCATAGTCACGAGGGAAGACATTCCCATTTGCAATTGGAATTCAACATTGATTAGGGAGTTCATGCAGATAACTCTACAAATATTCGTATTATAAGTCCTTAAGGCCGGTGTCAATCCGAGGCTTTCAAACGCTCCAGTTTTCCACAAAAATGTTTGCCCAAATTTTGTCTCCGTTGTCTTGCGCTGTGTTGATTACGCCCAGCATTCAGCATTCCATCTTGGATCACGCACCCAACACCAAATACAAATGGTACTAGGGATGGCCATTCCGTGTGGGTTGATTCGCTTGTGCCACCCACCATCATATGATAAGTCGTCAGCTGACATGAAGCTGCCGTCCTGATTCGCTGTTGCGCCTAAGCGGCAAAGTAAGTGTTGAACAGACATCTTAAGCCAGTGTTTTTCAACCTTTTTTGAGCCGTGGCACCTTTTTTACATTGGAAAAATCTTGTGGCTCACCACTAACCAAAATGTCACCACGACCTCACACGTGCATCAATAAGTCTATGGGAGGAACAAGGTAGGTGTTGCCACACGGACCAATATTACATTGCTATGCCAGTCTTTACACCACAGACACTCCACAGTAGCCACGTTTTTACATCACCAGTTTTTGTCTTTCCGAATGACCTTTCGGGAAACAATGGTATACATGGGAAGAAATATTCCAATCTCTTGTCTACATGCGGCATGAAAATCTAACAGAATAGTCAATAGGGCATGCCCAGTAAAACGTAAACATCAACATCACGTGATACCGACTTCCCCAAGTTTTTCTTTCACTTGTTGGAATAACTCCGTATTGCCAGTTTTTCGTCTGTCCAGTCTTGAAATTTAGTTTGAATCCAAAACAAACTTTGCTTAGTCCAGTGCCGATTGCTGGCCTCCATTTTTAAAAGTGAAGAACGTCTGAATCTGCGTGTTACGTCATATATGAGCATGCTCTGAAAGAACGCACCCGGGATAAATTTAAACAGGAAAAGATCTAATTCAATCTTGCTAATATTTTATAATTAAACTCGGAACATGTTTTATATAGATATATATATATATATTCCTTTTTTAATAAAAGTGGACTTGTGAATGGTGAATAGAAGTGTTTAGATTGTGTTCCACAGATGGCGGTAATGCACACGAAAGCTGCTTGCCAACCGCCAATAAACAACAGAAGAAGAAAAACACCACAAAGAAGAAGGCACCCTGACAACTTTCCGTTTGAGCGGGTACGAGATACCTCAATCGGATTGGTTAAAGGAATATTCCACCCCTGTTCAATTCTTTTCGTTTGAGCAAATAAACCAAATGCAATTGGAATATTTGGGTCCATGTATACTATTGACATCATATTTGCAAATGATGATTAATAAATGTTAATTATAAAAAGTGATATTGGATAATTCCTCACGTTTCTCAAGGTACACTAGTGTGCCGCGGCACAGTGGTTGAAAATGACTGTCTTAAGCGACACACCACAGCGGAGCTGTGGGGTGGCCCGGGGTGGACATGACCGCCATTGGTCCCTTTCTGGCCACACCAGTCGCTGATTTTGACAAGCCTAATTTCACTGCAGCACACAACTTTCTGAGGGAGAGCTGCCTATTTTGAGGTGGGGCTGTCAATAAAACCGCATCTTGCATGAACTTTCCATGATTACTTCCGGTCACGTTTTCTTACTGTTTTGAGTCGGACTTTCAGCTCTCTGAAGCAGCATGAGTAGGCATGAGTAGTAAACCAAGGAGTCTAGAGTGAAAACCGGATTATTCCCTCTGGAATAGTTTACCCCTTTTGCCGCATTGCTGTTCCTCTCATTCTGACTAATGCGGCACAGCTTTCACAGAACAGACAGCTTAAACCAAAGCATGTAGCGCTGAAAAAAATGTTTGCAAAGACTTGAAAGTTAGCGTCACCTGCTTCTTTCTATACAAATATTGGAGCCTAATTCATCTGTGTAGCCATATTTCATTTTGAACTTCTAATTAGTATTATCCATAAACTTTCCCTTGACTCTCCGTTGAGCTTCTGTTTTTCATTCTGACTGCCGAGTGACTCTTGCATCGCATTTAATAATTCATGAAACACAGAAGTTGGAATTGTTTCTTTATCTCCGTCCTCGTTAACGCCACACGAGCGTCAAGCCAGGCCAAGCCGACCATTTCATATTCTTTCTGGCAAATTTGGATATGTGAGAGGAATATACATTTGAATCCATGGACATATGACAGGTTGTTTTGGTCCTTGTGCATTTCATTCAAAAAGAGAATATCCTGCATATTTGATTTACAATGAAATGATTTGTCCTCTATAACTCCAGATAAGGACTCGCTGATGATTGATGAATACCAAATGCTTTCAGATGTGCTTTAAATATTTTACAGCCGCCAGAAATATACTGCACATATACACCCAATAGTAATGGAGGTCTGCTTCTCTGAGTAGAATAAAAGCCTTTTGTTGAGTGCTCCACCATAAATAACAATAGTAAAGTAGAAAGGCAGCGGACCCACTCAAGAGAAAACAAGTGTATTGTCTCCAAATATAGTTTCTATCTTGCTGTTCATCTGGCCTTTTTTGACCTAAACTTCCTTTTAGAATCATGAAAATGCTGTTTGTTGGCCTGGGAGTCGTAAGACGTGGCATCAAGCTTTTTTCCCGTCATATGACTGAATTCAATTTGTAATTTGAACACTCATGAATACCTGGTTATAAATCATAGTGTCACTAGCAAGAAAAGAAGATTAATAATGGAACCTTTTCGGTGGTGTTTTTTATTTATACAGTATCACAGTCATCGCCTCGTTTATCGTGGTTAATTGCTTTAAACGTGATAAGTCATATTTGCTAAGTGAATTTCTGCAAAGTAGAATTTTGTGTTGGAATATTGTCATAGTTTGAGCATAGAAAACCATTATTAGAGCCCTGTATACATGAAATGACACCCCTATAGTCACCTTTACACAGAATATTGTGTTCTCAGGCTATATTGTCATGGTGTATACCAAAAGACTCATCTTTCATCAGAAAAAAGTTTGTTTCTACCTTTTTCTGGTCTTTAGTAATCAACAGTAGAACATCGGTAATTTGAACTATTGTCTGCTACAACATAAACACAAAAAAATGGTTGTTTTACATGAAAATAACAATGTATCTACAAATATAATACCATGATCAATTTACATTTTTCATTTTTTGGAGCTAGCTTGGTTAATATGTCACATTATTATGTAAATGAGGTGTTGTTGGCGCATTTTGGAGGTGGTTTCCCATTACGTGCAATTTTTGTTCAATCTTTTGAGCTGTGCTTTAGATTGTACAGTGAAGAGAGACATACAGTATGTGTTCAGTCATCGCCTCGTTTATCGCGGTTAATTGTTTTAGACGTGATAAGTCATATTTGCTAAGTGAATTTCTGCAAAGTAGGATTTTGTGTTAATAAATGGAATATTTTCATAGTTTGGACATAGAAAACCGGTTTGACTTTCTACATGTTTAACCATTATTAGAGCCCTGTAGACATGAAATAACACCCCTATAGTCAGCTTTACACAGAATATTGTGTTCTCAGGCTATATAGATGTGGTGTACACCAAAAGACTCATCTTTCATCAGAAAAAAAAGTTTGTTTCTACATTATTCTGTTCTTTACTAATCAGCAGTAGAAGTTTCAGCAAAATATCTGAACAACTATTGTGTGTGTAACCTAGATAGAAAACAAAGTGTTATTATTATGGTTGTTGTTATAGTAATATCAGTAATGGAAATATTATCGTGCGTGCGATGTCTCGTGGTGCTACGTCATTAGGTCACGTGATGGTGCTCCATTGTATTTGTCTTGTCCTGATTGTACTTGATTTCACTAGAATTGTTATTGTAACTTAATGTTGCATTGCTCTGTTTGTTGCACATTCTAATATACGGTACCGCCACAGCTTCATTTTGGTGCTTTGCCTCTTTACTCTCACTCCCAGAGCCGAAATTTAGATTTTCTGATTCTAGCCTAGATCTTGCAGTTATCCTTGTTTAGTACCTAAAGCTACTTTAATAAGGCAATGTACATGCTACATATGCTATAGCATAAATGCAAAAAAAAAACGGTTGTTTTACATGAAAATAACCATTTAATTATGAATATAATACAATGAACAATTTACATTTCTCACATTTGGAAGTAGCTTGGTTAATATGCACATCACATTGTATCTAAAGGAGGTGTTGTTGGCGCATTTTTACGTGCATTCTTTGTTAAGTCTTTTTAGCTGTGCTTTAGATTGTACAGAGAAGAGAAGAGAAGAGTCCTCACGTAAGGACTGTGGATGATGGGCAGCATTTTTTTTTAAAGTGTGGTTTTCCTTTTCGGATAGTCATTTATCTGTTTTGTTGCTTCGATATTGTTTCTTCTCTTCCGTTCCCCCTTCCCCTCAGTCTTGTCTTACATGTTGCCCTTGGACCTGCTTCCTTAAAAGTGTCTTTGTGAGGAGCGTGGGGGATGCATTATTGATTGCAGCTATGCAACTGTGAAGTTGTTAATGGCTACGCTGCTTCACTAGCCATTCAAGTTGTAGATCAGTTGAGAAAGGACGGAAAACACCACAGAGGGCCTTGACAGGAATGAAGATGGCAGCTGGAGGTTTATGATTGAACATTATTTCAAAGCACCACAATAGCACATAAAAACACTGAAACGCTTGGCTATTTGCTTCTGAACAGAATCCAGATTTGAGGTAATCAGGCATATTGTGTCGTTAATTTCTTTACTGTTATTTACTTTAGCATAATGCTGACACAGACAACTGACTTTCTGTAATGTGCCGCCCTTAAACCCGTTGTAACATGTTAATGGTTGTTGCGTCTACATGGCAATCTCATTGTAAACGACGCTACTTTTGCTCATTTGGATTCAGTAATATCTTATTATGAAAAGGGCGTCACTAGGTCCTGAGGATGGGGGGTTTAGCCCCCTGGAGATGCACAGGATATGAATGAATGTAGTAGACGTTAAAAAAAAAATCCAAAAAACAAATAAGCAACAAGAACCGGGATATACTATATATATATATATATATATATATATATATATATATATATATATATATATATATATATATTCCCACTTTTGGACAGATTTAGTAGAGATACTCAATTGTTTTAGGCCACCATTAAATGTACACAAGTACACACAATCTACACTGCAAAACCGCTGCTCAAGCTCTGCAACCATTCTGTCCAGTGGACAGTGATCAATGATATAATAATCATTGTTATATTATTAATTAGCCTATTATTACTATCATCATTATTTTTCTTCTGATTATTACAAGGCAAGTATTAGCCTGCTTATTGGCTTGCTTATTAGCCTGCTTTTGCCCTATTATATGAAATTTGTCAGACATTTTTTTTGTAAATTAAAAAAAAATATCAATAAAAATATAAAATTATTTAGGGGGGCTTAAGAACATTTCAAGGGGGCTGCAGACCCCCTAAAATAGGCCTAATGACGCCACTGATCTCGATTATGCTGGTTATAGCAAAATAAGGTTTGGTATCATTCATTATGTTTTATCATTTAATTAGGAAGGTTAGCGTGTACTTGGGCAAACGTCTTTGTCTATTTTCCTTTGAAAACACCAACATGCTGTACAAAAACAGAACATGAAGTCAAGGTGACTTGGTAAGAAGAATTAATATTGTGTTTGACTCCATCCATACGATGTCATCTTCCAGGACTTCATCTAACCCCAAACATGCTTAATGATGTTTATGTCTGGTGACCAGGTTGGCCAATCCTGGAGCATTATTGGCCTTCTTCAATATCAGGAACTTAGATGCAGAGGCTGTATGAATGAGAAGGAGAGCCATCATTTGCACTCTCTTGTAATTTGGATGGTGATGGGCAACAAGAGACGTTGCACTTGCCAAGGATCACCGAGAAAGGATGGACAATGGGAAGGTTTTTTTTTCCCTGATGAATCATTCATTCGGCTGCACGGCGTTCGAGTGGTTAGCGTGCATGCCTCACAGCTAGAATACCTGAGTTCAATTCCACCCTTGGCCATCTCTGTGTGAAGCATGCGTGGGTTTTCTCCAGGTACTCCGGTTTCCTCCCACATTCCAAAAACATGCTAGGTTAATTGGCCACTCCAAATTGTCCATAGGTATGAATGTGAGTGTGAATGGTTGTTTGTCTATATGTGCCCTGGGATTGGCTGGCCACCAGTACAGGGTGTACCCCGCCTCTCGCCCGAAGACAGCTGGGATAGGCTCCAGCACCCCAAGCAACGCTCGTGAGGATAAGCAGTGGTAGAAAATGAATGAATGAATCATTCATTCAACTGAATCCCAATCGCCAAAAATGCAAAAACTGCAAAAACTGCAAAAGACCCAGAAAAGGGTGAGGTTTGGTGGAGGAACATCATGGCTTGGAGTTACATTCAGAATGTGGTTGTGCAAGAGGATCTTGTGGATGGCAAAGTCACGATGCATTTTCTGGCATTTCTTTAGGTCTTAAAGAAAGGAAGTTAGTGAATTCAGACAGTTGAATCCTCCTGCAACTGCTCATTTCTGCAACTGATCATTTGGTGATTTTATATTGATTGTAAGAAAGAGCGGAATACTGCTTTCGGAGCGCAGGATATTACGTTTTAATGTCAACCCTCTGCAACTTTTTTTTGATCCATTGCTCATGGGTCAGCCAAAGTTCTTTTGCACTTTATGACACATCACACTGTGAATGATATATGAGGTGAAAATGGCAAAATCTTGGGGGTGTGCGTAATGCAACAGAGAATATATGAGGCTGCAGTACAAATAGGCAGCCTGAACGCCTGTGGTGAAGTTTTAATGCAACTGAATGGGGTGCACCGTGTTCTGCCATCATGCAAGGTTTGTTTTGGCAGCATATCATGCACTGTAATTACTATTCCAGCGTTATTCAATTACTCCTATGACAAAATCAACATTCAAGTACAGTGTTTGATATTATTATTACACTTTAGGTAGCGCAGTGCATTGTGAGTCTAAACTATACAGACCTTCAGGACACATACACTCACATAGCACAATCAAACTTGCACACAAAAGGTGCATTGCTCCTATTCAGTCACACATGCAGAAATTTCACTTTCACACAAACTTAACTTTCATTTTCTGGAACTTCTTTATCTGTGGTGTACACCCGTCATTCTGGGCTCTTCATCGATCTTCCTCGCTGATGAGCACTGAAACCAAATTGCAAAAGGACCAATGCTATGCTAAGTCAACCAACATCAAAGAACTCTGACCAAAGCAAATGTCAACATCCTTAAAAAGTTCTCCTCCCATTCCCTGTGGAAGTGGTACGTTTTTGGCTTTTTAGTTAAAAAAAATACATTTGAGGCAAACTGGTTAGCTAGCTTGTTGTCTCGAGTCCCTGCAGCATGAAGCAACAGTGGCAATTCGGTGTAAATAAAGAATAATAGCAGTGTCAAGGTTGTTATAGGGGTGTTATTTCATGTCTACGAGGCTCTAATCATGTTCAAATTTTGCATTGAAGTAGTTATCCTAAAAAGTAGTCATGGGTTTATTCTTGCTAAAGTCTTATCATAAATATAATAAATAGCGCTAAACCAAGCCACCCATTGCGTGCAGCCACAGAAAGAAGAACAGTGATACACGTAGTGTAATTAGGAGAAGCACAAGCAGTTTCCGGCAAGGAAAAAGTCTTTAATTAGTCCACAAGGTAACAGCGATATTATATCCACAACAAAAAACAACTCTGCACAAAGTACCAAACAAAAGATGCAGCACGGCGGCTAGGGAAAAAATAAAGTGAAAGCGTAATCCTGAAAATGCTGAATGACAACACATGAAAAGAAAAGCACAGCAAGATGGCCGGGAGGAATAAAAAAAAAGCAAAAACAAAAGATGGGAGTAAAAAGTCAGAGTCAGTGACTCGACAGTCAAAGGAGGCAGTCGGGATGACCGCAGGAGACGAGGAGGCCCCCAAAATCAAAACGATACAACTCCTCGCCACATGAATTACAGCTTTGGAACTGCAGAGCAGGAGAAAGTCTTCAAAGGCAAGTCGACCACATTGAGAGTTTGAGCCGTGTGCTGAGAAAACCATTCTGCATCCTCCTCGTGCGGCAGCTTTCTTAAAAAAGCCTAATTGCCAATCTGCTGCAGATGCATCCCCTGCCGCTGCCCCTTCTTCGTACTCCCGTTGTCCAAGGCAGACGGAAACTAAACAAAGAACGAATCCATCATCACAACCGAAAAACATGACAACAACCCAGGATAAAAACTACAACATAACGACTGCTTCTGAAAATGGGCCCTGCCTTTGGTTGGGTCAGAAGGGCAGCAAGTCATAATGAGGTGGCTGAGTTTCTTGGAAAACCATCATTAAAACTCCCACCATCGGCAAAAGGATGTCATTATGGTCTGTCTGTGAGGTTCCATGTGTTACAAACTGTTACAAAATTTTTTTAAGTTCATGTATCGTATCAAGTAACATATTAATAATATGATGTTACACTAGCCACGTATACATGGACCCAAATATTCCAATTGCATTCGGTTTATTTGCTCAAACTGAAAGCATGTAACCTTTGTATACACCTCATTCCGAAAGAAAAGTGCCAATGAATATATAATCGGATTCATGGGGGTGGAATATTCCTTTCCCCAATCCAATTGAGGTATCTCGTACCCGCTCAAACTGAAAGTTGTCAGCGTGCGTTCTTCTTCGTGGTGTTTTTCTTCTTCTGTTGTTTATTGGCGGTTGGCAAGCAGCTTTCGTGTGCATTAGCGCCATCTGTGGAACCGAATCTAAACCCTTCTATACGCCATTCACAAGTCCAGTTTTATTAAAAAAGAAAATACATATCTATATAAAACATGTCCCAAGTTTAATTATAAAATATTAGCAATATCGAATTTGATCTTTTCCTGTTTAAATTTATCCCGGGTGCGTTCTTTCGGAAGAATGCTCAGATATGCTTCATTTTTAAAAATGGAGGCCAGCAATCGGCACTGGACTGCTGTGGAAAGTTCGTTTTTGATCCAAACTAATTTCAAGACTGAACGAAGGAAAAACTGGCAATACGGAGTTATTCCAACAAGTGAAAGAAAAAGTCGGGGAAGTCTGTATCACGTGATGTTGATGTTTACATTTTACTGGGCATGCCCCATTGACTATTCTGGTTGATTATAGCGGCGCATGTAGACAAGAGATTGGATTATTCCTTTCCATGTATACCATTATTTTCGGGAAAGTCATTCGGAAAGAGAAAAACTCCTCATGTAAATGTGGCTATCGTTGGGATTGAACCTGCTGCTCCCTTAAAAGGCAGCAGCTGTACCATTACAGCATCAGAGATCGACGGCTGAATTCTGGCGGTTTATTCTTGCAGCGTGCTGTCAATCATTGTGCCAAAGAGCACGATGTCAGATGACTGGTGTGTGTTTTTCCTCTCTTGCCTCAGGCTGACTTGATGCTCTCTGCCTCATGACAGATTATTTGCAGAGAACGTGCCCCCACGTTCAAAACGGGGGTCTACCAATGGCGATTGCTATATGATGAAATACTGTATATAAATACTGCTTTGTGTACAATTTATTATTACCGATCCCCAGTGACCAATCATTCATTCATTCATTCTCATCCCAGTGACTATGTCTATGTTAAAAATGACTAGCATTGTATTTTTCCCCAATGAGCGGCAGCTGCTGCGGAGCTTCTCTTCCCGTCACTCACACTCACAGACTCAGTAGCCTCGTGTAGCAGCTGCAGCTGCAAGCAAGCTGCACAAGCGAAAAGCCGCTACAGCAAAAACGGCATCATCGCTCCGTCACTGATTGCTTTGTGTGAATCTGTGAAGGATTCGGTAAAAAAGCTTTTAAATTTAATTCCCACGCATCCTTCCCTCCGTTGCCGGGAATCATTTATATCATTCCTAAAAGTGATACCCCCACTTTTTAATTTCTTCAAGTGCAGCTGTCTGATGCCAGTTTGTCCACCGCAAAGCATCTTCATCACACATCCCACATTGTCTCGAGTAAATCACAGCACGGCACCCCACCGATTGACAATAGACTACTGAAGGTGTAAAGACGGAAAGCCAATATGTTTGTGTATTTGATGAAAAATATTACGTGTTGGTTGTTGCATTATTGAATGGATGTGTTCACTCAGGTGTTTGTCCTTCAGGGGAATTCAATGGATGCTCTCATCCTCTCGAAAGAAATGCTGCTTCGTCAAGAATGATTGATTTTTGTAGTATTATGGTGTCAATCAAAGCATTGTTCTATCACCACCACACCAGACCATATCTAGGGAGGTAGAGCTGTGATGGATGTAACATTCAGGGCATGATTAGATAGGATTAAGAAGATAAAATGTGTGTTGGGTCGTGACAACACAATCTTTACATTATTGTTCCCATGTAAACAGAGGCAAAGGGGTCAGCAACCCATGGCTCCAGAGCCGCATGTGGCTCTTCAGCCTCTTTGTTGTGGCTCCCTTTGCAATGTATTTCTTTAACACCCGAATGGGGGAAATCTGGAAAATTGGATGAGCTGAGGAATGGAGGGGAAGCTGGTTGCGATGTTCCGGGTCTTCCGGCAACGTGGTCAACTAACCATGAATATACTCCTCCAAAAAAAGGAGCATTAGAGTTTTTAATTTTGCATGGACAGATACCTTTGTTTTCTCTGGCTTACATTTCTAAAACTGAGATTCAAACTTTATAAAGTTTATGGGATATTGTTTTTAAATGATGTTTTGCCCTTCCAGTCTATTTTTTTTAGTTAACATGGGGGTAACATGGCTCTTTTGATAGTAAAGGTTGCCGACCCCCGAGTTAAGGTATCAAACTTTACGACAACAAGATATTAATCATTCCAACCTCATAAAGAAACACTTTCTTAAACTTCCATCTACTTTTTATTACCGTGATTGGAACTTCCTTTTGCAAAACAAGTCCTCTCTCAGGGGGAAGGAAGTGACATTAAGAAGGAAGGGCGCAAAATGGTAAATGGTTTTTAATAAGGCTGGAGCCGGAATGGCTGCAAAATCTATTTCTTCCTGAAGCCATCTGCCACACTGATCCATGACCAATCGGATCATCACGCTGTTCACTGGAAATAATATGCAAAATGAAATAATCTGTTTAAGCAGCTCTCTGCTTCTTAAAGTGCAGGCTACAGATAGTGTTTTAAGGATTTATTGAACAGCACAACCCTGAGGGGCATCCGTCGTGTATGAGCATAAAAATAGACGCCATTCAAAGTCGACTTTTATTTCCCATCATTCCCCTGCTCAACATGTGTCTCTACTGTGGCACCATCACGCCTGTTGCCTTCCATTTTATCTAACCTTGGCTTGGGAGGAACAGAGGTCAAACTGGTTCCAAATGATACGCTTCGGGCCGGTCAGAAAATGGCCGGCATCTGAGAAAAGATAAAGACCGAAGCTACAAAAGCTACAGCTTGAGCTGAATACTCCTTGGGCTACTATTGTTAGGAAGTTAAGATAAATCCTAATGAGTTCAAGGATTCATCGCTTGGAGTAAAACACGGAGGGGTGTCTTAAAATAGTTGACTGATTTGATGATCATTCTCTCAACCATCTTGGATTTTGTTCTAAATATCCAATTTGGATTCAAAATGGTTGTGGACCATTGATATAAATATGGAAGCCCGTTTCTGCTATTGAAAAAAAAATATCACAATAGTAAATCGAAATAACGAGGTAAAAAGTTGAAATTACGAGATAGAAAGTTGAAATTACGAGATAGAAAGTCGAAATTACGAGATAGAAAGTGAAAATTATGAGATACCAACTGCGCATGTGCCGCAGGTGCCGTCTTTTTCACCGTCGTCTTCGTCGTTTGGCAAAATGGCTAGACAGTTGTCAACAGCCACATCCCTTTTATTATTTCCATGCCTCAAAATTCTTTCCAATGTGCGTTTGCGTAGTACAATTCCATGTGAATTTACCAGCAAATGAAGTATTTCATCACTTGGAAAGCCACACTTAAAGTACTCCTCAATGTACTCACAATCCATGTCTGAACAGAAGAGCTGCTGCTGTGACTCTGCTGCTGTGACTCTGACTGCTGTGAAGCTAGCTCATTATTTACACTTTTTAGCTCAAAATTTTGACTTTCTTATCTCGAAATTTGGACTTTTTAATCTCGTTATTTCGACTTTTTCCTCTCGTTATTTCGACTTTTTATCTCGCTGTTTCGACTTTTCATCTCGCTGTTTCGACTTTTTATCTCACTGTTTCGACTTTTTATCTCGTTGTTTCAACTTTTTATCTTGTTGTTTCAACTTTTTATCCCGTTGTTTCGACTTTTTATCTCGTTGTTTCGACTTTTTATCTCGTTATTTCGACTTTTTCTCTCATTATTATGACTTTCTATCGCAAAATTTTGACTTTTTATCTCGTAATTTCGACTTTTTATCTCGTAATTTCGACTTTTTATCTTGTTTCGATTTTTTATCCCGTTATTTCGACTTTTTCTCTCATTATTATGACATTCTATCGCAAAATTTTGACTTTTTATCTCGTAATTTTTACTTTTTATCTCGTTGTTTCGACTTTTTATCCCATTATTTCGACTTTTTCTCTCATTCTGACTTTCTATCTCAAAATTTTGACTTTTTATTTCGTTATTTTGACTTTTTATCTCATTATTTCAACTTTTTGTCTTGTTATTTCAACTTACCATTGTGATATTTTTTTTTTTCAGTGGCGGAAACGGACTTCCATATATAGCTGACCGATGATACTAAATAACTAGACCAGTGGTTTTATTTTTGTTTCTGTGATGGCTTCACAATAAAAGTGGGTAAACACCCACTTGTGGAGTTTCAGCAAGGATCCTCTGGATGCTGACGTCCAACAGGATTTGCTGACATTCTGGGTGACATCACACATCGCGGTTTTCAACTTGAAGTTTTTCTGGCATATTTTAACAATCCAAGTTCTGGCTTATAATGCTACCTTTGTATGCCAGGGAGATACCACCCTGCCTTGGGGGTTCATAAAAGGGACGGATGTTTTCATCAGATTTTCCCACCGGGTCGCTCACGTCTCTGAAATTGCCGTGTGCACAGAGACAGTTGCCTTGTGACAGGTCAAGACGGTAATATCAGGAGAGTGAAGTCAAGCAGCGGTGAGGAAAAAGAGGCCTCAAGATAAATGAGGCGATGCAGAATGAATGTGAACGTGGAAGAGTGAGAGAATGAGAATAGCGGGGGTGAAAGAAATAAGGGAGTAAAGGAGATGATGACCATCCATCACCGAAGGTACTCTCGGTGCATTATGAGGCCGACATGAGTGATTATCGGGCGTGTCTGAATGCCGTCGACTCCATCCCGGTTTCCCCTCCGACTGCGCCATGCAGGCATGAGTGATGGCCGCGGCCGGGCGGCTTCGGGGGCAGCACGGGTCTCACAAATGACGATGGATAACTATGACCTGCCACCTCGGTCTACGACTCTACATTACCGATCTATCAGCTGTAGTTAGATAAAGCGTACAGCCGAGGAATGATTGGACTTGATGAACACGTACTGGGCGGTATGCTGCCATCATTATGACCCGACGCCAGCGAGACCGCTCACTGACGTTTATCATTACGGTTTAAGACAGGAGCTGACTATACACTTACGGTATCACATGTCAAATTGTATACCGTTTTTCATGCACCGTATTTTAAGTCACACTTTTTTTCATAGGTTGGCTGTTCCTGTGACTTATACTCCAGAGCGACTTATAAGTGAAAAAACTGACTAGACACCTTTTTTGTTCACGTTTATTTTTTGTGTAGCTGAATAAGCATTGTGTTAGCATTGTGCTAACCTATTCAGCCTGTTCTCTATTCTTTTATTGTTAGAACTTGCCTTCCAAGAAGACGTAATAAATAAATTAAATACCAGCAAAAAATGCGACTTATACTCCAGTGCGACTTATGTATGTTTTTTTTCTACCTAATTATGCATTATTGGCCTTGTGCGACTTATAGTCCAGAAAATACAGTATTTATTTTTCTACTTCCATCCATCCATCCATTTTCCTCCGCTTATCCGGGTCCGGGTCGCGGGGGCAGCAGTCTTAGTAGGGAAGCCCAGACTTCCCGGTCCCCGGCCACCTCCTCCAGCTCCACCGGGAGGACACCAAGGCGTTCCCAGGCCAGCTGTGAGACATAGTCCCTCCAACGTGTCCTAGGTCTGCCCCGGGGCCTTTTCCCGGCTGGGCATGCCCGGAACACCTCACCAGGGAGGCGTCCGGGAGGCATCCGGACGAGATGCCCGAGCCACCTCAACTGACTCCTCTCGATGTGAAGGAGAAGCGGCTCTACTCTGAGCCCCTCCCGGATGGCTGAGCTCCTCACCCTAAATGTTTCTACTTGCCTGTGAATAATCTCATTCATGCATGCCATTGAATGCATCACAACTGGGCAGTCCAGGTTGTCTAAGAAGATGTTTCGGAGGCTTCATCAGCTCATGCTAAAAGACCAGATACTGTCGGTCTGTTTATTCTACAGAGTGACATCTTAAACAGGGTGACATAGCCCAGGACTGGTTTATTGTCTAACCAACCAGATGGTTGCTGATTCCATCCTCAGTCCTGCTGTCTTGTTTAGTCCGCTAAATATGAAAGGGCAATTTAAATGGTCACGTTAGGAATGGAATATTTGCCACACTGTTTTGAAAAAGTACCACAACATGTTTATACTTTTTGATGCCGCGGTGACGTAACACATTCACAACACCTTTCGCTTGGGACAACAGGCACAGTTTATTTTGATCAGTTTCTAGCTATGCCATCTTTTGATTGGACTTTACTCAACCTCATTTGACAGCAAAGGTCAAATTATGGAAAATGATGAAGGTGAAAATTGGTTCTTGCCGTTCAGAAGATATTTGCGAAAAACACGTTTCTTTGTTTTTTTTTTAACCTAATGGCAAGTCATTTTGACCCAAGGGATAAATTGAGGTTGTTAAAATGTTCCAATTGTTATTTACTTAAAGTATTACATCTACAAAGCTGTGGGAAGCCAAATTAAAAAAAAAAAAACAAAACAGGGTGATAATTTGTCGACAAGCTTTAACGGTGCTTTTGGAAAACCACATTGTCACTAAACATGCCAGATTGTAATTCCGTACAAACACTACTTTATGTAATTATTCACTTAACGATGAAGCCTAAGTGTTTCTCCCCACTGTGAGTGTT
Source organism: Doryrhamphus excisus (assembly GCF_030265055.1). Lineage (NCBI taxonomy): Eukaryota > Metazoa > Chordata > Actinopteri > Syngnathiformes > Syngnathidae > Doryrhamphus > Doryrhamphus excisus. The sequence continues at coordinate 19,749,602 of NC_080467.1, forward strand.
TGTTTGGGTGCCGGAAAAAGAAGCAAATTCCTGATTAAAGATCACGGAGTGTGGTGACGGAGCCCCCTAATTAAGTTGTTGTTTTCCTACTGAGCCCCCCTGACTAATTCATAACTTAGCCTGTGGAAGTGTCACAGATAAACGCTGCAGACTAAACTAGGCCAGTTAGCAGCCATTTACTAAAACCGAGCAGGGAGAATGTGCTGAGATTTATATCAGACCACAAGCAATGAAGCCAGAAGGGACAAAACTTTCATTCTTCTTACCTCGGCCTGAAACTTCTTAGGAAGTTAAAACGTACATGAGTGTAAAAATACTGAACATACGAAGAAACATGGAATCATTTGGAATTGCTTGACTTGGTAAATGATTATTTCGAACAAAGTTACATTGAAGTACATCAGGTCATCTTATACAATTCAATATGTCCGAAAAGGAGCAGGAAGAAGCCAAGCTTATTTACCAAAACATTTTTCGCCACGCTTTGAATGCATCATTTTAAACAATGATGCGGCTAATTTCCATCCATCCATCCATCCATCCATCCATCCATCCATCCATCCATCTGTTCTCTATGCCTCTCATCCTCACTCGGGTGACGGCGCAATGCTGGAGCCTACCATGGCTGACTTTGGCCGAGATCGCCAGCGATCGCGTTTCATTCTGACAAATCTTACGTAAGTTTGATCAAGTTTAGAATTCCTACAGCTTTTGCTGATATCGGACATCCCTACTGTGAGGGAGCTGCCAATCCTCCCTCACTGATCAGGTGTTTGGCCCACCTACACTGTCATGTTTCTATTTGTGTATATAGTTGACTTTTGTTATTTACATATATTCTGGTTAGTACTTTGATTATATTTGGTTGCCATTTACGTTTTTTAATTGGCACTTTAGTTAATTAGTTTTTCATTTAGAAGTCATTGGTTTTGTTCCGGGCGCCACGGCGGTCGAGTGGTTAGCGCGCAGACCTCACAGCTAGGAGACCAGGGTTCAATTCCACCCTCGGCTATCTCTGTGTGGAGTTTGCATGTTCTCCCCGTGCATGCGTGGGTTTTCTCCGGGTACTCCGGTTTCCTCCCACCAAAAACATGCTAGGTTAATTGGCCACTCCAAATTGTCCATAGGTATGAATGTGAGTGTGAATGGTTGTTTGTCTATATGTGCCCTGTGATTGGCTGGCCACCAGTCCAGGGTGTACCCCGCCTCTTGCCTGAAGACAGCTGGGATAGGCTCCAGCACCCCCGCGACCCTCGTGAGGAAAAAGCGGTAGAAAATGAATGAATGAATGAATGAATTGTTTTGTTCCTAATTTCTCATGAGTTTCTCCTTTTTTTTGAGGTGATTGGTCGGGGCACAAACATGGAGGCGCGCCCATGTGAGTGCAGGCCAGAGGCTGATCACTTTAATTGGACAAGTGTCACCTGGAGGAGGGGGGGGGGGGGAAGACTGGGTGTTGGTTCGGTAATCTAAGTAGTTATGTGTAATTGAGTGTTTAAATGTATACAGGAAGTGACACTTCATTGTGGGACTCTTGAAGGACTTTTGTAATATAAAAGAAGGGTGTTATAAATGTAAATAGGGTACCTTTTTGACGTATTGCCTCACCCTCTCATTGGGAACTATGGTTGGCCAATTAACCTAGCATGTTTTTGGAATGTGGGAGGAAACCGGAGTACCCGCACGGGGAGAACATGCAAACTCCACACAGAGATGGCTGAGGGTGGGATTGAACTCAGGTCTCCTAGCTGTGAGGTCTGCGCGCTAACCACTCGACCGCTGTGCAGCCCTCTAAAAATAACCAATTAGCTAAAAATGTCATCCAATACTTCTCTACAAGAGAGGAGAAATATGATCTCAGGGAAGAACTAAATTTGAAACACTTCTATGCTAGGACTACGTTATGCTAGCCATAGCATTTCAGTATGTGGAATCAAACTATGGAATGGATTGAGTAAGGAAATCAAACAATGCACAACGATGAGCCAATTCAAGAAACAATACAAGCAGTTGATGTTTGCTAAATACAAGGATGAAGAGTCTTGAACCAGTCATGATGTGCTATATATATCACTATATTGACACGCACTATGGTACACATTATGGCATTGGATGCTCATATCACCGAGTACTTTGGTACGTGACAAAAAATAATAATAATAAAAATACTTAAACTATATTAGGAAAGTAGGAAGTGAACAAATGTAACAGTTACTGATTGTCAAAGTACCAGATGGAGGGGTAGGATTTAATAAGCTTTGCTTCTTCCTACTCTTTTTGGACATGTGGAACTGGGAACTGATTATGTGATGCATTCAATTGTAATTTGAATGTGTGAGATTTTATGGAAAGCTAGAACCCCCAAATATTCTGCTCCAAAACTGCAGTCCAGCATGTTGTTGTTGTATTTGCCTTTTAACCGTTCCTCTGGGTGACGTCCAATGTATTGTCTGCACCACTCCGCAGATAATTGGCTGTCAGCTGTCTCCTAAAATTAATTGCGCTCAAAGCAGGAGTGATGGAGATAGCGAAAGGCACTGCAGCTTAATCAACTCGCACAGATTTTTTTTTTATACAATTGCCGATGCACATTCATAATAACATATATAAACACATATAACCATGAGTCAACTGCAGCATTGCAGTATTTGTCTTATTTTGCACAGATAGTGTTTATTTGTGAAGCGCATCCAGTGAAAGAGGTATACAGTTTTCATTACACGTGTGCTGGACAATATCGGATATCCGGAAGAAAGCTAATATCCTGTAACTTTAGAGACTATTGTTTGGACTGTGTTGCTACCAGAAAAGTAGTCACTCATCACACAATTAAAAAAGTGTTGAAATGATACCAAAGAATAGCCAATAATAAACTATAAGCCATAATATTTGCACAAGTCTGATTGTGCTATGTGAGTGTATGCGAGCGATTAAAATGAATCTGTAGCAATAATAACAATAACATCTAACAAGGTAATCTGTTTGCTCATAACGAGACAGCATCAATTCTCCATCTGCACAGTTTGAAATGAAGCGTGATTGTTATTCCTCTTTTACTGTTTCTCCGTCTTTGTGCACACATCAAGTAGGCCAGTTGATGCGGGACTGCAAAAACGTGTCTCGGTGGATCGGGTAGTTGCTTCCGAAGTCCCTACTCTTCAAAAACATTTTCGTTTTGAGCAATTATGGTGTAAGTTTAATCACCGCTTGGAGTGTCAGTCAAGCTGCCTTCAGTAGAATGATTTGACGGTTCGTTTTTATTCCAGACGACCAAAGTCATCAAGAACTGGAGGAGCACCGCCTGCCACTGATTCATATGTACGCCTAATTGTTTTCTGCGTGTAAAACCACAAAAACATATTTTGTGTTATCATTTATGGCATTCCCGGAACAGATTCATTCAATAATTTTTGATTTGGTCAGCAACTTTTCATCCTGCCACGTTTACATGAGATTTTCTCTTTCCAAATGGAATCTTTCCGAAAACAATGGTATACATGGAAAGGAATATTCCAATCTCTTGTCTACATACGCCGCTATAATCAAACAGAATAGTCAATGGGGCATGCCCAGTAAAACGTAAACATCAACATCACGTGATACCGACTTCCGAGTTTTTCTTTCACTTGTTGGAATTAGTTTGGATCAAAACCAAACTTTCCGCAGCAGTCCAGTGCCGATTGCTCGCCTCCATTTTTAGAACTGAACAACGTCTGGATCTGCATGTTACGTCATATCTAAGCATGCGCTGAAAGAATGCACCCGGGATCAATTTTAACAGGAAAAGATCAAATTCAATCTTGCTAATATTTTATAATTAAACTCGGGACATGTTTTATATAGATATATATTTTCTTTTTGAATAAAACTGGACTTGTGAATAAAGTATAGAAGTGTTTAGATTCTGTTCCACAGATGGCGCGAATGCACACGAAAGCTGCTTGCCAACCGCCAATAAACAACAAAAGAAGAAAAACACGATGAAGAAGAACGCACCCTGACAGTTTTCCATTTGAGCGGGTACAAGATACCTCAATCGGATTGGGGAAAGGAATATTCCACCCCTGTGAATCCGATTGTATACCGTATTTTCCGGACTATAAGTCACACTTTTTTTCATATGTTGTCTGTTCCTGCGACTTATACTCCAGAGCGACTTGTAAATGAAAAAATATTTATGTTACATAAACACTGGACACCTTATCTGTTATATGTTTATTTTTCGTGTAGCTGAATAAGCATATAATAATATAACGAATAACGCGGCACGGTGGTCGAGTGGTTAGCGCACGCAGACCTCACAGCTAGGAGACCTGGGTTCAATTCCACCCTCAGCCATCTCTGTGTGGAGTTTGCATGTTCTCCCCGTGCATGCGTGGGTTTTCTCCGGGTACTCCGGTTTCCTCCCACATTCCAAAAACATGCTAGGTTAATTGGCCACTCCAAATTGTTCATAGGTATGAATGTGAGTGTGAATGGTTGTTTGTCTATATGTGCCCTGTGATTGCCTGGCCACCAGTCCAGGGTGTACCCCGCCTCTCGCCTGAAGACAGCTGGGATAGGCTCCAGCACCCCTGTGACCCTAGTGAGGATAAGCAGTAGAAAATGAATGAATGAATGAATGAATAAGCATTGTGTTAGCATATCTTACACCTATTCAGCCTGTTCTCTATTCTTTTATTGTTAGAACTTGCCTTCCAAGATGACGTAATGTCTTTTTTGGTCAAGTAGTTAAAATAAATTACCTGCAAAAAATGCGACTTATACTCCAGTGCAACTTATGCATGTTTTTTTCTACCTAATTATGCATTTTTGGCCTTATGCGTCTTATACTCCGGAGCAATTTATAGTACAGAAAATACGGTATTCATTCGGATTGGCACTTTTCTTTCAGAATGAGGTGTATACAAAGGTTAAATTCTTTCCATTTGAGCAAATAAACCAAATGCAATTGGAATATTTGGGTCCATGTATACGTGGCTATTGTAGCGTTTAGAACGTCGACCTCCGTGTTACTGTTCTATCTTCCAATGTGAATAATGTAAGCCAACTTCCATTTCGATGTATTTTTTTGTTTTATTCATTCACTGTAAATTGGATTCTTGATTTATGTGACCCGTGCCATCCCTTCAGATTGGCTTCACAGGTTGATTGTCCTGATTGATTACACTTGTCCCCAGTTGACGTGAAGGCGAGGGGGGTGGTTTCTGTGTTTTGGCCTGTAAAGGGCACTTAGTAAAATGATTGATCTTCAATCTTGAGCACACACATTGGAAATGTTGGATGTTATCAGTCAGCGCGTGCTGCTTATCTGCCGTTTTTCATGTCGACCGGATATCTCACGTGTTCTCTCCGCGTTCCTAAAACACACAAGCAAAGTGTTTTTCCCCTGACTGGTTTTTCCAATTCATAAAACAATCTGTCTTGTTCAAGGGTGCGGACGTATTCCGTCACTTTGCTTTTGTTAAACCCTCTCCATCTTGGCAAGATGGATTTTTGCAATCATCTTAGCTTCAGGATGCTTTTGGGAAAACAGGGCTGGAAACCTATTCAACATTCCGTATCTCGTCCGCGGAGAGAACACACCTGCAAGCAGATGAGATCAACCTCGGGCGGCGGAATGGACTGGTGACAAATAGACACACCTCATTATTTCTCAAAGACAAACAGGAGAGAAGTGGGGGTGGGTGCCAACGTGTCCAAAATGTACACAATGCATCCTCGCACGCTGTCATGGATTTGGATTTGGCCCTCATCAATTCCAGCTTGGAGAGATTTGCTGCTCAAGTCACAATGGCCGATGCTTCACAACTACGTATGAGCTCTGCTTTGTGTTTGCACTCCAATTGTTTACAGTTTTTTTTTTTTTTTTACTGGCCTGTGAATGTTGCATATGTATCGAGTGGAGTTTCTACATGGCAAACGGTATGGTAGAACACCGTACGTGCTACTCCTCCTTGCCTATAGGCCGAGCATCTATAGGTCTAGCATCCATAGCAGGGGTCTCAAACATGCAACCCGCGGGCCAAATGTGGCCCGCAGGACACTAGTTTGAGGCCCCCGCCTTGATATGAAAGTTTAATGTTAGTGCGGCCCGCGCAAGTTTGATATGGATGCTGTATGGTATCATGTACCCAGAAAAAATTATTACGTTTGATTCATGTTCATGTTAAAGGTTAAATAACTCTTAATAGTTATCCTCCCTATCCGTGTGGAAGTGGTAAGTTTTTGGCTATTTAAGTTTAAAGGAAATAACTTGAAGGCTACCGTTTAGGTTGCTAGCTCTCTAGTTTGCGAGTCAGCATGTGTCTCAAGACCCTGCAGTTGCGCAATATGTTGTAAATAAAAAAAGTATAAATAGTAGTGTTTTGTCGTGTCTACAGGGCTCTAATAATGCTTTGTTCATTTTAATCTGAAAAAAATAATTTGTCTATCCACCAACTATATGTGGTTTCTTAATTTTTAATTATTTGCCGTTTTATTATTATTATTATTATAGTTATTTATTACTGATATTCTTGATATGTCTTATATTGTGTAGAAAAATAAAAATTAAGATATTTGAGAACAGTGGAATGTTTTATCAGAGCTTTTCTTGTAGAAAATCGGAACCAAAGCAAAGTTTATTCATTTTTCTGTTTTTAATAAATGCTTTTTTTTTTTTTTTTTGGAAAACCTGATGCGGCCCAGCCTCGCCCAGACCCTAGCTCCAGTGGCCCCCAGGTAAAGTGAGTTTGAGACCCCTGATCTATAGGCAAGTATCTATTTTATGATCTACTGCTGTCATTGGAATAAAATCATGTATTCTCATTCCCTAGGCTGCACGGCGGTCGAGTGGTTAGCACGCAGACCTCACAGCTAGGAGACCCGAGTTCAATCCCACCCTCGACCATCTCTGTGTGGAGTTTGCAGGGTTTTCTCCGAGGTTTCCTCCCACATTCCAAAAACATGCTAGGTTAATTGGCCACTCCAAATTGTCCATAGGTATGAATGTGAGTGTGAATGGTTGTTTGTCTATATGTGCCCTGTGATTGGCTGCCCACCAGTCCAGGGTGTACTGAAGACAGCTGGGATAGGCTCCAGCACCGCAACCGACCCTCCTTGAGGATAAGCGGTAGAAAATGAATGAATGAATGAATGTCTCATTCCCGTGGACCAAGTCTCATGTATCTTCTCATCTGGTGAGCTCATCTCACCTCCATGACTCCATGATCTCATCATAACAAGATTTCTTGTTCAGAAAAACGACGATAACAATGAATGAATCACACAAGAACTGAAAATGAGTTTGCCCGCCTGACTATTAAATACTTCTCCTGTCCTGGAGCTATTCCCCCAGTGCGGAAGGAAGGCGGTGATGGAGTGCTTGGAACTTGCAGAGCTCCCCCACAAAGCCAGTCACTGTCCAATTGTAAAAAAAAACACTGTTAAACGCTCATTACCGTGGATGAAAACCTAACCTGCTGTTCCTTTACAAGCCCTGCTGTGTTGTTTAATGTTCCAGCATTTGTACAAATCATGATGTGGGAAATGACCGAGGGCATTAATGCACTTTCAGTCGTCACTGTGGGAACTCGCCCAGTGGTGAGTGCTCTTTAAACACCCCGTAATTATGATAAACTGTGTTTAAAGCGACACTGCCAATGGTCCGTTTTTGCTGCAGACCCAAGTTGGTGTTTGACAATTGTTCTCAACAACTCCACTACTCAATTACAGAGGTGGCCCACAAATAATGAGGTGGATTGTTCAATGTCGACCGGGGGCTAATGAGTGTTAATGAGGACAGAACCACAGTCTAGGCTGCCTCAGTCACGCGCGTGATGTTCCATTGTTGGTATCAAACCTTTAAATTGTGGTGCAGAGAGCATTGCATCACTTCAGGATTGCTATGATTCATGAGGAATGTAAATATCTTGACTTTCCATCACGTCAGAACGAAGGCTGCAGAAAGAATTCATATCTGGTCTCCAAGATACCATGTGAGCTAATTTATGTGTTAAAAAGATTCTTACTGAACTTTTCTAGGACCTGAAAGTATTGCATTCTCTACATTTATATTATCAACATCATTGAAGTGCATCCAATTTTTACATTTATCGAATATATACGTCATCAAAAGACGTCCAATGCCACAATTTCACACCATTGTTGCAGTTTTTAACATTATTAGTGTCACGGTGCGGCTTGCGACTTTTACAGGTTCGACCCCAGGATGCAGAGATGGCGACCCAATTGCAGGTAAAAATATATTTATTTATGCTATGCAGCAGAATGACGCACTAGCATGACCAAGTCACACATGTCAATGAACCGACAAAGGAAGGAGCACCTGAACTAAATAGGCTACAGAAAATAGGAAACAGGTGCGGGAGATAATTGAAAGGAACGGAAAACAGAACAGAGCAACAGAGGAAGTGAATACAAAATAAGGGCATGAACGAGGAACAGAGGAAAAGGAGGAACGAAACAAGCTGTCACAGGGGGGTGAAGCCCGATCGTGACAATTAGAGCCCTCTGGACATGCAATAGCACCCCTATAGTCACTTGTACAATCATATTACCCAATATAGTCTATATAATCATAAGAAATTAAGCCATTAAGGCTGGCTAAAGTTGAAAGGAATTATGCATATGTTTGTTTACACTGGAGTCAACCTCAAAACACACAATAAAAATATATTTTTCAAAAAGATATGGATTCTCCGAGCAAAACTGCATTTTAAATGTGCTTTTTGTAAGAGTTACTCATTGAAAATCAGAACAAGATGGCCGTAAAGTAATTCACACAATGTGTAACCTATGTTATACCTGTGAAATATACATTTTCCCATCACAGAAGTTCACTTCTGCATTCATTCAAAGGGTGCAAAATAATTAGCTTTTATTTTGAAACCAATTTCTATAACATGAGAAAAAAAGAGTTAACAGCACTCAAAAAAACGTCATACAGCGAGGGACATATTCAGTGTATATAGGACGCTACCATTTGCATTCTGGAGGGTTAGCGGTTTTTCAAAAACCTTTAAGCTGCAAATTTCGAACCATGATGTGGCGAGGTGGCGAATGTCACTGAATCTCATTAGTTTCTGTATCTTTACACGGATTCTCACCATCACTTTGCTTGTTGTCGCCCACCTGCATCCCGCAAGCAGCCAGTCACATGACAGGAACCCAGTAGTTAAGGCATTTTTATTCTCACACTACTTCCTTCCTCACGCCCAGAAATGTCGTAGCCTCTGCATTTCTCTTTCTTTTTCCCCTCCTCATCTTCTGCTCTCTCCGGCAGCTAGCAGGGAATTATTCTCTTTGTTGTTTATCCTCCCACATCCTGCTAGCAGCTGTGGCTATTTGCCTCACCGCACCATCTCCCATTCTCCATGGACTCCACCGTCTCACTGTTGAACTTTTCCCTTGTCTGCTTCCTTTCCTCTTTCTTCCAACCGGCTTTCTCTGGGACTATTTACCGGCCAACACGTAGCAAAACTGTCTCCTAATGATCGTCAAATACCGCAGTGGGACATATAAGAGTTGCAGTTTTGAAGGAAGACAAATTGCATTTCAAATGAGTTTCAGGTTCAGACTGGTTAGATTATGCAAATGAGCTGTGTTCTTACGCGCTGTGCATATGGGAGTTTGCATTTGAGGTTGAAAAAGACAAGCAAAAGCCATTTTTGGGGATGAATTCAGCACATCAAACCCAAGTTATTCAAGTGTGCTGAGGTGCCGGAGTGAAAAGGAGGCAGCCAGACTGGTGTAACTCCTAAGGAGGTCAGCTCCAAGTGACGGAGGAACACTTTGCCTGGCTCATTCCGCCATTGGAAGAATTTAAATACAGGAGGAGCAGCCGACTGTGAATCAATAATCTCTGTGAATAATTCAGCGTGAGGGGCACTTGTTATCTTTGCAGGTTAACACAGATAAAACTGGCAGTCCCGAGGGGCCACGTGGAGGCTTTGTGCAGATGGTATGAAAGCACGGGGCAATAAAAATACATTCATGCAGAATAGCACTCGGTAGACAGCTGACGGTTCTTATGACGTCTGTGTGGCTGGTTTATTGAAAGATCTTATACCCAAAGAAAGTGGACTGTAACTGCAATAAAATGCTTTTCAATTATTGCATTTCCTAAGTGCATTGATACACATACTAATTATGCTAGTTCCGTCAATAACAACAGCAGCGACAACACTTACGATGTCCGCTCTACCTTGGATGGCTGTGTCTTCCAGCACAAGACGTGTGCTCCAGCGATTAGCAATGCGCCGTGTTAGTCCACGAGATAAACATAGTTTAGTAATATCGCAGTAGCTCATAGTTTTTTGGATTTTTTTTTCATGGCTTTCCCACGATGCCTGTTGCTAGCCAGCGCATATAAACTTCTTTTCTCGAGCTAGAATGCACAGAAAAGGGAAATAAATAAGTGTTCACATTTCACATAAGGATTGTGAATGATGGCCAAAATTTATTTATTCATTTTATATACCACTTATCCTAACAATCCCAGCTTTCTTTAGGCGAGAGGCGGGGTACACCCTGGACTGGTGGCCAGCCAATCACAGGGCACATATAGACAAACAACCATTCACACTCACATTCATACCTATGGACAATTTGGAGTGGCCAATTAACCTAGCATGTTTTTGGAATGTGGGAGGAAACCGGAGTACCCGGAGAAAACCCACGCACGGTGGGATTGAACTCGGGTCTCCTAGCTGTGAGGTCTGTGCGATGATGACCGATGATGGGCAAAATTCCCCCCGAAAATGCAGTTCCCCTTTTGGGATTTTGTACGATTGTACAATTTTGTCGTTGTACGACATCCCCATCAGCGGTGTAATCCGTCAACAGTGACTCACTCGCAACTTGGTCTCCTAAAATCAGGTCTGGTCGGATTTCGGTCATGAAGAATGAATTCCCACAAGTAGATGTGAGCATCTGATTTTACGTTGAGAAGCCAAACTCCTTCATTGTGAAACCCAGCTGGAACCATGTTCTTCATCACCAAAATCCCACCAGAACTGGACTTAGGAGACCAAGTGGGGGGGGGGGGGGGGTGAGTGATGGGGATGTCATACAACTTTATGTCAAATAATCCAAACTATCCCACTAACAGTGCAATGCGTCAAGGGAAGCAATGGGATAACGAAGTTTAAAATAACTAACTTACTAACGCCATTACTTTTTTCAGTAACGGGTAATCTAATTACTTTACTGTCAGCATAACGCCGTTACCATTTTCGACACCCTGTTACAGCACGTTACTGAAACCGCCTAAAAATATATCACTGACTTCATAACTAATCTACAATGCAGTGAGAGTGTTGCAGAGTGACAAGGGAGGGGGTGAGATAACCACATAAGCAATGAGGATTGACTCAGGTTTTAGTAAGATTGCGTTTTCAGCCAATCAGAGAAGTTAGGTGGGCGGGTGTTTAGAGCACATAAGCAATGAGGATTGGCTAAAATTTAGTAAGATTGCCTTTTCAGCCAATCAGAGAACTTGGGTGGGCGGGTGTTTAGAGCACATTGAGTGAGAATACAGCGTTTGCCAAATAGAAGTCAAAGGTAAAATGTACATTATGTCCCCGAAAAAAACTTCGTCCACGTCTTGTGTGTGCAACTCAAACCCACAATAAATACAAACCTCTGTAATGATACCTTTCTTTGCTGGGGGGGGGGGGGGGGGGGGCAATTGTTTCTTTTACTGGTAACTAGTTACTTTTGTCGTGGAGTAACTCAGTTACTTTTTTATTTTACTTTTTATTTATTTTCTTTTTTAAAGTAACGTGCCCGACACTGGTCAAGGGTTTATTTGGAGGTGCACATCTGACAACAAAGGCAACAAAATTCACACCTAAGAGCACCGAAGCATGTGCGGGGTGTGTCGGAAAAATGCATACATTAAAGCAGCTCCGGAAGGCTTCTTCCAAAAGTCCAAGTCCAAAGCAGGGTTAGACAATACACAAACACAATGCACACACAAGTCAAACTGCTTTGATTCTACTAACTTGCTAATTAGCTAAACGCACATACTTAGTGAGGTGAAAAAGACGACTGAAAGAAAGGCAATTGTGCGCTTCAGTGGGGACTTCAACTTGGTGGACCTGATTTCATTTGGAAGTGAAAAGTGTGATTAAATTTGACCTGAACGTACGTGATAAGCAGGTGTAAAAATCTCTTAAGCAGTTTCCATTTAGCTTGCCAGAGAGAATTAAATCGTGCCGCAGCGCCCGAGTCAGGCCGCATCAATAAAACATGGGCTTGTCTACCAGCACTGAAAGATTAATATTTGTGATAAGAGCGGCTTTAATTAATATGACATTACTTCCTGCGTGCGTCGCGGCTGGGGAAGGTGATGCCGTACGCAGCAGCCGCTAGACTGCCTAATGCCGCTCTAAAGGAGAACTTCCAAAGGTCAGGTTAAATACTAAAAGTATGACAGATCCTGCCAAATGTGGATTTATTTTCTCTGGTGGAGGCTCAAATCTGCTGATACGGTCCAAATATATCGAGAGATGATGGAAATATGATGGAAATGTACATATAACCCCTGAAAATGTCTGCAAATGGAAGAACATTAATATTGCGACCTTTGATTTTGGCCAACCGTGCACAACGTTGTCTCGAGAATTTAGTAAGGAATTCTGCTCTAAAGTCTACTGTAGCTTTGTTAGAGAAATTCATCTGTACGACCTCCGTGGTATGAGCTAAACTTTTCACAAGATTGGATCTGTGAAAATGAACTTGGTTTCTTTCAGGTCAGTTCTGCTAAATTTCACTTATTGTCCAGACTGGAACAGCTCTTAAGGCGATTGCAGAAAGTAAATGCAAGTGTACCCTTTGTTTGTTTCTTTTAGTTTTTTGACTTTTCGTTCAATGTCAAAGATTCCAGTGTGAACCATGAAGCTACAAAGTTCCAACAATTTTGAGTCATATGTCCTGGTTCACTTAAAATTAAAATGTTCAGCTCTGGAAAAAGTTTCTCAACCCAAATGTGTCTCTAACGTACTTGGGGACAGATCTCCACTTTCAAAACCAGAATGGCAGGTTACATAGTTTTATCAGTATTGGGAATTTGTAGGTTCAAACTGGACCCACAAACCACGGAACCACCAGGACACAATTTTGCAGTAGAATATCCAGTTTCAGTTCCAGATACTGGTGGCATTAAATGAGGATTGCTCTGATTCTAAATAAAACACAGAAAAAGAACGCATTATAATATCTCTCTTAAAGTAGTAATACAAATATAGCCTTTAAATTCATAGGATAGTAGACAGCAGTCAAATAATAACAAGCCAAGTAAAAATCATCTCATCATAAATCAAAATATCTACAAATCAAAGGCATATATTCTTAAATTATCATTATGGAGCATACTGAACTTACTACATGGCTGGCTGCTGTGAATTGTTTGGAGACAATAGAAATGTGTAGCTGGAGATCCAGGTCTATATGTAGGGAGTGGCAGGAAGTGAGGTAGCTGCAGGTCCACTGAGGGTTTCACCACTATTGGGCCCCCTTGAGGAGCGGAGGGGAAATACTGAGGGAATCTTAGTTTATAACAATCAAGGATTAGGATTTTATGCTGCCAATTTGGATACTGATTTTCCAGGACTAGTATTGTCCGATACTGACCAGTATGAAGGGGAAAAGTCGGGAAATTCCAAGGTCCCTTAATTTGATGGCTGGGATGATTTCATGTTGTCATTCTTCTGAAATACATCAACATTACAAATATTCATTCATTCATTCCTTCATCATTTATTCATCCAGGGTCACTGGGGGTGCTGGAGCCTATCCCAGCTGTCTTCGGGCAAGAGGCGGGGTACACCCTGCCACCCAGCCAATCACAGGGCACATATAGACAAACAACCATTCACACTCACATTCATACCTATGGACAATTTGGAGTGGCCAATTAACCTAGCATGTTTTTGGAATGTGGGAGGAAACCGGAGTACCCGGAGAAAACCCATGGGGAGAACATTCAAACTTCACACAGAGATTGCTGAGGGTGGAATTGAACTCAGGTCTCCTAGCTGTGAGGCCTACCCGCTAACCACTTGCTCGCTGTGCAGTCGTCATTGTAAACATAAGCAGCGAAAATCAATTTCACATTAAATAACTCATCTTTTTAGTCCCAGCATTTATTCCTGCCTTCGTCTTCCATTTGTTGCGGACACAGACGATTGCACGCTGCAATTAGCCGTCCATTATTGGACACAAATGAGACAGTCATGTTTACGGATATGGATTCTCCAAGCAAAACGGCATTTTAAACGTGCTTGATGTAAGAATTACTCACTGAAAATCAGAACAAGATAAAGAAGTTCAATTCTGCATTCATTCAAAGGGTGCAAAATAATTAGCATTTATTATGAAACGGCATACAAGCAGTTTACAAGCAATCCTTGAAGAAGAAGGGTAAACAGCACTCAAAATAACGGCATAGAGCGAGGGACATATGCAGTGTATATAGGACGCTACCATTTGCATTCTGGAGGGTTAGCGGTCCCACTGTGGGTGTTAGCATTTTAAATCCTGGTTTGCACCAACAAGTCTCATTAAAATATGTTTTGTCTTGAAGAAAACCATGAATAAATCACGTAGACGTCATAAATAATCAACTCAAAGCCTCATAACAAAAGCAAAGCAAGATGACCACCTCGATGATGATCATAATAATCCCGATTATAATAACGTCTATTAATTGTTGGGGTGTATGTCTCAGAGAGAGCACATCGTAAATTGCGACCAGGATCAGTCAGTTCATTAAGCCGCACTTTCTAATCACTTGATTCCTAGCGCATGGGGAGTAAACTCATTACCACATGAATACCACGGCGGAGATGTGCTATTTTTCTTCTTCATCATTCTTATTTCACGGAAGCCGCAACAACAAATGAGCATTTGTCTTAGCGTTTGTTTACACCGCGCCGTGACCCTGCTTTTTAACCTTCCTTTTGTTCCATTCAGCACCTGTGCCAAGTTGGTGTTGCAGTTAGACGAGGGCAGGCTCGCTATTGATTTATTTGGATGTATTTTTTTTCCCCTTCCTTCTAACCTTTGGATGTCAAGAGGTTGCTCTTTCCAGAAACAAGAGCTCAGCCTTGGTGAGGTCTTAAAACCGTAATATCTACCCACAGCTTCTGTTGACCTGGACTTTGCACGTCTGCTAATATCACAAGATGAAATATATGGGGTCGAACAAAAGTATGTTCAATCATGAATATGAATAGTTAAGTATAGTGGTACACAAACTTGCTTTTCTTCTCACAGTGGAAACTCAATCCATTTATTTTCTTTGCCGCTTATCCTCGTTAGGGTCGCTGGTATGCTGGAGCCGATCCCAGCTGTATTTGGGCAACCCGGACTGGTGGCCAGCCAATCCCAGGGCACATATAGACAAACAAGCATTCACACTCACATTCATACCTATGGACAATTTGGAGTGGCAATGTGGGAGGAAAAAACACGAATGGGTAGAACATGCAAACTCCACACAAATATTATCTCCAAGCGGAGAATTGAACCCAGGTCTTCCCAATCCCCGGTCCCTCCAATCAGTCCACTCTATAACTGATATACGGTTATTCTTCCCATCCTCATCCACAACAAGCATTCACAGTCACATTCATACCTATGGACAATTTGGAGTCGATATTAAGAACATGACAACACCAACGTTTGTGATTGTTTGAGTCCATGAAATGATAAGAGAGTTCGCCAACTGAATGACCCTAACAGGATACCGCAGTATTGCAAGATTTGGTGTTGGGTGTGTGATCCAAGATCGCAGAATAAACACGCAATGCCTTGACTCGTCAGTCTACAGCTCATTAAGTGAAGTCATTAACTGGTCGATATATTATCGAGTCAATCTTAGAAGGAGTCGCTGTTGGAGAAAAGTCACAGAGTACCTGACCAGGGAGTCAAAATGTGTCATTGGTCCGTTTCTCAGCTTCCACTTTTCTGTTAACACTTTCTACGAGATGGCGGAATGTGTCTGTGGCCTCCATTCATGCAGAAGAACATTTGTAAGGTCAGAGGTAACGGATGTTGGCTCTCAATCTCTGTTCCAGTTCATCCCAAAGGTGTTTAGTGGGTTTGATGTCAGAACTCTTCCAAACAAAACTCAACCAAGCGTGTCTTTATGGATGTTGATTTATGCAATAGGAACCTACAAAAAGGTCCTTCCTACAAACTCAGAAGCATAGAAATGTCCAAAATGTCTTGGTTGGATGAATAATTCATATTCAGGTGGAACTAAGGGGTCTAAAGCAACCTCTGTTTATTAATTCATTGAGAGTTTTCAGTGGCAGTTTTTAAGAAATATTTACAGATCTGCATTCTTCGACTTACTCTGAAGCCAAATAAAGCTGGAATATGAGCTGATAACTTCATCGAGCATGCAGCCTAACTGACAAAACGGGCTAGCAGTCGGTAATGTGAGCTATGTTTTGGCTAAACTATTTCCTGTCACAGTACCGCACTCCAGATACCCAAGATGCTGTTTTTGAAGTAAAGATTACTACTACTTGTGTAGTACTTAGGACGACAAATGTCTATACAATTCAGACTAAATATTGCGTTGATGGAAAAACCTCATCTGGAAGACTTGCTGAGTGACTCAGCTGCTCTAATTAATCACAACAAGGCTAAGGCTAACTTATTACTCCCTTTTTTCATTGAGAACTGATATTTTGCTGAAACTTACTTCTGTTTTACTGCTAATTACTAAAAAAGGTTGTTCTGATGAAAAATTAGTCTAATCATTCTTTTGGTCTATACCAGGGGTCAGCAACCCACGGCTCCAGAGCCACATGTCGCTCTTCAGCCTCTTTGTTGTGGCTCCCTTCGCATTGCTCAAATATTTAACACCCAAACTTGTTGGGGCCAGAGTAAACATGTTTGTCAAGAAATGTAAACAGTTTACATTTAATTTACACCAGGGGTCTCAAACACGCGGCCCAGCGGGCCAAATGTGGCCCGCAGGACACTAGTTTGAGGCCCCCGCCTTGATATGAAAGTTTAATGTTAGTGCGGCCCACGCAAGTTTGATATGGATGCTGTATGGTATCATGTACCCAGAAAAAATTATTACGTTTGATTCATGTTCATGTTAAAGGTTAAATAACTGTTAATAGTTATCCTCCCTATCCGTGTGGAAGTGGTAAGTTTTTGGCTATTTACGTTTAAAGGAAATAACTTGAAGGCTACCGTTTAGGTCGCTAGCTCTCTAGTTTGCGAGTTAGCATGTGTCTCAAGACCCTGCAGTTGCGCAATATGTTGTAAATAAAAAGAGTATAAATGTGACTATAGTCGTGTTTTGTCATGTCTACAGGGCTCTAATAATGCTTTGTTCATTTTAATCTGAAAAAAATAATTTGTCTACCCACCAACTATATGTGGTTTCTTAAGTTTTTATTATTTGCCGTTTTATTATTATTATTATATTTATTTATTGCTGATTGATTGATTTTCTTTATTCTTGATTTATTTATTTTTCATCTTATTTTGTGCAGAAAAATAAAAATTAAGATATTTAAGAACAGTGGAATGTTTTATCAGAGCTTTTATTGCAGAAAATCGGAACCAAAGCACTGAAAAAGTTGGTATATTTTTCTGTTTTTAATAAATGCGTGTTTTTTTTTTGGAAAACCTGATGCGGCCCAGCCTTGCCCAGACCCTAGTTCCAGTGGCCCCCAGAGTTTGAGACCCCTGATTTACACAGATATTTATGTACATTTATCTTCTATATTAGCAAGCTCATTACTAGCAAGAGTACTCGATCAACTCCGCTTTTTCTCCTCTGAAGTACTTTGATACCCCAAAATTCCGTCTAAATCTGGCAGTCATTCAAAATCATGGGAGACTCGCAAATTCGCTGTGGATGTGAGCACGTTGCTGCACAGGTAAAATGGCTCTTTTGATAGGAAAGGTTGCCGACCCCTGGTATATACCATGCCTGTATAGCCCAAGAACACAATATTCTGTGTGCCTTGAAAAATCAGTCAAAATCATCAAAAATAGCCGATACCGATGGGGACGGCTTTTGAAATGTGACTCCAGTATGATAGTCGGGGTCTAGTGTATATAATGCATTAAGTTTGTTATACACTAATTACATGCAATTTGCAGTCTATTTCACAGCTGAGCAGGCTACCAAACTTAGTCTCTCTAATTGCGGTGTGTTGTTTACCATCGCAGTTGCGCGTCTATGACCTCGGGGTAAACTTTTGGATGTTGGAGTGTGATGTTGGAGGTGAATGCTCAATGTCAGATCTGGCTATAAATATCTTCATGTTTGTTTATTCAACAAAATCTGCCATAATGACATGCGGATTAATCCTTCACAGCATAGCTAACTGTAAATAATACAAATACATTACCTTTTTCAGGTGAAGGTGACATTTCAATTTAATAAAATTTGATATGGTTACCGTGTGTGTGTGTGTGCGCGCGCGTGTGTGTGTGTGTGACACTGTGTGACAAATTGATTGAAAGGGGGTGGAGCAGCAAGCCTCAATATTTCATTCTACAAGGGATTAAATTTGATCAGATCACCCACACTGTGGGCCAAACGTGTGTTTTTGATCCGTGTAAAGTGTATTCAAGTAAAAGAATTCCCCATTTTTTGACCCTTTGTATTGAATGGTGGACTCCTATAGAGCAGCTACACACAATAACCGGCATAGAATGCTTTCTAGATCTTTCAGAATCTGCACCTATTCAGCTGTAGTTCTTTGGATTTGTCCATCCCACAAAAACTGTTGTATTTATTTTTAGTTTTTTAGTTTTAATGTATTCCACCATGGAAAGATTTCCCGTTTGTGCCGCCAAGTTTACAGGAGTTGATAAACGGCCATTCATCTTTTTAAAATGTACGCTTGGAGGGAGGGCAGAGAGTTTACATATAATGAAGTCTGCCCTCTCTGTGACATCACAAAGGAACAGTTTTACCACGCCTTTTGAAACCAAGCGTTTTGAGCCATCCCAAACCTTTTCAAGGCTTACTTCCCAATGTCCCAATCCCTCATTACCTGAAACTTTGGCATGGATTAAAACGAGTATACTACATTCTAACTACATTTATAGGTCAGAAAAGTGGTCCCCTTTAAACATTGTCTACAATCCTTGCCGTGATACAGATGACTTCTATACACCTTCTCAGATAATCAGCACCCCCGCATGTCTGAGCGTACTGATGACGGGAAAGTTCTATATTGTTTTTAAGCAATGCGTCATCTCTTACCTTCAATATATCTGTGTGAGTTGCTAAATTGGAAGATTTAAAGTCACCAGTGATAAAGTGCTCTTCGCAAAGCAGTCCAAATGACGTAGCGGACATAAAAGCAGTCATCACATTGTCACAGGAGGGAATGAGAAGCACTTGAATATTAGAAAGGTGAATGGCACAGAGAAAAACCTTGACAATAGGAACAAATGAAAGTGAAAGGTAAGTAACATGAATAAAGACTAATTCCGATTCCGACACTAATTTCCGATCCCCTGAATTTCGCTAAACCCCTTTGTCTAATTTTTTCTCTTTATCTGTCTCTGAAAACTATTTAGAAATTAGTGAGACAAATGCGAGAGAGAGAGAGAGAGAGAGAAACCTTGAGAACAGGTATAAAAAAAGTGAAAATGGCACATGAGGGTTTAACAAAATTCTGGAGGTCAGAAATTACAGTGTAAAAATCCTTTCACTTTTTTCAGACCTGTTGTCAAGGATTTTCACACTATAGGAAAGATTTTCTCACTCTAATTTCTGACCTCCGGATTTTGCTAAACCCCTATGTCCTATTTTCTCTCTCTATTGAGCTATCTATATGAAGCATGCTTAAATATTAGTGGGGTGAATACGAGAGAGGGAAACATTGAGAACCGGTCTGAAAAAAGTGAACGGATTTTCACACTCTAGGAAAGATTTTCACACTCTAATTTCTGACCTCCGGAATTTTGCAAAACCCCTAAGTCCCATTTTTTCTCTCTATCGACCTATCTATATGAAGCATGGTTAAATATTAGTGAGGTGAATGCAGGAGAAAAAACCTTGAGAACAGGTATAAAGAAAAATAAAACAAAAGTAACATGAATACAGATTTTCACACAATAATTTCCGACCTCCTGAATTTCGATAAACCCCTATGTCCTATTTTCTCTTTCAGTCCACCTATGACAAATGCTTAAATATTAATGAGGTAAAT
Organism: Doryrhamphus excisus; assembly: GCF_030265055.1. NCBI lineage: Eukaryota > Metazoa > Chordata > Actinopteri > Syngnathiformes > Syngnathidae > Doryrhamphus > Doryrhamphus excisus. The sequence continues at coordinate 19,769,815 of NC_080467.1, forward strand.
AGGAGATAGAGAAACCTTGGTAACAGGTACGAAGAAAAGAAAAATGAAAGTAAAGTAACATGAATAAAGACTTTCACACACTCATTTCTGAGGCTGCATGGCCTCACAGCTAGGAGACCCGAGTTCAATTCCATCCTCGGCCATCTCTGTGTGGAGTTTGCATGTTTTCCCCGTGCATGCGTGGGTTTTCTCCGGGTACTCCGGTTTCCTCCCACATTCCAAAAACATGCTAGGTTAATTAGCCACTCCAAATTGTCCATAGGTATGAATGTGAGTGTGAATGGTTGTTTGTCTATATGTGCCCTGTGATTGGCTGGCCACCAGTCCAGGGTGTACCCCGCCTCTCGCCCAAAGACAGCTGGGATAGGCTCCAGCACCCCCCGCCACCCTCGTGAGGATAAGCGGCAAAAAATGAATGAATGAATGAATAATTTCCGGTATGAACAGGTATAAATGAAAGAAAAGTAAAATGAATAACATGGTTATGTTGTCGGATCAGGGCGGAACATAATCATCTTTTAACAGGCTTTTTAAATGTAATGTTTTTTGTAAGATTACATCATTTCTTTGCGTATCCTCCTGGAGAAAATATCCAGCTTCTGCCACCCCGCCCTTAAATTCCACGACACATTCACTGACCTTTTTTGTGACAAATGTATATAATCGTTACACAATAAACAGTCGTATTTGTATGCTATCTGCACATCAGCAATTCTGTGTGCTGAGCTTGTTGCATGCATTCATTAGGATCAAGTGTGGTCACACATAATCACACGTCTGGTTAAACTCTTGAGAACAAAGCGCATGAAGAACAAGCTAATTACTTTCTCATCTTTCCAAAAGATGAAAACACGCCAAAAATTATGGAATCACACACACCAAAAAGAGAAATAATCCCCACAACAAGTGTGATAAACAAAAATAAAGCACTGAGGGAGTTTATGGACAGAACATACATTTATAGAAACATGTTTGTTTTTCCAGCATTTAGAAAGATGCTTTATTAATCTGCAAACATTGCAATCCACCATATAACACAAGTTTGTCACTTGTCTATCTTTAGTCGTTCATCCTTATTGGTAGTCCCCACAGTGACAAATGTAAGTGAAATGTAGCCCCCATTCCTTGACGTTCTCTTGTCTCCCAACACAACACGGCTCAGTGGAGCCTCCAGTCAAATGCAACATCAGAATAGTCGTCGGTCTCGGGCTGTCAAAACACTGAATGTTGTCATGGTGAGGAGGCGAGTGGGGGGGGGGGGGGGGTTGTGCTGACAACTTCTTTCTTTCTCATGGCCGACTCGAAATAGGATGTGTAAATATTAATGGCGCAGGAAGTGAAGTGAAACAAGCATCTGCTGTCAAACTGTTGGAAATTATCACAAAAGAAGCCCATAAGATCTGTGGTGTCTTTTTTTATTTGATTTTTCCTTAACAATACATTTACCCTGACAGTGTGGATTCAAGTGTGTGGAAGTGGAAAAATGGCCTGGGGAAATTTGTCTATTCTCCGCCACAAAGTAGCGTCTCAGTTTCAATTCAAACAGGCGCTTTGCCTTTTGTGAATGTTTACGCCAGGGGTGGGCAAACTATGGCCCGCGTGTCTTCATCCGGCCCGCCAGGCATTTCCAAATTCCTTTTGCAGTCTGTAGCTTGTACAAAAAAAGTGATCCACAAACACACACGACACACAAAGAACCTATCCACTGCACCGTGTGGGCATACAAATAAATATCAACGCAAACCCATATATTCCTGCCGCAAGGCATGCAGGGTAACTTGTGGTACTTTCCCAACATTTTGCAATGTTTGTCGCAAAATTTGTTGAGGAAGTCATCAGAGAAGTAAACTAATAGGAGTTAACATACTCTTGATATCCAATGTTTAATTGTTCATAGTTCATATTGTGGTTGCAGCTGGACTACCCAGCATGTCTTGCAGTCATTTGGAAATAACGGTTTTAAGTTACATGTTGTGTTTAGCGCTTAGTTGTTGTGAATCACCCACATCATCGTACTCGTTGATTTATGTGATATGGTAACTTGCTGTGAATATTGTTTTCGTTTTGTTGCACCATGAGCTAGTATGTTGTTCTGTTTGACTGCCTGTGTATAGATGGCCCCACCGGCAAATTTTATTAAGCCTGTTGTGTGCCTTTGCAGACTAAACGGTTATGATTATGGTACATTTCTTTCAACCTGCATATCGAAGTTGTATTACCTTAACACTGCATGCAGTCAGCTATGGTATGTCCAACGTGGTAGAGTGAAAAAATGTTCTCCTTCACGTGTGGAAGTGGTAAGTTTTGATTAGCTTTTTAAGTCCATGCAGCATAAGAGTTGCACAATGTGACGTAAAGGATAAATAATAATAGGAGTGTAAAGACTATAGGCATGTTAGTTCTACAGGGCTCTAATGATGCTAAAAAACATATTTAGAAAGTCATAAACAGATTTTCTAATCCATTTATTATCATTGGATCCTATATTGTGGAAATGAATATATTGGAATGGAACGGATTGACCGCAGTAAAAGAGGGACAACTATATGTAAAATAAGAAAGAAATCTAAATGCTATATTCGCAAAAATTTTGGAATGATATGTTTTATTTTAGGCAGGGACAGAGTCGGACAGAGAGCCTCTCTCCATAACAGACATTATAAGAACTGCCACTTCACACTGGTTTGATTCCTGCTTGGAGAAGTACTTGGGGAGAAAAGAGATGGCCGACCAAAAAAACCTGACAGTCAGATGCTATAAGATAATAACTCTCATGAAAGAGACTTACGCTGTCAGCCTAACATCAGCGTGGATGGGATCACGGTTGTCACTGTCAATAGCCTCGCGCTGTCTCAGCACCAGCCTGACAAAAATATCAAAGAAAACACAAGAAGCCTTAGTTTGCTATCAGCATGTCGTGTATGCAAATGGACTCGACACCACCTTGCGTGTCACTTTAAAAGAAGTGTAATTAGGAATCTGCATAGGCTGTTGCACAGCGTCAGACAGTCGATATTGGCTTTGAAGCAAGCCTTCCACCTGTTACCCTCAATTTACTGGATGAATTCATCAAGGGCCGATGCCGCCTTATTGAACTGCAGCCATGCTTTTAAAGCAGCTGTATTTGACTCAAATCCAAATTGGGCCAGTTCGAGAACGTTCCCTAAAGCCTGCGGCCCACCTTTGTCCTATGAACAGTACGTAGACCAAATGCTGCATTCTTAGAGCACTTAACTATTAATAATAACAATAATAATAATAATAATGTTATTATTGTTAATAATAATATTATTGTTATCATTATTGTTATAGTATTATTATTAGTATTACAATAATTTTATTATTAACAACAATAATAATAATATTATTATTATAATAGAGACTATAATACTACTACTACTACTAATAATAATAATAATAATGACAATAATGATAACAATAATATTATTAGTAATAATAATAATATTGTTACTAATAATATTATTGTTATTATTGTTATATTATAATAATAATAATTATTATTATTAATAGTTAAGTGCTCTAAGAACGCATCATTATTATATATAATAATAATAATAATATAACAATAATGATAACAATAATATTATTAGTAACAATATTATTATTATTATTATTATTCAGGATTGAAATGAAAACAGGGGGATAAAGGAAGCCCAAACTTTTAATCTGTGGTGTACACACAAGATAGAATTAATTCTCATACTTTTCATAACTGCATTCAAGACTGGCATGATGACCAGAGAGCTGGTCATAAACTGTATAAGGTTCCTAAAATATTGTGATAGGTCAATAACACTCAATAGGTTATTATTTAGGCCTATAAATATATATATTTTTAAATCATGTAATAAATATTTTACAATAAAAATAATTTTAAAAATAATATTTGCAAAAATGAATCATATTTTTAATGACCTCTCATGGCCCACCTGCAGAACCACCACGGCCCACACTTTAGGAATCACTGCCCTAAAGCAAAGCAAAGGACATCATCATGTCTGACTGGCATTAGATTGAAGTAGCCGTGTGTTTCTAGTGTGGGATGGTGGAAAGTGGGATATGTTACCACGGAGATATGTTGTGTGGAGTCAGCCTGCTCCAGACCAAGCTAGGGTATGTCACCATAAATGGAAACCAATAATTATCACATTCAACTACACCCACTGTCACTGTCCATCTTCTACCGCATATCCAAGGTCTGGGAACATCCCAGGCCAGCTGAGAGACTAGTCTCTCCAAAATGTCCTCAGTCTTCCCTGAGGCCTCCTAACTGCCAGACGTCTCCTCAACACCCCCCCACCCCCAGGAGGCAAGAAGGTTCAACAGCAGCTGTTAAACTGTGACTGAGTGGGTCAGGATTTGGGTGGATTGTTGCTTATTTTCTGTGACCGCAAGTCAGACCTGAGTGGACGTGTTTAGTCGTCAACATTGTGCTTGGTCTCACAGTGGCGTTCCACTTTTGCCACAGTCTCTCAGCATGGGAGGCTGATTTTGTGCTTCGAGGGAGAAAAGGAGCGTACAGGAAATGATTCTGTCCATTCTGAGTTGAAAGCTCTATTTTCCCCGTCCACTTTCCTCTTCTTAGAAAGTACCAAGTGTATTTATTTTTCTGCTGTCTCAGACTCGTCCGTCTGCCCTCTCGTACTGTATCTGTCTAATTTGCCCGTATGTCACTCATCTCTCTGACCTCTCTCACTCGTTTTGCTCGACTTTCCCCGTATGTCACTCATCCCGCTGCCCTTCCTCTGCGTATCGCTCACTGGTTTCTCTTTTCCGGTTTAGTCGCTTGGCTTCTCGCCTCTTCAAGTCACAATGTTGACTGCCATGAATGTTTTTGGGTCATCTGATAAACCGGGACTGTAATGTCTACAAAAATAGAAGCACCCCATCAAAAGTCCAAATATCCCGAGTAAAAAGGCACATTCTAATGAGAAAAAAACACAATTTTACAAGAAAAAATTTGTAGTATTATGAGGAAAAATCATGTGATTTTAGTACCATAGTGTTTAAATACTAAAGAAAAAATATGTTGTTTTTTTCAAGTCGTAATATTATAACAAACAAGCAAAACAATTTAAAAAGTTCTAATATTATGGGAACAAAGTCATAATGCCGTATTTTCTGGACTATAAGTCACTCCAGAGTATAAGTCACACAAGGCCAAAAATGCATATTTATGTAGAAAAAAACATACATAACATACATAAGTCGCACTAGTCGCATTTTTTGTGGGTAATTTATTTTCCAAACTACTTGACCAAAACAGACATTACATCCTCTTGGAAGGCAAGTTCTAACATTAATAAAAGAATAGAGAACAGGCTGAATAGGTGTAAGATATGCTAACACAATGCTTATTCAGCTACACAAAAAATAAACATGAACAGAAAAGGTGTCCAGTGTTTATGGAACATAAACAGTTTTTTCATTTATAAGTCGCTCTGGAGTATAAGTCGCAGGAACAGACAACCTATGAAAAAAAGTGTGACTTGTAGTCCGGAAAATAAGGTATTACAAGAAAAGTATCAGTTGAACTATCAGAAAAAAAACAACAGCAAACATAAAAAAAAAAAACGAGCAAAGAGTGATGTTGATATTAAAAGTATTTTTTTAACCTGTATCACTAAGCTGAGATGCAGTTTTTTCTCGAAATATATATAACTTCTAATATATATAACAACGTATGCAAGGTGCTTTTTTCCATCGGTTCAACAGTTGCTGTGGTCCAAGAGCAGCAGAAGTTTTATTGTAAACTTGATCAAACGTACTTAAGAGTTGTCAGATCAAAACCTGATCGCCGCATAAGACTTCCAAATGTGATTTTAGCTATTTGCTTCTAGTTCCGAAAGGTATGACTTTCTGTTTCAGCACTCATGGGAACTGTAGTTCTGTAGTAGCCTCCTGACGATGCGTCCAGGTCTGTACAGGACAACGTCTGGGTCCGGACTCGAACCGTGGTCCGCCAGTTAATGACCTATACTTTAAATCATGCATTGTATTAAACACGTAGCACAAAGCTATGATTTATTTCTATCTTCACATAACCGAAGGAGTAAAACTTTTTTACATTTCTCTTTCTTGCTCAATTATGTTACAGGTCTGCAAATCATTTCCTGCCAGAACTCCTCCGAGACTTTTGTGCGTGCCCTGTAACTGAAATGGCTCTCCAAAGTAACCAGCTTGAGAGGTATGAAAGTGAAAATAAAATGTTAGAAGAATTGTAGGCTGATCGAGGCGAACTGACTACTGTAATATCCAACATCTACCTACTCCAGCAGTACTGCTTGATATGAAGGATTGGGTCCAGAAGATCACAGATACTTCAGTTTGTTACAAAAAAAATACAATTAGGTAGTATTCTATAAGTACACTAGGAAAAAAATTTTTGTGTTGTGTAAATGAATTTGATGCCAAACCAACATGCAATGTGCAAATGATATTCTCCATGAGTGGGTCCTCACATTGTCCCGAGACACTGTTGAGGTGAGACTGTCGGACTCCACAAGTTTGTAAAATAACGGATTTGCTGTAGCGTATAGTGTTTGAATTTTTTCATCAATGTTTGTGCCTTCAACAGAAATATAAACGGGCTTCCGTTGGTGGTTCTCAGCCGGTAAAGGGTGGAGTCTGGGTCAGGGATGGGTAAGGGAAGGATGGAATGTCAGCAGCAACTCTGCATTGGTTCGTTATGACCCTGACCCACGATTTACTGGTCAATCTACGTTCCGACCGTCACCTGGGGGTGACGAGTTTGGTGACCGAACGCACGAGATCACAAGTACGGGTGACTAAATTGAGTTTCTCTCCCTTAGAGCCATTTGGTTTGCCCATCAGGGCACGCCTGACCAGTAGGAGGTCTTGAAGAAGGCCTCAGAATCAATTGGGAGGGGCCGGACTAAGCACCCAGGGATCTTCTCACCTCCGACTGCTACTTCCGTGAACCCACCACCCAACTCATGTGGATTCCGTTTTGTCAATGAATGTTTCCGTTGCTCTGCAAAAACCTACTATTTCATGTAGTCCAGTTGGCTACCTCCAAAAAGCCTTAATATTCTTACATGAATACAGTGAGCAGTGATGAACCAACCAATCATCTGTTTGCCAATCGTTTCATTGACTTAAGGTCATATTTAAGGTCACTAGTTTCACCTTTTTCTGTATCTTTGCCCTAATTTAATCCGTCCCCGCTAGATTTGTACCTCTGCCAGCTTTCTGGATGTGACCTTATTTTGTATTTTCTTCTGAGTCATAACGTGAAAACACATGCACACATTTGCTACCTTGATAAAGTGATTAAGGGCTAAGCCATCCTGCATTTGGTTCCAGCACCAAGGAAAGCAAAAGGTAACAGGAAGTTGACTCAGCCACAATATCAAATGCTTAAACATGGATGATGTGGTAAGTCTCTCTATGTGAATATAGGTTATATAGGTTATATAGGTTAGGGTTTAGGGGGTGAGGAAAGGCGCTATAAATACCTGACCTGTAAGGCCATTCTAACCAATAAAGTCACTCCCGTATAAAAATATTTTTCAGTATTGGTAAACACATTTATCTATTATGTATTTCAATGTAAAATCCTTAAAAACTTATTCTGAGTTCCCTTGTAGTGATATGAATACTAATAATTGTTTGGATGCCCTACTTAGCCTCCATGTAGCAAAAGCTATTTCCCGCATAATATTACATAAGTAACATTTTTCCAATCATTGCATAAACAATGTATGTGTTATTTCCCTCTAAACTTTGACATACCGGTTATGTGTGTGTGTGTGTCTCCACAGCAGACTGCAGAGTGTTCTTTTAGTGGTTCTCCTCTCCAGACAATGCTCGGCAGACAGCTTTTTAATAATAAATGCACCACACACCACCACTCCGTTTGATAGTCTCTTCCATTGCAACAAAAGGCAGAGCACAGCGACTTCTTCATTGCTCATTAAAGTTAATATAAACAGCTCAGCCACAAACAGCTTGACAACATCATTTCGAAGGTTCATTAGAGGACTGTAATCAAAACATTTAGCTAATTGGCTTGACGACTGCTCTACATTAGCATTGGGCTGCCATTGCAAAGCGACACAGGCTTTGACGATTTGCAACACCCGCTGTACAAAGTACGACGATTAGAATGTGGCTACTTGCTGTGATCTGGAAGTTGAATTTTAAATGTTCACCAAATTAGAGGAAAGGAAAGTCAACGTAGAGATATAATTTAAATATTATTATCACACAAACTCAGTGGTATCCAAAGTGCGGGACAGGGACCATTTGTGTACATTTATACTTAACTTAGCACCTTACACCGTTTTTTCAATTCCGCTGCGTATTTAAGTATTTATTGCACCTTAAAGTCTGTTTACTGTGTTTTTTAATCCTTTTGTGCTTTTTAAAAAAATATTTTACTTCAACAAAGTATGCTGGAACATGCAAATTTCCCCATGGGGATGAATAAAGTAACTACCTACCTACCTTAACAAGAAAACTAAACAATAAAACAGCAAAAATGGAAAACCCAGCAGTAATTTTACAAGAATAAAGTCAAAATATAGACAGAAATAAGTTAGAATATTAGAATATCGTCTACTGTTGCCTGCTTGTTAAGCCTTTTGAGGCTCTTTTGTGATTGAGGGCTATATAACTTGACTTGAAAATAAAGTAATATTATGAGGATTAATCATGGAATTGCTTCCATTTCGACAAGAGCACCAAACCTGGGACATCGAAAGGTGGAAGAATGTTTTATTCTATGATAAGGTTGTGCAGGGGCGTCAAACGGCACCTGGCTACTTGGAGATTTTGCAAGGGGCATCCCTCATAACGAGTAACGTCACTCTTCATGCGTGTACCCTAAAAAAAAAATCAGTAGAATCATTCAAATGAATAATAAACCACTTAATTGTTATAACCATCTCTAATTAAAGCTTTTATGCAGCACTCAGATCAATCACACCACTAAAAACCTAACTGGAGCAGAGTTGTTTGTATAGCGGCGTTAATTGTATGAAGGGAATTATTACAAAGTAGATTAGTAGGTTGCTCGGCGGCTGAAATATTTGCATTCTAATTGCGTTTACTCACCAGTTTAGTGGTTTGGAAGCGCTACAGGGAGGTTTTATGGAATTTTTTCCAGCACCCTCAGACCATTAGGCCAAATGGTAATGGGAATTCATGTTATTATATTGTCCTCAGCTGAGGGTCCGTGTAATGGTTTTACTGTGAACCGGGTCAACTATAGAGGAACACAATTATAAGTCCCCATTTAGTTGAGCTCTCCATGTCAAATATGTCGTGAAATTGCACATTCATCACTATTATTTACTAAAGTAATTGCCTTGTTGGTGCAGTATAGTCTACACAGTGGATATCAAACGTGCATTTCATCCAATATGATTGTGCATGCAAATTATCTCTCTGGGAACCACTGAGTACAAATGAAAGCCGTAAGAAAATAAAACGAGCAATCATCAGTAGGCGTCGATGACTCTGCAGGAGACTAGTGTTTTGCATATTAAACCCCATGATCTATGGATTCAAACGACTCAAATATGGCAAACAAAACCACTTCCAGTTTGCTTTCCGTGCTGATTCAGACCAAGAATACCTCAAATCGGGACTTGTTGCATGCAAGTTAAGGGCGGTGAGCAATATCCCTCCTAATGAAACACATCCACATCGATTATCGTCCTCGGATGAGGTCGGCCCTTCAGGGTTTCTCCACCCTTGCCATTATACTTCCCATTATCAGTGACGCTGTATGAAAAGGTCTGCTGCTCTCTGTGTGTTTTTCATTTACTAGTTCCAGATCACCGCAATCTTGCCATGGTATCGCAAGGTGATGACGACTGTGAAAGAGCCACAAATCTTCCATGTACAAATCGCTGATGCTGATTCTGATGACTCATATTGTGCATCAACTACAGCCTTGTGAGGACTTGGAGATCTGCGAGTGCAACCGCTCCCTTGACACGCTACATTTACTGTCTGTGTCAAACGAGGTGTTGGTTCACTGCCAGTTTTATTTAATTAGTATGAAACTTTGTGAGGCAAACTGACCCTCAAATGAAAGGGAAGAGTTCTCTCTGCTTCTACTGGCATGATAAAAAAAAAAAAATACCGTAGCTACCTTTTTTCATGAAAAAAAAAAAGATTAAAAGCAAAAAATACATAAAAATTAATTCATTAATTTTCTACCGCTTACCATGCTGGAGCCTATCCCAGCTGTCTTCGGGCGAGAGGCGGGGTACACCCTGGACTGGTGGCCAGCCAATCACAGGGCACATATAGACAAACAACCATTCACACTCACATTCATACCTATGGACAATTTGGAGTGGCCAATTAACCTAGCATGTTTTTGGAATGTGGGAGGAAACCGGAGTATCCACACAGAGATATTGAACTCGGGTCTCCTAGCTGTGAGGCCTGCGTGTTAACGACTTGTCCGTCGTGCAACCAAAGATACATATCTAAAATGTAAATATTAAATATGCTTTGTGGACATTCACAAATAATAGTTGGATCTGGAACCAATTAACCGTGACAAATGAGGGATTACTGTTTTAGCTGCTCTCCTCTTTTCAGCCATATTTTCCAAATGGGTCTCTGTTGCGGCTGCATCGCTCCACATCACCTGTGTGTGTGCATGTGAGTGACAGGGAGTTGTCCGGGGGGATTTTCCAAACATGCCGGCCAATGTTACAAGCAGCAGAATGTTCTCCACAAAAACCCCTAGACTCTGTGTGAACTCTATGTCCTCTGTTGTGGCTGTTGGGTCTTCCTGCTGTCGTCATGGAGTCTGACAGTTGGGTGGCACTGGTGGCATGCTGGAGGTCAGCTGGTTGGATTTTGGACTCTGCACTTTACCCCTGCTGGCACACTGGCCTGTCTCCTGGTATCACTTCCACACTCTTGACACTGTGCTGGAAGACACAGCATACCTGCTACTGGAGGATCTGCACTTCCTGAGTATCTTGGGAGGCCATGGAGATGCTTGTGGCAAAGTCCCTCTCTTTTCTACCTGCTATCTGTTTTTCCAACAGCAGGGCTGGTTGATGTCCTAGAAGTGTGCGACTGACTCAGAGTTCCACAGTGATCATTGTGTGTGTGTGTGTGTGTGTGCTTTTGTAGCAGCGTCAGTCTGACTTCCACCAAGTATTATGCACGAGTACAAAACAGCTGGTTTTCATTCCATTATGAAACCTTTAGCTTTACAGATACGCAACGTTTGATATTGCACACTGATCAGTAATCAAAGGAGGCTCAGACCTGTCGGAACCAGATCTGAATACAGAGAGGAGGTAATCAGCTGCTCAGGCACCAAACAAGAGTAGTTACTGTGACGGCAAACAAGTCTGTGTTCTGTGTCAAAGTGCCATCTAGTGTCAGATACCCAGTCTGCTTTGACACAATGTAACGTTCAATAACCAGACTTCTGTTGATCAAAAAACATGAACTGAATCTTTATCATTCATCAGGGTGCTTTCTTTAAAGTTAAAACAATTCCAAGTTTCCGTAGGATCAATTCAAGGAGGAAGGATGCACTAGAAGGGTAGATGATGCCTCAGAGATTCATTTCAGGGTTCTTTTCCAATGCTTTTCCTCAACTTTTGCTCTCAAATTGATTTGGGCAGCAAAACCAGCAGAGTCCCTTATCCCCCCTCCAAAAGTGTTATCTCCAAGTTGCCTGACAGAACCTCAGGTGAAGATGACAAACCACAGGCAGCAGTACAATGGGTCGGTACTGGGTACAATGGTACTGGGTTATTTGTTTCCAACACATGAAGGAACATTATTTTCTGAGATTGAGTTCCTTGGTCAATCCGTTCTATAATTTTACTCCATATAGCAGGGGTCTCAAACACGCGACCCGCGGGCCAAATGTGGCCCGCAGGACACTAGTTTGAGGCCCCCGCCTTGATATGAAAGTTTGTTAGTGCGGCCCGTGCAAGTTTGATATGGATGCTGTATGGTATCATGTACCCAGAAAAAAATATTACGTTTGATTAATGTTCATGTTAAAGGTTAAATAACTGTTAATAGTTATCCTCCCTATCCGTGTGGAAGTGGTAAGTTTTTGGCTATTTAAGTTGAAAGGAAATAACTTGAAGGCTACCGTTTAGGTTGCTAGATCTCTAGTATGCGAGTTAGCATGTGTCTTAAGACCCTGCAGTTGCGCAATATGTTGTAAATAAAAAGTATAAATGTGACTATAGTCGTGTTTTGTCATGTCTACAGGGCTCTAATAATGCTTTGTTCATTTTAATCTGAAAAAAATCATTTGTCTACCCACCAACTATATGTGGTTTCTTATATATTTATTTATATATACTTATATTTATTTATTACTGATTGATTGATTTTCTTTATTCTTGATTTGTTTATTTATTTTTCATCTTATTTTGTGTAGAAAAATAAAAATTAAGATATTTGAGAACAGTGGAATGTTTTATCAGAGCTTTTCTTGTAGAAAATCTGAACCAAAGCACTGAAAAAGTTTGTATATTTTTCAGTTTTTAATAAATGCGTTTTTTGTTTTGTTTTGTTTTTGTAAAACCTGATGTGGCCCAGTCTCACCCAGACCCTAGCTCCAGTGGCCCCCAAGTAAATTGAGTTTGAGACCCCTGCCATATAGTGATGTTGGTGACTCTTGTTATGCAATTAATACACTATTTATCCTGCTTATCCTGGTTCCAGTCCCCGACCACCTCCCCCACTTCCACCGGAAGGACACTGAGGCATTCCCAGGGCAGCTGTGAGACATGATCCCCTCGGCGTGCCCGAGGTCTGCCCTGGGGCACCCTTCTGGCTGGGCATGCCCGGAACACCTCACCAGGGAGACATTTAAGAGGCATCAGGACTGGATGCCCGAGCCACTTCATCTGACGGGGGCTTTACTCTGAGCTCCTTCCGGATGACTGAGCTCCTCACCCTCGCTCTTAGTGCGAGTCCATCCGCTCTGCAAAGGAAACTCATTTCCAGAGCTCATGACCATAGATGAGGGTGGGGACATAGATGGACCGGTAAATTAGCTCTCTCTTCACCGTGAGGGTCTAGGACAGCAACCGCAATACTGCAGATGCCGTCTGTGGCTCTCAGACTCCAGCCTTCCATCGTACTCCCAACCCAAAGGTGGTTTGCACATGCATTGTTTTTCACATGTAAAACTGTTTTAAGCTAACATATTTTGAGTATAATTCACACAATTCGGTTTTAGACAATGGCGAAAATCAAGGCAGCGCTGTATGCTAATCCAACATCTGACCAGAAGGTCAACAAGGAAGCATTTTGGCCCAGAAGTCAAATCATAGTTCAGCTCCATTGCTTCTCTCGTAGGGATTTCACTCATTAATTTGTGCGAGTGGATAAACAATGACAGCGAACAAGACTGTGGTTGACAGCAGAGTGTCTGGAAGATGAAAGATGTGGAGGAAAATAATCCTTTAATGAGGAACCGTGATTTATAATCCCTCCACTCAAAGTGGCATGAGTGATTCTGATCTAATGACATCATAACAAAAACAACACAGCTCGTGGTCCACTTTGGATTATATACTGCTCATTTGCAGTCAAACTTTTCTTCTTTAACAACAACAACAAAGCAAGATGTATCGTTTGGGTAGCTATTTGTTGGAACGATTATATCAAAACTACCAAAACAACAGAAATCAATGCATAATAATTATAAGCGATTACTGGAAAGAGGACAAGTTAATTGGCAGTCGCATTAGTTTGTTAGGTGCAATACTGTACAAAAACCAGGGCAAAACGTTGGAGAAAATGTTCAATGTAAATCAAATCATGAAAACTGGGGCAGATGAAAACCAAGTTTTGACTTGTCTCTTACTTTTGTGTACATATAAACGATACAGCGGTGAGAATAACCGTGTACAACCGTGAACGGCAGTTATTTTATTCCAGACAACAATTCTTATGTACAGTAATGCCTCACTTAACACAATTATTTGGTTCCAGACACGACAGTGATAAGTGAATTTCTGGGAAGTAGGATTCCTTATTTATCAATTGAATAGTTTTATAAATGGGGCATAAAAAACCTGTTTACAACCTTCTAAATACCCATACATCCATTCATTTTCGATGCCGCTTATCCTCACTGGGGTCACGGGTATGCTGGAGCCTATCCCAGCTGTCTTCGGGCGAGAGGCGGGGTATACCGTGAATTGGTCGAACCTTCTAAATGCATTTTTTTGTGTATTATTAGGAACCTCTATACATGAAATAACACCCCTATAGTCACCTTTACGCCCGTATTACCCGAAAAAGTAGATATAATAACATAAAATAAGACATTTAAGACATAAATAAGACAGAATATTGAGTCATAGGTTAGCATTGGGAGAGTTCTTTGTTGCTATTACTTCCTATAGCGGCTACTGTCTCATTAGTGTAACATTACTGACACCAAGAGACCAGTGTAGAAGACTACACATCATCACTGTAGTGGCTATTTGTCCTTCTCCAAAACAATAAACGTAACCTATAATCAAACGGCCACTGATGCACCATGGGTTTGTTTCACGCAGGCAAAAGAGTCAGTCCAAACAATCCTGTTCCGTTTCTTCTTTCCTTTTATTACCAAGCAAGCAAACGAATAAAAAAGGAACAAGGGCCTTTTCCTATTGCCTCTCTTGCTCTGGTACAAAACCATAGGCCCACCCCGGTGCATGCTGGTCCCGTGAGCACCGCCCACCCAAATATATTGCAGGTGCCCAGGGTGCCATCCAATGAAACAAACCCACAAATCAACCACCAATTAACCCCAACAAAATATGATAGACAAACAAAATAAATAAATAACCAACAAGAAAATACCATCAAGGAATCCAAACAAAACAACAACAACAAAAAATAAATCAACAGATATCAAAAACCTAGGAACACACCAATAAATAGCTCCTACAATCACAATGTCCTTGAATGTGTCTTCTGAATGCCTTGTATTAGTATTATATGCTTGAAAATGCTTATTAGTGAAAAAAATTCAAACAATTAGCTTGCGTATGTATACTTTTTGACTCATAAGGCCGCATTCAACAAAGAAACAGCATGATTTTAATTTGGATACTTTTTAAAAAGCTGTGATAGAGTGAAGCCAACGCAAAGTTTAAAATGCATTGTGGTTTTATTAATAATTGCGAGCATAGTAGGATGGTAGGATGCAGATAGTGCAGGTAAGAAGCCTTTAATGAGCTCAGACAGGGTGTCTGTGCAAAGCAGAGTAACATAAACACCGAGGTCAAAATGCAAAAAAGTTCTGTGGGAGTACTAGTCACATAAATCACAAGGCCCATAAACATAACACCATGCAATGCATGCAATGAACCGATGTCAGTTAAACGACGAGACCTCCAATGCTAAACACCAAGTGGGATACTTCCTGCTTCTTACATGGACAAACATTTTTGCTAACAGTTTGCTAACCTTGGAGTTGTGCTATTCTACAAGATCCTAAAGTCACCTTGGCAATCCTGCATCATACACACCAGCACATTAAAGTAAGACTTACTGAAATGATGTCCTCTTCCTCAACCATTTCATATTATTTGAAGATGAGGTATCTTGTTGAAACGTGTTGCCAAACAAACATATTGGACAGTGCACTACTGCCCCTGAGTGGTCAGAAGCGGCATTGCAGTTATCGTGTGCCATTACAAGCAGTCTGTTTGCGACAGAATTAAGACAATTTGTATGTTCGTTTTAATTATGAATATAATTTAACAAGAAAACAAAACATAAATCAACAAAATTGGAAAATTAGCAGTCATTTTAGTAATTAGTTTTACATTAGTGTTATCTATCCAGATTGATGTTACACGTGTGTAAATAATGAATTTTCCCATAAACTGCTTTACTGCTGGGAACTCCATCACGCCCCATTTCGTTTATGGACGTTTTCATTGATGCTCATTTCAAATCACCGCACCAGCAGATCTGGAAGGATTTGTGGTGTTTGCGGTTTGGATTTGCTGGAATGAAACCGCGATATGATGTAACATCCGCGTTGGTTCCACAAATCCACAGCGAAATGACAGCAAGGCAGGTACAAATCCATTTGGAAGTTATTTTCAGGTGAAGTCATTCATTTCACGCTTGACCGCGACAGCGAATCCAATGCTTCCTCAAGCTGCCAAATCCTCCTTTAAACCTCAAGTCCACTGGAGGTGACATAGTGTACGTTTCTAGCAAGCTAATGGTTAGCAAAAGTTAGGAAGATAGTCACACTTTCAGGTTGTTACATAGCAATTCATACCACTTTGCAACCATGCTAACAGACAGCCCAGGGACCGTCTACAAAGGTTTTCTTCTTCTTCGGTATTATTTTGATAAAAGCTGGTGTTGTAGCTGTTTGTGTTGCCGTGTTTGGAAAGAGGTACGATGCTATGTAATAACCATTTATTTGGGAGCTAAGTTCGAATTTGTGAACATGTTTCTAACTACTGGGTAGTGTGTCCTAAAAGAGGTCAATATTGACGATATATCATTTTACCTGTTGTTGTCAGAGCAGCTTGTGTTTATCAGATAATCTGTAATGATAAAACGAAATTATAAAGCAGAATTATATACATACGTATAGAACAGAATTTTCTGCCATTAACGTCAACGTCATTAAAGTTAATGATCAGAGGAATGGCGTCTGCTAACTAAAGCAGTACCTCCAGTGGCGGCCAGAGGGCAGCATTTCACACAATTGAACACAACAGTTTCACCATTAAAGGTAGATAAGATTTATTAATATTTAAAAAAGGAATAATTTACAGATGTTATAATTGTTGTGGCCAAATTTGTAAGTACATACAAGTTTGATTTACGTAGCAGTGTCTTTTGAGAAGAAATACTGTTGGAAAAAAATGTTGCTGAAGACCCTTAAGTGGATTTTAAAGGTTAAAAGGTTGCAAATACTTGCCTTATTTCATGTACCCTGTAGCTGTATTATCTTGTATTGAGGTTAAGTCCCAAAATAATTTTGCTGTAACTTTTTAAACCATACCCCCAGTCGTAAAACAAGGTATTCGTAATATTTTCAACGACTCTTCCTTTAAAGTCTATAAATGCTTTGAACTCTGTAAGAGTGTTCCTGTTGTTTTGAGTGTAAGGAGTAGTTTTTCACCGAGGAGGAGGCTTTGTGGGCACCCTACCATTTCTTTGGGGCACCCAGCAGGACTCGACTTACCCTTAAACTTTCCCGACACATAAAACGTGATATAGGGCTCATTTAATTGTGTGTAGAAAGAATGAAAGGCATGTCAAATATTGGTGTCGGGTAGAGTTCACAGCCCAGATTTGACTTAAGATGGAAGAAAAATAATAACCTGGATGGTCCTGACGGCTTCCAGCATTGACAAGGAGATCCTTCAATGGAACAATGGCTTATCAGATTGTGCAGGGGCGTCAAATGGCAGGTGGATCTGTGGAGTTGTTGCAGGGGTTTTGCAACACTGCAGGCTGAGAAAGGACTTCTTCCAGAGGAATAACCTCACTCTTCCCCTGATGTTATACCAATTTAGAACATTTGGGGATGGATGGGGGGCGGCACGGCAGTCTAGTGGTTAGCGCGCAGACCTCACAGCTAGGAGACCAGGGTTCAATTCCACCCTCGGCCATCTCTGTGTGGCGTTTGCATGTTCTCCCCGTGCATGTGTGGGTTTTCTCCGGGTACTCCGGTTTCCTCCCACATTCCAAAAACATGCTAGGTTAATTAGCGACTCCAAATTGTCCATAGGTATGAATGTGAGTGTGAATGGTTGTTTGTCTATATGTGCCCTGTGATTGGCTGGCCACCAGTCCAGGGTGTACCCTGCCTCTCGCCCAAAGAGCACCCCTCACGACCCTTATGAGGAAAAAGCAGTAGAAAATGAATGAATGAATGGGGATGGATGGGAAGGGAAGTTTTACAAAAATGGACATGAGTTCCAAACAGTGGACATGAAGCCATCTTAATAAGGGAAAGTATAAAATAATCAAGTGTAAAATAATCAAGTATGCACAAAACGATCCTTGAAATTTTTCACTTCATTTTAACTGGTCTTAAAATTTTGATCAGGAGTGTATAAAACCCGAGAACATAAGAGATCTTCAGACAAATCAACAGCTCCCTCTGGTAAAGCTGGAAGGCGGGCTGCTAATATATCTAACCCCTAGGAGATCTCCTATGTAAATATACGGAGCAGCACTTATTACATGGGTCTCAGTGACTGATGTACTGATAATAGCCATGCTTCGACACACACTGAGCAGAGCTACACTTTGAAAAATAAACCAAAGTCATTTTAACAGTGTGCCTCTACCAGCCGGAGGGACTGGATCTTTAAGGTGCTGTACTAAATCACATGTTGGAGTAGATTAGCAATCATCAGCAAAAACAAAATCCATCCACGTGAGGATGGAATTAATAACAGGAAATCATTAAAGTTGTTAAAAGCAGAAACAGTCAATGTATTACCGACTCTATCTTCCTATAAATGAAGCCATTCATTCTTAGGGAGGTTTTTAACCAGGGTGACAAAGCATAGCAATATTTTTGGAAAGACTCCAGCATCATTAAGAGATCACATTCCCCCCCCCGAAATGAAGAATTGTAATATGCACTATTAGATGCCACGTCTTGGTTAAAGCCACCCCACAGGAAACAGACGTCTGAGGGGACATCTGCTTTCGATTCCTGCAGGTTGACGTTGTCCACTCCTCTACTCTTTCTCCAATCCCATTTTCAGATATTTCTCATATTGTGCTTTCAATGGAGTAGTTTTGTTTTGGAATATAAAAAATATGGACAAAATGCTTTTTTAAAAAAAACAAACATTTTTTTATGCATACTGTATGCCGGAGCCTATCGCAGGTGACTTTGGGCGAAGGTGGGGTAGACCCTGGACTGGTCGCCACCCAATTACAGGGCACATATAGACAAACAACCATTCACACTCACATTCATACAGATTTAGATTTGCCAGTTCGTCATCATGAGAAATGTCTCCATATCGGAATGATACGTTGACTGTGTTTAAGTTCATTCATTCATTTTGTACCACTTATCGGTCGCGGGGGTGCTGGAGCCTATCCCAGCTGTCTTTGAGAAGCGGGGTACACCCTGGACTGGTGGCCAGCCAATCACAGGGCACATATAGACAAACAACCATTCCCACTCACATTCATACCTATGGACAATTTGGAGTGGCCAATTAACCTAGCATGTTTTTGGAATGTGGGAGGAAACCGGAGTACCCGGAGAAAACCCACGCATGCACGGGGAGAACATGCAAACTCCACACAGAGATGGCCGAGGGTGGAATTGAACTCTGGTCACCTAGCTGTGAGACCTGCGCACTAACCACTCGACCGCCGTGGAAAAAAAGTGAAACATAAGCAAGCTGGAGTACAATACAGTACAATACATGTATTTACTGTACAGGTTTTCCTTGCAACATTGACTAGCTTCAGGTCTCTTGAATGGACTTGATTAGAAAAGAAGTGAGAGGAGATGCAGGAAAGAGGAAGCAATTAGACGAGTGGACGCCATTGATTTCTTTGTTGGTTCTTGCCCGAGTGACACACAAGGCATGTTTCTGCACAGCGTTGTATTACAGCACACACAGTCACACCGTTATTAATGCTTTTGGAGGATACGTATTGATCACGTCACTGTCAGCACCCTTAAGGCTTGGCCTATTCATGACCAGGTGTGAAGAGTTGCAGGCAAAGCCAACCTTTGGAGACGTCCCCTTGAGGAATCGTTCCAAAACAGTAAGCCTCTTGCAGACACTGAAAAATAATCTCCATGTCCTCCAGCAGAAAGCCACCGTGAAATCAAAGACCAAAATAAAAATCGGCTTTCTTTTCCTGTTGATATAACAAACCAATTAACGTTCATTTCCTGCCCGTGTAAGTGTGGCTTGAGCTCCGGTTTCCTGTTTGTTTCCCGCAGGACGGACACGCTGGCAGCAGAGCGGCTTGCCTCGTTTGTGGCCGACCGCATGCACGCATCACTCCCTTCTTAATAGCTGCCTTATCACACCACATTAACCTCACGGAAACACTGGCATGAACCCGGGTCAGGACGTGGCGGTGGCGGTGGCAGTGGCGGTGGCGTGCAGATGCATGGACAAATTGGAAGAATGGACAGAATCTGTCGAGATAGTAAGGATTTTATTGCTGCCATGGAAATACTAGGAATCATCTTATCCTGTAATGTGAAAGCTTTTGGAACACATTATGGTTATTATTATTAATTTATCTCTGTCCAATCAAAAGCATGTTTCCTTATTGCTTCTAGTGTTGGGAGTAATGACGTTGAAAATCTAATTAACTTAAATGTTACAACTATGAAATGTGGTCACTGATATCAACTACGCTTCAGTCTCGACTGCAACCCAGGAAGCTAAATAGCTAGTCAACAAGAGTTGCTGCCTCCTAGTGTTTTGGTAGAGGAATGCAATTCATAAGCATAATCAAATTATATGAATCAAATTAGTACATGCAAAACCTAAAGCCGAAAAAAATTACATACTTTAAGGTTTTTCAGGAAATTACTGCAATAATGACTTTCCCGGGTAACTAATTCCATTCATGAAGGAATAATTTTGTTATCAAGTAATTCTTTTTCTGGGAAAATAACTAATAATTTTAACTAATTTACTTTTTAAAAGTATTTTTTATTATAATTTTATTTTTTTATTTTAATTTTTTTGTGTCCCGTCCAGCCATTGCGACAGATATTGTTGATATAGTATAGTATTGTTGATCTAAATGCCCTTACATGCTAAACAGATTTACTCTGTCAGGAAAGGTGTTGGCTACAACTTCCCTGTACTATGACATTTTATTTGCCGTTATTTGATGTTTTTGTTATGCGAATTTGGAGCGGCCGGACCGGAGCAAGAAGAAACACAGAAAAAGATAAATAATTAATTAAATAATTAACTTTAAGCAATTTGCCCAACACTGGCCAAAATTGGAAATACATGCTTTCCATTGGAGAGTGATGATATGCATTTTGTGTGTATGTAAAAAGGGATTAAACAAAATGCATATTAAAAAAAAAAACGGGACTGTCATCTAACGTAAAGCAAAACTAATGTAGTTAAATAAATTAAACAAATACTTGGAAAAAAAGACAATGCACTATCATTTTTTAAGTGGACACACACATTAGCACTGATACACAAAGTCAAATATTATTTTATGATCATTAAAAAAACATTTCAGTGACACTTTATAGACAATGGTGGTTAGTTCCTGCCTTTCTGTTAAAAAAAATACTGCATATCTATTTATATCATCATATAAACATGTGTGTTGTGTTTTTTTTAATAATTCTAAAATACATCTATAATATTTAAACACAATATATACAAATGTCCCCTGGTAGCATAAGCTATTCTGTAGCATTAAACGCTAATTAGAATTCTTCTAATGTGGAAGAATAAATTAAAAGTCTGGAAACACTGCGGTTGGCAAGGCCGTGGGGCTTAAGAGCTGATAGATAATGCACACAAACACACAAACACACACACTTACACACTTACACACTCACACCTCCTGCTCTTGAGGTTTTATGCTTGACGGAAACCGTTGAAAAAAATTGAGAATCACAAAGCATTCCCTGACATGCTGTTCTCACTTTATACGAGAGATGCTCCGCCGGCTTTGGCATAGTCCCAAATACTTCGACTGGAGGAGTTGTGTGTACAACAAATACTCTACTGGAGTAACATCGCCCATGCCTGATGGACGACTGTCAGAGACACACACAGGAGGACGAGTGAGGACGACGGGAACGATGAGGCAGATGGTGGGTCATAATAGTTGTAGTGGTTGAAGGCCCGGCTAGGAGGCTTCACTGTGATGTAACCGTTGATAATGCGAACCACCGGGGGAGGCGGGGACTGGGGCATGGCACTGGGAAGACAACAAAGTAGAAAGGGAGACAGTTAGGATTTTAAAACATTTGTACTATTTAGTAACCCATGCAAAGCATCATCTCCCAACAGAAGAGCATTGACACCGGCAGATTACTATCACTGTATTTGACTACATTTGTCTGATCAACTATGGGGAAAATTATCGGGACGGCAGAATCGCCCTCTGAATATCCTAAACTTTTGTTTGAATACCAGTGTCCAATGTTACTTCTTCAGACAAACTAGTAGGCTGAATCGACAGCGCCTCTGCTGGTTGCTACCAAGTAATACACTCTATTCATCGATATTTTGAGCTGTTCTCAAATAAAAGTTGAACTGTCTCCTAATTTGATGTAGATAATTAATAATGCTCGACATCTCATAAAACGACAAAGGGCGGTTCCACTTGGTCAGTCATTCCTACAAACAGCTGGAGAAAATGCTTGTTGATTTTTCGTCAGAATTACCGCCAGATTGACAAACAGCAGAGATGACTTGCAGGCACCATTGGCCGGTGCACAAGGCTGTATCGTGTGCTAATACTTGCCCAAGGTGTACAGCACACCCAGGCGATTGGACAGCAAAAGGTGCCTTACTTCTCCATTCGCGATGGGCGCCAAGCAAGGTCGAGCCACTTCTCAAGAGTATAGACACGCATGAAAACACCACAGGCAACTGGGACTGTTGCTTCTAAGCTTCTGACAACATCTTCCTTTTTCACTCGGGCATCTGGTCAGACATTAAAATATACAAAGATGTGAACCATGTAGGCTTTGGGACGTGTATAAACAGTCTGTTTCCTTCCCGCCGAAGATACAAGGTCTCTCAGAAAATGAGAAAACAGACCTGATGAACAGAAACACTGACAAACGTTCTCTGTTTCCGTGATTAACAAACCGGATTATTCTTCCCTCTAATATAAATGATGTATTCAGAATATGGGAGGTGGCCAGGCATGTATTTTGTTACGATTTCATAACTCGGTCGTGCCATACAACCCACCCAATGGAAACAATACAAGTATTTATCCTGGAAATGAACCATCACGAAGTACCTAAAAAAAGCCAAATTGAAACATAAATGATTACATACAACCTCGGGTATGTTTGCATCTGACCTTAAACATTGTGTAGCCTTACAGTAGCCTATGCCAGGACTAGGAGTTTATGTTCCAATGCAAACTGTGTGTACTTAAATTATACTCGAAAAAAAGAAAGTCGAAATTATGAGATAAGAAAGTTGAAATCCTGAGAAAGTCATGATAATGAGATGAAAAGTCAAAATAACAAGATAAAAAGTTGAAATTATGAGATAAAAAGTCAAAATTTTCAGATAAGAAAGTCGAAATTATGAGATTGAAATAATGAGATAAAAAGTAAAAATTACGAGATAAAAAAATCAAAATTACAAGATAAAAAGTCAATTTTCAGATAAGAAAGTCGAAATTTTGATAGAAAGAATGAGAAGGATAATGAAATAGAAAGTCGAAATAACAAGATAAAAAGCCAAAATAACGAGATAAAAAGTCAAAATTACAAAATAAAATTCAAAATTTTCAGATAAGAAAGCCCAAACTTTCAGATAAGAAAGTCGAAATTATGATAGAAGGTCATAATAATGAGCTAGAAAGTCGAAATAAGGAGATAAAAAGTCAAAATAACGAGATAAAAAATCTAAATTATGAGAAAAAAGTCGAAATTACAAGATAAAAAGTCGAAATTCTGAGAGAAAAAGTCGAAATTACAAGATAAAATTAGAAATTTTCAGATAAGAAAGTCGAAATTTTCAGATAAGAAAGTTGAAATTATGATAGAAGGTCATAATAATGAGCTAGAAAGTCGAAATAACGAGATAAAAAGTCAAAATTACGAGATAAATGGTCAAACTTTTCAGATAAGAAAGTTGAAATTATGAGACAGAAAGTCCTAATAATGAGATAATGAGTGTAAATAATGAGCTAGCTTTGTAGAAGAGTCACAGGTTCTGTTCAGACATGGATTGTGAGTACATTGAGGAGTACTTTAAGTGTGGCTTTCCAAGTGATGAAATACTTCATTTGCTGGTAAATTCACATGGAATTGTACTACGCAAACGCACATTGGAAAGAATTTTGAGGCATGGAAATAATAAAAGGGATGTGGCTGTTCATAATTGTCCAGTCATTTTGCCAAGCGACAAAGACGACGGTGAAAAAGACGGCACCTGCGGCACATGCGCAGTTGGTATCTCATAATTTACACTTTCTTATCTCAAGATTTCGACTTTTTATCTTGGAATTTCGACTTTTTATCTCATAATTTCAACTTTCTAATCTCGTAATTTCAATTTACCATTGGGATATTTTTTTGGAAACGGGTTTCCATAAAATAGTGGCGAAAAAATCGGTTTTAATTTCTCCAGAAAATGTAACATTTCTTTTCCGTGCCACTGGCTCCCTTCCCATGGTTATTCCCTCCCACAAATGGATAGATGGATGGATCGAATATCACCAAATTAACCTGGTGCCCTCTTGCCTAATCACTTTCAGCAAAACACCAGTAGACCACACCTGTGCGGTGGTCTTAGTTTCCATCTGAAAGGTGAGTTTCTTCAGTTGTCCGCTTAGTCCCTGCCTGAAGCTACTAATAGAACCAAAACTGGATTCTTCCGAGGAATTCCCAGGCTGCTGTTTCCACCTTTAAGCCACCGATACCAGCGAGGAACTCGTCAGGACTCATTCGTCACTGCGGGGCATGTGTGTGTTTACAGCTAGAGTGTGCATAAAGGATGTGGCCATTTGATATGTTGGCTGTTTCAGCCTCGCAGCATCCCAAGCAGGAAGTGTCAGTCTTGTTCAAAAGGCTAACGGGAGACTCTGATATCAAATCTCCCATCGTACTTCCTTGACGAGGATTACTTCTGCCAAGGAGGTTGCGTGAGTTCATCCCATTTTTGTCCAATTTCCTGGCTACAGATGTTGACACATCAACGTGATCTAGATCCTTCCATGGATGTTGATCTTGATCTTTGAATGGCTGGAGAATCAATGCATTTATAGCATTAAAAAAAATAAACTTTTGAAAAAGTCCCAATTGTTATTAAGGCGTGAAAGGAGCTACTGAGTTGGGGTCCACACATTAAGGACCTTTCCAAGTTCATATTGTGGTTGCCAGTTTTGTAGGTGACGGATGTTTAAAGCTTGCTGGTCTTTTATGGTCTAACTCAGGGGTGGGCGAACTACGGCCTGGGGGCCACATACGGCCCGCCGATTGTTTGAATCCGGCCTGCCAGTTGCTTTCTAAGTATTTCAACTTTTAACATACAAACTGGCAACATGACTTACAAGTCGGATGTGTTATTTAGTTTTTAAAAAAAAACTGTAAAATGAAATGACATAGTTTGATGTGGTCTGATGTTTAAAGTGCTCCTGAGAACATACAGCTGATAGCATTACAATTTTACAGATAAAATTAGACAAATAATTCAAGGAAAATTCTAACTCAATCGTCAGCCTCTTACCTCTCTTCTATGCGGACCCAGAGATCGTTAAAATGCCTGTGTCGCTCTTTCTTCTGCTTGTTTCTTCTCCTCTTCTTCAGCATCTTCTTCTCCGCTTTCTCCAACAGTTCCAGGCTGTCCGAAGGCAGGAGCATGTGGGTCAACCTGTCGTCCTCCAGGGGACGGCCGTCATCCTCATGTCTGTCTGGAAGTTCATGGAGGAAAGGCTCCAGGAGAGGGGATTCAACTTCTTGGTCCTCTGACTCCATTAAGTCGGGTCTGGATGATCTCCTTAAACAGAAAAAATAGGTTTACTACGGGAGTTATCGAAAGCTGAAGATCTGGAGTGATAGCTATGCTCTACCACCATTTCTTCCTAAACATGACTTCTCTATTATGGTGAATTTACTCATCCATGCATTTCCACATGCTGTAGATCTTTGCTGTGATAGCTACCTGCATGAGATGTTACGCTACACTGCATAACATGCTTCACTTGCTATGCTAAGTCCATCTTTTCCACAACACTTCATGGGTGGTCAGTCAGGGCATAATGGTGGTACGGTCGTTGAGGTGGAAACTGCAAAAAGTGTGGGAAGCCACAAGGGCTAAAAATATCAAAGAAGCCATTTTCCATCAACCCTAAGTATCCTCCTAGGCACAAGCTAGCTCGATACAAGCTGGCTTGACCTGGTCTCAATCTACAGTATGAATGCATGCATATAATCCATGACATAACTAGATTCAAGGTCTAAATAGTCAATTCCATCCTTGGCATTGTTTGCAATTTGGAAACACTTTATTATAATTAGAAACCGTAGTTCCAATCAGAGTTTGCATCTGAGACGCCAAAATGTCAAAGAAAAATGTATTTGACTTATTAACATCGCTTACTTGCTAACTCAACAACAGCATCCCGATACAGCAGTAATGTTACATGGATGAGACATCCATCCTTATTCCATTACCCAACCTTGCACGCGATGGATGCAGATTGAAAAAGGTTCTCCTCCCTTTCTGTGGGGAAGTGGTAAGTTTGTGGTTAACTGGTTAGCTCACTAGCTTGCCAGCTGGTGGACGTCTAGATTCCCTGTAGCATGATAGTTGTGTCCGGTGAAAACAATGAATAATAGGAGTGTAATGGTGACCAGAAACATGTTATTTCATGTCTATTGGGCTGTAATAATATTAGAAACCATATTTAGCAAGTCATAGAAAATGTCAAAGAAAAATGTATTTGACTTATTAACATCACTTACTTAACAACAACAGCATCCCAATACAGCAGTAATTGTAATGGTAATGTGATGGTAATGGTAATGGTTTCATTTCATTGCATGCATCACATTACAATTGAGTGCATCACATAATCAGTTCCCAGTTCCACATGTCCAAAAGGAGTAGGAAGAAGCAAAGCTTATTCAATCCTACCCCTCCATCTGGTACTTTTACAATCACTGTTACATTTGTTCACTTCCTGTAATGTTACATGGATGAGACATCCATCCTTATTCCATCACCCGACCTTGCACTCGATGCGACTAGCCATGGATGCAGAGTGAAATATAGGTTCTCCTCCCTTTCTGTGGGGAAGTGGTAAGTTTGTGGTGTCTTACTTTGTCCTTCTTCCCTGCTCTCTTTGAAACCCTTTCTTAAATTTCGAAGAAATAACATTGAGTCATCACTAGCTTGCCAACAATGCTTGAGAACAGTGAATAATAGGAGTGTAATGGTGACGAGATATTATTTCATGTGGATTGTGCTCTAATAATGTTAGAACTCATATTTAGGAAGTCATAAACAGGTTTTCTATACTCAATTTAACAAAATATTACATTTTTTAACAGATTGGAACCGATTAACCGCGATAAACGAGGGACTTGGGTATATTAACAAGTAAAACAGCATCAATAGTACTTCATGCTGACATTGATAACTACCATTCATTGCCATATTGACACAGTAGTTTGTCCCACTCCTACCATACATCTGCAGACCAACATAAGCCCCAACTCCTACGCTTGTATTTGTGTCACTTCGCCTTTTTCCAAAGCATAGATTTACGATCCACTCAACGTAAACTCTCCAGAGCAGACAAATTACGACCTGAGAAAAGCCATGACACAACTACTCATGTTTTGGGACATATGGAAGGAAGTGAAAAAATGAGAATGAATCAAGTGGATAACAGCCCACGGCTATTGTTGATTATTTGCAGGCTACACATTTTGAAGCATTACAGGAACATCTGGTTCACGTCAACAGATGAGCACATACCAGCTATGAAGCTGCATTAACTTTGAAAATGATTTTCCATTTGGAATCCAGTCAGCAGAAAAAAAAAAACAATTTTACTGTCAGGAACCTTTAAGTGATAAAATATGAGCTTGTACACACGCTCGTTGTGTCTTTTCTGGTACCGACCAGTCGGAAGACTGTCTTCTCTTAAATTTGGATAAATGATGAGAAGTCCTGCTATGTGAAATCTTAACTATGAAATCTTATAAATCTTAACTATAAGTGTGTGAATGTGTGTTTATTTGCACAGAACATACCTGCTTATGGGCTCCCCAGCAGGGGTGTGCTCCACCTCATATCCTTGGCGGCGAAGCACATCAATGACCGTATTGTTGCCCAGGAAGTGACCTGCAATTAAAAGAGGATTTTTTTGTTAGTTTTTTTTAATTAACCAACCCCATGGCTGTCATGCTATAACAATATCATTATCAATATCAATAACATTCATTCATTCATTTTCTACCGCTTATCCTCACAAGGGTTGCAGGGGTGCTGGAGCCTATCCCAGCTGTCTTCAGGCGAGAGGCGGGGTACACCCTGGACTGGTGGCCAGCCAATCACAGGGCACATATAGACAAACAACCATTCACACTCACATTCATACCTATGGACAATTTGGAGTGGCCAATTAACCTAGCATGTTTTTGGAATGTGGGAGGAAACCGGAGTACCCGGAGAAAACCCACGCATGCACGGGGAGAACATGCAAACTCCACACAGAGACGGCCGAGGGTGGAATTGAACTCAGGTCTCCTAGCTGTGTGGCTTGCATGCTAACCACTCATTCGCCGTGCAGCCAATATTAATTAAATACAATTTAATGTATTAATACTATTGTAAAGAAACACAGGGCCACACACCCATTGGTTCAGCCTGGCGCGTTCACGGCTTCAGAGATAGTCGGACAACACAAACCTCTTAACATCGCCCATAACTTGTATGCCAGGGCTTTAGTTATAAGGGTTGCAAAATGCAAAAGGAAAAAATGTATTTGCAAACAAGCATTAAAGTGAAATGGGCTGTTCATCTATTGATCAAAAGCTCAAGAACATAGCTTAAATAACCCCCCCCAAATAGAAATCAAATGTTCAAAAAAAGGACTTGGTAATTCTTTTTAATCAGCTGAAAAATTGCTTTGGATGGATGGAATCCACTGTCTGGAATTGATGTCCATTTTTTAAATAAATTTCCCTTTGCCATCCATCCCCAGATGTTCTCAATTGGATCTAGATCAGGAGAACATGCAGGATGGTTCGAAAGGGTGAGGTTACTCCTATGGTAGAAATCCTTTTTTTCAGGCAGGCCAGTCATTACACACATATGAGCAACATAGCCAGCTGCCGTTTGACACCCCTGCACAACGAAAAAGCAGCCCAGATCATGCCAGTGTGAATACCTGACACAAAATGACACTGAATCCAGCTTTTTTATGATTTTTTTTTTACAGATATTAGAGGTATTAGGACTTGGAGATATCATATTTCAGGTGTGTGCCTTCATTCATTCATTCATTCATTTTCTACCGCTTATCCTCACAAGGGTGGCGGGGGTGCTGGAGCCTATCCCAGCTGTCTTCAGGCGAGAGGCGGGGTACACCCTGGACTGGTGGCCAGCCAATCACAGGGCACATATAGACAAACAACCATTCACACTCACATTCATACCTATGGACAATTTGGAGTGGCCAATTAACCTAGCATGTTTTTGGAATGTGGGAGGAAACCGGAGTACCCAAAAACCCATGGGGGAACATGCAACTCCACACAGAGATGGCCGAGGGTGGAATTGAACTCGGGTCTCCTAGCTGTGAGGTGTGTGCGCTAACCACTCGTCCACCGTGCAGCCGTGTGTGATTTAAAATAATTTAAAATAAGTGGTTTCTCTTAATATTATGACTTGATTCTAATATTTCATCATATTACTCCTCTTTTCCTGACTTTTGTTGTCGTTTTTTGCTAGTTTTCTAGTTTCATTGTATCTTTAGAATGTGTCGAACTCTGGTGGAACTCATCTTATGTCGTACAAGTCCATTCATCCTCGTCTTCATTCTCCCTTTATATCATTTTCCCTTCCTCTACCAATGCTTTACCGCGGCCGCCATATTGGTTATGGCTCGCCTCCCCTGCTCTGTCTCTCTCTGACCCTCTCAGCTAGGTGAAGTGGGGCCATTGAGGCTTCAGGTTGCCGTGTCAAGGGGTCTCCATTCTTACCCTTTACTCTGACAAAGGGGAGCAGGGAGCCATTGTCTGGACCTGCTCAGCCGTGGCACCATAGAGCTGCATGAACAATGAGACCCGCCACTTTAATCTGGCCCAGAGCTATCGCTACAGAGCGGCTGGCTAAAATGCACCACCGGTGCCATGATACAATCTGGCAACTCTAGATCAACTTTTTGGACATTTTCAAACTCTTGTTGGACTTCCGGAACGTTTAGTTACATGGTCCTCGTTGGTTTTGGATGCACTTAGAATTCCCGGACTACAACATCCCTCGATTTTTGTTTCTGGACAGCGTTCGGTGAGCTTATTAATTCCAATTTGACAGTACATGGTCGGCTAAGTGAATGACCAGAAGACCGTTAAAAGTCTTTGGAACTTGGAACGCGAGCGAGACGGCGAGATGAAGTTCTCCAGCATTCTCAAGCCCACGTTTAGAAACAACTCAATGTGATTTATGTGCGTTTACGTCAGGGGATTAAGGTGGGACAAATGGAGCTGTTCAGCTTCAGAAGAGTGGGCGGATTTCCAAACTTCAAAGGCGCACACGCTCTCACAGAAATGTATATACATGCAAATTCTTCCAGATTGTAAACCATCAATTCTGTCACGTCCCCCAAGGCTTCAATGTGTATTTCAGTACTGGTGAGTTGGCCCAAGAGGGCATCGTTGACTATTGTGAATATCCAAGCCAAAAAACATAAGATTTGCAATATTGTGGTACGAGTAAAAGGTTGAAAAAACAAGGAAAGGTTTTGTCTTTAACGTGTTTACCTGTCGGTAGTCACCAAACTAATAAAAAATCATCGTACATCAGCGACACCGCATGGGGTCAAGGATCGAAGCAGCTTCACTTCTTTTATGGGGTGATAAAGCGGAACAATTCACTTTATTTGAAAGGAAACATTCCTTTTTTTATGTTTCCACAATGGAATTTCAAGTGAATGTCACGTCATGTCATTTTGCTATTTTACGAGCAGCGGTCCACCGAAACAAGAACATATTTCACCAGAAAAAAGGGGTCTGACGTGCTGCCTGCCAGTGCACCAAAGTCATGGAATTAAAAACAAAAGTTAGACGTCTTTGACTCGAAATGATTGATGACCCTGAAATTAGCAGAATGCAAGCACCAAAAGGTATGTCCGTTTTTTTAAAAAACAATCAATGGGTTGAAAAGAAGCCATTGGACAGGTGGACTTTCCTTTGCTTTCCATTTTGATGGATAGGAATCCCTCGCCGTGGCGCTCCCTGGCAAAGGAAACGCCCAAGAAGCTACACATGGCACATTACCGGGTAGGGGTCACCAGTGATGGGAATAACCGCGTTTCAAATAACTAACGCTGTTACTTTTTTCAGTAACGGGTAATTTAATTAATTTTACTGTCAGCATAACGCCGTTACCATTTTCGACACCCCGTTACAGCACGTTACTGAAGCCGCCTAAAAAATATATCACCGACTTCATAACTAATCTGCAACGCAGTGAGAGTGTTGCAGAGTGACAAGGGAGGGGGTGAGATAACCACATAAGCAATGAGGATTGGCTAAGGTTTAGTAAAATGGCGTCTTCGCCCAATCAGAGAACTTGGGTGGACGGGTGTTTAGAGCACGTCCAAAGTGCGATAGCGAGAGATGGCAAGTGAGGAGGACAGCGTTTGCCAAATGGAAGTACAGACGCTACTTTAACCTCGTTGAGGTCAAAGGTAAAAATGTACATGTTGGATGTACGTTATGACAGACAACCCATAATGCACACCTGGACTGAACAGAACAGGACCGGTGTCTGGCGTTGTACAGAAAGCCACTCCAATTATTAGAACATATGGTAAGCCTTAAATAGTATTCATTTTCCATTCCATACACATCAATATTTACATTAGAGCTTGTAACCAGTGCTCAAGCAGCACTTCTCATAACATGACGACATGTTGGATAAACAAACGCTACAGCTCATTCAGCCCTGCTTTTCAAGCAATGGAGGTCCACATGTTCCGAGCTTGTCAGCTGCTTCCAGCGGCCCATTATCACCATCGCTAAGCACCCAATGAAGCTTTCTATTCCATTAGACGAGAATGAGGTGTCAGGTACTTTCTTCCTTGAGTCTTTAGTCAGATGGATCGTGTGTTTTGCCGCAGGCTTTTGGTCAAGGATGTAAAAGTACAAACATTTGGACTGAAGACTTCACACAGACGTTCCCACGTTTATTTAACCTAGCTAAGTGAGGCATTGCCGGTATTGGACATACGCTTTCACACAGGTGAGGCTCGGATTCTACCTTGTGTTTTATTTTAAGGGCAATGGACTCGTTTTTATTCTTATGTTGATATTTATGTTAGCATAGCAAGACAAAGCTAGAATGGCATTCCAAACTTTTAACTGAACCAGTGTGAGGTGGACCTCCAGGGTAGGCAAAGCAGCTTGAGAAAAATAAGGAAAAACATATTTTTCCAACATGTTAAGCTAACTCCAGTCAATCTTTAGGGATGTCCAATAAAAATGAGATATCCAAAATGTGCAGTACGGGACTTATGTGAAAAAGATTCATTCATGCAAGTGAAATTCGGGTACAATTTGTGCAATACTACCTTTTGTTTACTGCAATTCCACATTTTGGTTTTGGTTATTGTTTTTGATGTACATATATTTACATTTATTCTGAACAGCAGCTGCCACTTTTTATATTTATATTCTTATTCCTTATTTTATTTTTTTCCTTATTTTTTTTTTTTTACTTTCTACAAAATGCACTGTGGAGTTGCACTCAAATATCGTTGTATGCAATACAATGACAATAAAGCGTGATTCTGATTCTGATATCGGTACTGACTCCCGCGAGTGAGGACGTGCTTTACACAGCAAGAGGCTCGCTAGCTTGGAGTGACCACATACTCCACACCTCTTGATGACCAATGTTTTATTCATGCTGAGGAATACACTGATATCTATGAGAAAACAATGGCAAGCATTGCTAGTATGTTTACTGTTCAGAGCCTACAGTGAACAGTAAATATCACAAATTCTGCACCAGAAAATCAGTTTCTCCGGGAGCGGGGGGGCGCAACCCGTACTGATGCACAGAACATCAACACTCAAGCAGTGTTTATACATCCATGGTACTAGACCCAAAATTCGATATTAATATCTCCAAATCGCATTACTAATTGTAACTGAAATCCTTCCAGTTGCTATTATTCCCACCACTACACGATTCCAAAGTTTGGGACGCATAATGGAATATATTAGATGACGTACAGTATATCGAAGTCGGCAGCAGAGAACTGAGTGGTTCTTGTTAAGTGGTCTTAACCACAATTCAATTACTCCAGAGTAGCAGTAAATATTATTTCAAGTACTGCAAGACTTTCATAACTTGCGGTGCAGATTTTTCAGTCTCTTAATGCTAATCTTATAATCATCCTGACAGAAACCACCAGATGTAAAAAAAAAAAAAAAGACTATTGGATTCAATGTGATGGACTACTTTCCAGCGTTTCAGTCATGGATATCTGATAAAAGCGAGTACACTAAGAGACGGAACCAGCAATATTACATATACAATATACGCCATGTTTGATGTGACTCATCACTTGGAGTACAGTTTGGAAACGACAAGGGAAAATTAACAGCAGTGGAGGATAGAGAATGCAAATGGGCCAAATTTGGATTTTTTTTGGCATTATTCTGTTTTTTTTCTTCTCTTTTATAACTATCTTCTTATAATATTTTTTTTATTCAACTGAATTTTCCAAAATACACAACTTTATTTGTTGTCTTGTTTCTCATCATATAATCATCATACAAATTTTGTATTATTTTTCTTAGTGCTACTAAAATGATGTTATTTTTTTCAAGGGAAAATGAACAGCAGTTGAGAATAGAGAATACAAATGGGCCAAATTTGGATTTTTTTTTGCATTATTCATTTTTCTTCTTTTATAACTCTCTTCTCATAATATATGTTTTTTATTCAACTGAATTTTCCAAAATATACAACTTTATTTGGTGTCTTGTTTGTCATCATATTATGGCTTTTAGCAAATACAAATTTTGTATTCTTTTGTGACTAAAATTATGTTTTTTTTTCATAATAACAACATTACTCGTGCCAAATGATGGCTTGGTAGATTATAACTCTTTTTCTTAATATTTTGACTTATTTCTTGTAAAGTTACTCTCCTGAATTTTCCATTTTTTTTTAGTTTTCTTGTTAAATTCTATTTTCAGAGTGGGCCACGGGCCACACTTTGTTATATTATTATAATGTGTTGCTATGACTTTTATTTGAAACCAATCAACTTTCCACTCTCCCTCTTATGCTCGTCTAATAAAAAGAGAAAACGTCTTCTGACTTGGTCCACTTCTTGTTCCAGTGGAAGAACATAAAACATAAAAGCCTGCAGGTTGACGTCAAGTCAGTCCAAACAGGGTGAAGGCGAAGACGCAGCCAAAGCAAACGTCCTGGTGTTGTGGTAGCTAGCACACACGGCTGCTACAGCGGCTAAAAAGTCGACTGCGTGAGCCTCGTTTCATGAAGTGATGTCAGAATTTACTCACAGATTTTGGCAAAACTGGTGGAATTTTCGGATCTTGTATCCCAGCCGGGCGTGGGATGGGACTTGTTTTGTTTTGACTCCTTAACTCACCCCAAAAGATCTCCTTCTCAGTATCGGCCATTCGTGATGATTTTGACTCATTTTTCAAGGCTAACTTTCTCTTTTTTCAGTTCTTTAATAATCAGCAGTCGGACATAGGTAGCTTTAGCAAAATGACAATTTAACTTTCACTTTGACACAAATGTAGCCATATATATTTAGCCAAAATGTCTAAACAATTAATTTAATACAATTTGCGTAACGGCTGTACGGTGGAAGAGTGGCTAGTGCGCAGTCCTCACAGCTAGGAGACCCGAGTTCAATCCCACCCTCGGCCATCTCTGTGTGGAGTTTGCATGTTCTCCCCGTGCATGTGTGGGTTTTCTCCGGGTACTCCGGTTTCCTCCCACATTCCAAAAACATGCTAGGTTAATTAGCCACTCCAAATTGTCCATAGGTATGAATGTGAGTGTGAATGGTTGTTTGTCTATATGTGCCCTGTGATTGGTGATTAGTGCGGCCCGATATGGATGCTGTATGGCAGGGGTCTCAAACACGTGGCCCGCGGGCCAAATGTGGCCCGCAGGACACTAGTTTGAGGCCCCCGCCTTGATATGAAAGTTTAATGTTAATGCGGCCCGCGCAAGTTTGATATGGATGCTGTATGATTGATTGATTTTCCTTATTCTTGATTTGTTTATTTATTTTTCATCTTATTTTGTGCAGAAAAATAAAAAGTAAGATATTTGAGAACAGTGGAATGTTTTATCAGAGCTTTTATTGTAGAAAATCGGAACCAAAGCACTGAAAAAGTGTATATTTTTCTGTTGCGTTTTTTTTTTTTTTTTTTTGAAAAACTGATGCGGCCCAGCCTTGCCCAGACCCTAGCTCCAGTGGCCCCCAGGTAAATTGAGTTTGAGACCCCTGCTCTAGATCTTTGGGATCAAGCGTCCAGGTTGGAAAAAAAGAAACACATAGCGAACGAGTTAAGATCCAACGGTGCAAAATGTGTCAAAGTGAAGACTGAAGGATTCTACCGCTTTATGGACTTCTTATTTTCAAATCTATCTAAATACCAAGAAGACATTTTAATACCGTCGAGAAGACGGACCAATCCCAATGGACGGCACGCCAAAGCCACAGGATTACTCTTCCTTGGGGGAGCCAAAGAAGTACGCATTTCAGTATATTCATTCTCTCACAGGAGACTTAAATGTCCAAAACATCAACGCAGCAAGGTCACCCGTCTACATTTTAGTAGTTTACGTGAATTACGTTTAACGGCCACCAGTGTGACAACGCCGACTTAGCCGGCGGATGCTTTCACGCCATCGACTCCTTCTCCTTTGGATTTATGACGGGAATAAATAAGAGGTGGCGGCTCGCACAAGAGGTCTGTGGTGTGAGAGTGTTTTCGAAATAAACTCTCACCCCGAATTTGTGGCAGCTCTTGAGAGCCGTGTGAGGAATGACGCGCGTCAAGCGGCTACAGTTCGTTCTGCTCTCTTTCTCTCCCACGGCTCTGCTCTCTTCGCCAGCGACTTTAAGTCCGGCCGTGGCGGCCACACGAAAGGGTGAGCGAACATGGACATTTCTGTACAAGTGGGCCGTTAAATGTAATTATTGTCAGGGGGAATATTCTGTGCAGCTAAAATAGATTTTATAAGTGCATAAGCTAACGTTTTGGCCCTAAAATAAATACACTTATGTATTTCATTTGTGTCATTGCACTTTGAAGCATTGATTAACTGCTCACATCAATCCTCACAAGATTGTTAACAAATCAATTGAATGGGGTGCACTACCTAGCTCTAACCAGCAGAGGTGCTGTTGGGCCACACATGTAAATATGCTCCTTTTCCCCTGTTTTTGGTGAGGGGTGGGGGGTTGTTTTCCCAATTCTTCAACTTTCTTCTTAAATATTTCTTTTTGCGACTTTATACCTCGTTAGACTATGACTTTTTTATTTGAATATTTTTACTTTATACTCATAAAAGATCATTTTTCTATTTCAACTCTTTTCGCGTATATTTTGTTGTCATCGTTATGACTTACTATCCCATGCTATTTTACCTTCATTGTCATAACATTAGAACCTTTTCGGCAAGCTAATGCCCCCCCCCCCCCCCCCCCCCCCAAACTCCAGCTTCATTTATTGTTGTGTTTCAAATATTTCAATTTTATTCTACTAAACTGACTTCATTTTTCCTCATCGTATGAAAAATTATTCTCATAAAATTCAAACTTTTTCTTGTTAGATTAAAAAAATTTCTCAGAATATTTTGACTTCATTGTTGCCACTGATTTTAAAAAAGTGTTATTAATTTGTTGCAAAAAAATCAGATAAAAATCAAAACATGCATAAAACATCCATAACACCACAAGTTGGCTCCAAACGCCCAAAAGTAAAGACAATAATCTTCATATACGTATGTCTTCATATATTTACAAAATCTACTTTTAGTTCCCGCACCTCTAAATGAAAGGGGGCAGCGATTCCAACTCATAATCATTCTTGAATGAACGGCTCCTCTCCAACTACTTGTCTAATTTTCCCTTCCTTTTTGCTTTTTATAGACACACGGCGTCTCTGGCGTCCAAATAAGACGATAGCCGCCGGGCAGGCACGTAAAGCACTGGTTCCAGGTGCAAAAGGAAGCACCGCTGGGTTTGAATGGTGTCACGGGTGAGGAGTTCAAGCCTGTCAATGAATCATCCAAAGCTGTTATGACAAGCATTCTGCTTCTATAACTGCGAGAGAAGTGTGCGCTACATAAAATATGTCTTTCAAGTCCCAGAGTGCAGGAAAATGTACACGTTAAGGTGCCATTAATGACACATTTATTCGTCAGAAGGGGCCGACAGGCGTGCTCAACATGACACATCACAGATGCGCCATGTTTTTTTTTTCTTCATTTCAGCATCGTTAACTCTTGGGAAAACACACCTCAATGGAGGTAAAAGCAACCTGAGATGTTCCTTTATCATCTTAGAAATCATTGATGGGCAACTTTACTGACTTAGCATCCTGTTAGCAAGCTAAAAAAAATAGCTTGCTAACAG
The DNA here is from genome assembly GCF_030265055.1 of Doryrhamphus excisus. NCBI lineage: Eukaryota > Metazoa > Chordata > Actinopteri > Syngnathiformes > Syngnathidae > Doryrhamphus > Doryrhamphus excisus. Next base: position 19,807,396 of record NC_080467.1, read on the forward strand.
GACGCTAACAAAGAAGGATGTTCTGTAAAGAAGCTATGCTGTGTAGCGAAATGACCACTAAATACATTCCCTGTCAGGTATTATTTAGTATAAATACCAGTATAAAAACCTGTTTTGTTTGTGGCGTACTCACTCATGCCACATTTGAACACGCTGTAGCTGAGCTCCAGACTTTATTTTAAGTTGCGTAGCGAAGCCTGTTTTTCCACAAAGCTCTCCTCCATGACGTGGAATTGGTTATATATTCAAGTTATATTATGTTCCAATAGAATATAATGAGGTTACATTATTTCCCTCAGGGAATTCATCTGAAATTAAGTAGTAGTAGTAGTAGTATTTCTGGTACTCCTCAGCCGAACGGCGTCGCTGCCCAGTGTGTGGTAGGTCGGGTCTGGATTTTAACGGCGCTGTATGACATGTGTGTACTCATGTCAACGACTATCCCAAACAGTTGTAAACTAGCTGTTTATGAGGGGGAGTTGCTGCGAAAAAAAAAAAGCTCCGTTTTTGCCTTTCACACCATCTGGGGAAAGAGCGAAAAAAATGCGGGGGACGTGTGGTGCTCGGTGTGAAATCACACTGGAGAGATATTTGGCTCACGGATGTGTAAGGTTTGGCCTCGGGATTCAGGATTAGGGAATGTTTGGAAAGGAATTTGATAAACAATAAACAATATTTTAAATTCAGGTAGGAGCATGGGAACTTTGAATTCACATTTTTAATCATCAGAATCAGTCGGTTCTCAATGACCCCCAAGGGACAGAAATGTTTTCACCCCCCACCGATTCTAAATGCTATGATGAGAAACCGAGAATATCTATTTCATTATCTGTACTGTACAGAGTGAACTTGAAACTGAAAGCAAGTAAATGCAACACAATGGAGAGCTGTGAAGTTTATTTTCATAATCTTACCACTTTCTTCTCATAAATGTACGACTTTATTCTATTACTATTACGACTTTTTTTCCTCCGAAATTTACACGTTCTTTTCTCGAAAACTCCATTTTTTTTCATACACTACAGCAAAAATGTCTCACTAACAGCAGTAACTCATTTATTTAATTAATTACGGTAAAATATTTTGCATAATTAATACACATACATACGGTGGGCAAGTGGTTAGCACACAGGCCTCACAGCTAGGAGGCCTGAGTTCAATCCCATCCTTGGCCCTCTCTGTGTGGAGTTCTCGTGAGTTTTCTCCAGGTACTCGGGTTTCATCCCACATTCCAAAAACATGCTAGGTTGTTTGTCTATATGTGCCCTGTGATTGGCTGGCCACCAGTCCAGGGTGTACCCCGCCTCTCTCGCCCGAAGACAGCTGGGATAGGCTCCAGCACCCCCGCGACTCTCGTGAGGATAAGCGGTATAGAAAATGAACAAATGTATGAATACATACAGTGAAAATGAAAATGATTAATCATGATTAATTAACTTAAGTGTGGTTAATTTGATGGATAACGTTAATCTTTGACTTCTGAGCCGATCTGGTGTTAAGAAGGTCAGGAAAAAGGCTAATGGAAAACAGCTACATAAGACAACACCAGGTACGTTTAGTTACTCTTGGGTATCTGCACTGCGAGACTGAGGCGAGCCATCCACTGGTGATTAAGGACGGCGTACATGTTATGAGGTCATGTCAACCATCTTTATTATTTTTAATAGCCTCCTAAGTGCATGTGCATGAGAGGCATCCTTCTAATCTACATGACAAACTCTCTGAAGGTTAATTATTAGTGACGTTCAGTTAGACCGAGTTCTGTGGTGAATCCTGATGTGCTGCCATCAGCATTCAGTGATATGTAAACACATCACTTTATTAAAGTCAGGAGTGCCAGGGTATGGCCGACATTAGGAAGGGGACACGGGTTCAGGTTGTATACAAGGATTGGGTTACTGTACCTACAGAGTGCGAGCAATAACCGCTTCCATATGCCGTTCCGGAACATATGGCACCTTTTCAACATCGTCATTTATCGTGAGTGATGACTGCAGAAGTTCGGACAAACGGAGAGGAACGACACATTGCAGGCCTGACAATACCTTAATATAAAACATTGGTGGGTAGAGACCGAAAATAATCAAAACCTTTTCTTTGTCTACTCTTAAAGTCAAGTATTTGTAACACAACCTGACACAGTGAAGAACAGGCACATTTCGCCAGAAGTCGGGGTTATTGTAGGTTACTTAACAAAAATAAACAGAGTCAGGTTTGCCGTATTTTGAAAATCCTCGAACCTGAATATCAAAATAACTAAAGGGAGTGATACGTATACCAGTCAAGACCATTAGCCATCCAGCTTAAACCCACGGCTGTCAATGTAGCATCCAGCAGGTCACAAAGGAACGTCTACCAACGTACTTTTACTTCACAAACAGGCATCCATCCATCCATTGTATCACCCACGGTACCGCTTGTCCTTACTAGGGCGTCCCGACCGTCTTCGAACAGGACTTGGGGTTCACCCTGGACTGGTCGAGCATGCATATATTGTTGGTGTATATTTGTGGAACGTGGTAGGGATAATCAGCATAGATCAGGGGTCAGCAACCCGCGGCTCCAGAGCCGCATGTGGCTCTTCAGCCTCTTTGTTGTGGCTCCCTTTGCAATGCTTGAATATTTTTTAACACCACCGTGGGGAAAAAGCATGTCTTTGTAATGAGTTTAAAAAAATCCAACTTTGTGTGAGTCCATGAATGCATCCTGACTGAGTTCTGACTGGTGATTGGATGAGTACAAGGATGAGCAGACAGGATGCTATTCAGTTCTCTCTCACAGGTAAACATTAAGGAAAATACTTTATAAATACTTTTCATACTTTCCCAAAGCTATTTGACAATTCTAAAAAATAAATTAGAGATCATATAAAACAGCGACATTGGAACTTCAGGTATCAGGTAAGTTTACAGTAATTTACACATATATTTATGTAAGTTTATATTTAATATAATACTAGCAAGAGTACTCCAACTTGTTTTTTTTTCTTATCTGAACTACTTTGATAGCCCCAAATTCCCTCCAATTTTGTTTTAAACATACTATGTTTTGCGGCTCCAGGCTATTTTTCTTTAGTGAGCAAGGGGGTGAAATGGCTCTTTTCATAATAAAGGTTGCCGACCCCTGGCATAGATGATAAACGGAAGGATAAGCACATCTCATACCTCACTTTTTCCCCTTCTAGAAGTAAAACTGACACCTGATGTGGTTTCAGTCAAGTGTTGTTGACGGAACTCTCCAACATTCTCGGTGCAGTAAAAACACCCGGAGATGTAAAAGCAATGATTAGGGATGTGACTGAGCATGTGCGTCAGGAATAAGACACATTGGTTCCGCTTAAGTAAGATATGACGGAGTACCATTAATCCCGTTTCCATAAACAATCTCCGCAATTGAATATTTCTTTCCAGTGGACACGGATAACATCTTAGAACAGCAACATGCGTCTACTTCCCTCCATTGCCGCATCAGTCATCGTGTAGCGTGGTGATTTTGCTGCAACTGAAGCGTGACGACCAAGTTGTAAGATTGCGGTTCTCCGAGGAGCAAATATATTTCATTTGTTACTTTTCACTGTTTGTTGTAGCACCTTATTGGGACACGTTCCCACTCCCGCTTGACTAACACAAATAGAAGTTGACACAACCCAAAAATGGCTGCAGGGTGGGTGAGTGGTTAGCACGGAGGGCTCACAGCTAGGAGACCCGAGTTCAATCCCAACCTCAGTGTGGAGTTTGCATGTTCTCCCCGTGCATGCGTGGGTTTTCTCCGGGTACTCCGGTTTCCTCCCACATTCCAAAAACATGCTAGGTTAATTGGCCACTCCAAATTGTCCATAGGTATGAATGTGAGTGTGAATGGTTGTTTGTCTATATGTGCCCTGGGATTGGCTGGCCACCAGTCCAGGGTGTACCCCGCCTCTCACCCAAAGACAGCTGGGATAGGCTCCAGCACCACCCCCCAACCCTCGTGAGGATAAGCGATAGAAAATGAATGAATGAATGAATGAAAACCAGAAGCTATTGGAGGATTCATTCATTCATTTTCTACTGCTTATCCTCATGAGGGTCGCGGGGGTGCTGGAGCCTATCCCAGCTGTCTTCGGGCGAGAGGCAGGGTACACCCTGGACTGGTGGCCAGCCAATCACAGGGCTATTGAAGGCTATTTATACTTATCCTTGCCTTGAATGCCCTACATTTACAAACATAAAATTGTCTAAACGAACTAAAGCAAGAAGAAGCATTCTGATTGTGAATGTAGTATTCTACATCGGCCACTAGGTGTCAGTAATTGTTAAGTGAGCACCAGACTTCAGTGCCAGAACAGAACAAGCACCCACTGGTATCAGACTCCGACGGCTGCCTTTATAGGCAGAATAAAAACGAATGGACTTTTCATTCCTATCCACAGTTGTAACACAGTCTGAGAAAAACGTCCAGCACTTCCCAGTGCATGGCTAACTGAATAAATATGAATGAAATGAGATCATCAATGAAGTGCCATAGTGACGGCGAGGGACATGGTGGCTGATAACTGATTGGAACAGGGAAGTTAAGTAAGCCTGTATAATGAGCTCCATTGTGGTGTATGTGCATGTGTGTGTGCGTGTCCTTTGACCCCTCCAGGGATAATTAAGGACACATTTACCCTGGTTTGGCTTCAGTGTGGCTTGGGGGGCTGGGGTCCAAATGTGTGTGTGTGTGTGTGTGTGTGTGTGTGTGTGTGTGTGTGTGTGAAAGAGAGACAGAATGCACCTTAATGCCCTCCATCCAGTTCCTTGTACACACTGACCCAGGCTGCCCTCCATTTGTCTAAAACTAGTGCTTCTGGGCTGATTGGTCATATCACTTTCACTCAGCAGCTCACACACACACAAATACACATGCACCTTTTTAGGTGCCTCCTTGGGGACTCGTCGTGAAATGTACTCCTTGTTAGTGTGTGTGTGTGTGTGTGTGTGCGTCTGCTTTTCCTCAGCTGTTTCCTGCCACTGCTAGGAGTCCAGCGCCATGCGACGGCTTCTCTCTCATTCTCTAGCGATGTGTAAAGCCGATTTTTCTACTGTGAAATGACCGACTGAGAAACTGTGGCTGTGGACGATGTCATCAGATGGGGGAAAAAAAAAGACAGCAAAATGGATGGCACGAAAATCTGATCCTCTCCCCACCAAATGTACACTAATCGTGAGAAACAAAACATGTTGAAACATTCTTTCCAATGTTTGGGTACTAACTTAATTGGCCTTTAAGTGTAAAAACGTCCAAGCACAATTGAATTGAATGTAGAATAAACATGACTCTTACACATCTGATAATGTCTTTTCCATGTGTCTTGTTACTCTCTCAATGCTGTCTTTCATAATGCTTATTTCCACAAGTATGAATAAGGCCACCTTTTTCTTATTTATGCAAGTAAATAAGATATTGGAGCAATGCTTCTCAACTGGTTTGTATGCGGGCCTGCCATCGCTACTCAATGACAATTTTACAAGTCTTAAATATCATATTTAAAGGGTATGTCTCCAGCAGATATCTACAGCTGTGTGTCGTACCCACTCCATGTCCTTACCCAGTCGCCCACACTGCAAAATGAATAATCTAATCTATACCATAATTTAATATTTACACTTTTAATGTGTATGGTGTGCAGCTTTGCATATAAAGAAGTTGTCCATCTTGTCGCAGACAGACACACAGCAGAGTACCTGACTTCAGACAGACTGAAAATACGCCTTAGTAAATGATTACAACACAGGCCGGACCACTTCACACTACGTGATCAATCATTTTGCAACCAAAGGCCAAACAAAGCAGCAAAAAAACTCCCAACAGGACAAAGGCTGTCTGTCTACCCCAGATAGACATCACCCAATCAAGAAACACGGACAGAAACCCAAATCTCTCCTATTATCTTGTGTTTTTATCCACCCTGCTTAACGTCTTTGTCCCTTATCAGACTTAGTCAGACTTAACTACGCTTGTTGCGTAGTTACCCAGGAATTCAGAGTATTAAAGTGACATTTTGGAAACCTTGCAAGTACTTCAAACAGCCCACGAGCATGACTCTGGTTGGCCTCCAGCTGATAAAAAGGATGCTTTATTGTGCTTCTGCTTACTTGAAAGATCAACTCCAATTGGCCCTAAACTTATATGGAGCATCAGCTGTTGGTCAGTGGTTCCGTCAAAGTGGTTCATCTCTGGGTTCTGTCTCTATCAAATGTGCAGTTGGGATGTCGCTAATGAATATTTTGGTCATTGGGTCCTCTATGACGTGAGAGTTGATTTTAACTGATGTTGGTAGGATTGGTGAGACTTGGTAAAAATTCATGTACAAACCAAACCAGCCTGCTCCAAAGGCGAAGAAGAAGCTCTTGTCTGGGTGCTCTTCCAGTGGGACTTTGACCCGTTATCACACTCGGATTCCCACATGTGGAGTTTTGGAGTGTTCGACCACTCGGTTCAGGAGAATTCCCTCTTGCCATTCTGTTTCTGGAGTGTTATGATTTGCTTTGAAACTGTAGAAATTAAAGGCAATAACGTATTATCTGAGAAAGTAAAACCGGCGGGTATTTCGCTGTATTCCGACCAGCGGTTGTTAGGACCTGACCTCTTTGCCGGGTAGAGTCCACCCAGATTATTTTATTCCACCAGTTGTGAGTCTCAAGTAAGGGTTTGAGTTTAATATTACAAGAAGTAGATACAAGCAATTGAGTTGATTTTAACTGATGTTGGTAGGATTGGTGAGACTTGGTAAGAATTCATGTAAAAACCAAACCAACCTGCTCCAAAGGCAAAGAAGAAGCTCTTGTCTGGGTGCTCTTCCAGTAGGGCTTTGACCCGTTTGCCCATTCGCTCATTCCTCTTGTAGATGAGCTCCTGTCGGAAGTAGGTATCTATTTCCTGGGCGGTCACCTTCTCACTGGGGGGCAGTGTTACATTGTTGAAGTTTGGGACCTGCAATTGACAAGATGAAAACAGTAGATAGTATTAGCTTATCTACTGTGACTGTCGCAGATTAGGAATCTCCAAAATAAAAGCTTGAGCGTAAACTATGCTCCGTGAAACTCGTTGCTCACGCTGGCTTCCCTGTTTCTCCATTTTCTAGCAGGAGGCGTAATCCTTGTGACGTAATGACACGAATCCCCAGGACAATGGAAAGTGAAACTGCTGTAGCGTCAGTTCACGACCAACACCGGTTCAACTCCAGCTCTGAACAAAATCTGCACCAGCCCCAAAGTTCGCTACAGTGAAAAAGGGGGTCTATGGTATTTTTTTTACTTCCACACAAAATGTCGAAATTTAGAGGATAAGTTCCAAAAGAACAGTGACGAAATTAGGAGGCGTCTTCAGAAGGGGGAGGGGGTCAAGGAGGGGGTTCGGTGGCTTGGAAAGGTCGGGCAAAGGAGGTTAGGGGTTACTCCAAAAGGTCAAGGGCCGTGTCATTGCAACACTCCATGGGGTCAAAGGGTCAAAATGAGTCTTAGCTTATCAACTGAAAAAAAGTAGCTGACAAGTTTATATAACATCCGTTTGATAAAATGGTGGATCTGTATCAAAATCCAATGGCTTCTTTCTTCACGGCGTTAAATTGAGGTCTTGGTTATTAAAATGGGATAAAACTCACCTGTGAGGTGTCATGGTTAAAGATGATGGAGTTGAGGTCTCCACAGTTGTAGTGCCTGATCAGGTCTTCCGTCGTGTACGGGACCTGGAGGCTTCCTGCCCGTAAAGACTCTTGCTGTAATAAAGTCTGGTTGAGGGCAAAGATCACCTAAAATGAAAAAATATAAGCAATATTTTTAGTCAAGGGGATCACGCAGTGACCCCCCCCCCCCCCCCCCAAAAAAAAACATTTGAATCTGTTCCCTAGAAATATAAGTCTGAAAAATACTGGTCGTCTTCTATTTCAAGACTTATACACGTGGACCAACAGGTGGCACCAAACAATTTTACCCAGAGTTTTTCTTCCTGTCACTCACACACACCATTTGAAAACCATATTGAAAAAGAGAAGTTAAGTTATATTCAGGGTCGTCTTATATTCGACACAACTTGGAATTAGACCAAAATTTCAAATGAAATCACACAAAATGTCAGAGTTCGAAATAATGCCAGGCATGATGTCAGCTGAGACCTCAGATTAATTACTTTACACAAAGTCCAAAAACTGGACCCGCCTAAACAGGGGGTGGTAAGAACTGTTGTTTCATTGATGATATCAATAAAAACCCGAATGAATCTTGGGCGGGGCTGCACAGAGGTCGAGTGGTTAGCGCGCAGACCTCACAGCTAGGAGACCCGAGTTCAATCCCACCCTCGGCCATTTTTGTGTGGAGTTTGCATGTTCTTCCCGTGCATGCGTGGGTTTTCTCCGGGTACTCCGGTTTCCTCCCACATTCCAAAAACATGCTAGGTTAATTAGCGACTCCAAATTGTCCATAGGTATGAATGTGAGTGTGAATGGTTGTTTGTCTATATGTGCCCTGTGATTGGCTGGCCACCAATCCAGGGTGTACCCCGCCTCTCGCCCGAAGACAGCTGGGATAGGCTCCAGCACCCCAAGCGACCCTTGTGAGGATAAGCAGTAGAAAATGAATGAATGAATGAATGAATCTTGGGCATATCATATCGGCATATCAGGCATGCTATGAGAACCAGATACAGGATGTGGAAGCGAAAAACTGAGTGGAGTGTACTGTAAGGGGTCAACAAAAACAGAAGGATTATGTACCCAGAACCAGGAATGATGAGGTATTCTGAACCTGTGCCAAGAAAAAGACACCTTATACCCTTGATACATCCATCTCCGCTGGTGTCTTTAAAGTGACGCAGTGAAACAGGTGATTCGCATAAACCCTGAAGATTTATTCAACAACTTCTTAAGACGAAAGGGGCACTTTGTCCTTTGAACGCCTCTCAGCTCTGTTGCTGCCGAAATTCGGCTTTTGTGTTAGCGTGAAATCGGCCAGTGTTTGGTGAGAGGACCCTGTTGAGCCCGCCGCCTATGATCAGCACCGCAGGGAAACACACACTCTTGCACAAAAACAGGCGCACACTGAAGGTCTGCGGGTGTGCGCTCGGCCTCAGCTTAGAAAGAGGCGAAACCACCACTCACCTCTCTCTCTCTGATCTCATCGCTGCACACACACACACACACACACACACACACTCACAAAGACGACGAAAGTGAAGCTGGTGAGAACGGCTCTCCAGAGTGAAGATGTGTGTTGACAGCTGTGGAATTAAGTCGATGTGTCCACAATATAAATGAATGCTTATGCAATTCACGGTGCATACCCGTACTCTAAGCAGGTCGACCCAAGCGGCTGTTTTTGTTCATGTTCTGTCCTCTTTGGTCCTCCGATGACACTTTTCCCTCTCGGTTGCCCTATTGTGCTAGCCTCGGTATAGCGGCGTAGAGGAGGGCAGCATGGAGCAGATGCCGTCTTGTCACGGGACAAAGAACCCCTCCGTCACCCTGTCCTCTCCTTTCCTTTTGCGCTCCCTCCAGCTTTCATCAGCCGCGCATCAAAGTGGCGCTCTGCATATGAAAAGGGCCCCCGTCTTTATGCCACACAAATTAGCCTATCGCCGCCCCTCCCCGACTTCATTGCACAAAAAAAACACCCTCACATCTGTGCCACGTCCGTGAAGGAAGGCCCTCATCTGCACCGTCTCCACTGTTTTTCTCAGCTCTTGTCTCTTTCTCCACTTGCCGTGCCTTTCAGCCCCTTAAATTATGGCTGTGAAGGGAGAGAAAGGGGGGAACGAGGGGGCCCAGTCTTCCCCAGATAAAAAGGATGGGGGCTAAAAACAGAGGGGGGAAGGTTGAGAGAAGGACTGAGATGGAGTGGACGAAAACAAACATGAACATGGAGAAGGAGAAGGATACAGAATCAGAAAGAAAACTCAAGCCAATGATTTCTTTGTTTCCACACCAGAGTCTTTGCTTGTTTTGATGCACTCGGAGTCAGCGGTGCACTTTCCCACTCCCGTTCCTTTCATCAGGTCCCTTCTTCTCATCCACAGCTGCCCCCTCCGAGCATGCACACACAGACACACCCCTTGCTGATATCAAAGCAAACGGAGCCAATGAAAGTCAATAATTGTCCATTGTCATGGAAATGCTCGGCTCTTGTTGAGATGGAGTGGGGTGGGAGTGTGCATGCACGGCAAACATTATCACACTCGGATTCCCACATGTGGAGTTTTGGAGTGTTCGGCCACTCGGTTCAGGAGAAATCCCCCTTGCCATTCTGTTTCTAGAGTGTTATGATTAGCTTTGAAACTAGAAATTAAAGGCAATCACGTACTATCTGAGGTACTAACCGGCGGATATTCCGCCGTATTCCGACCAGCGGTTGTTAGGTCCTGCCCTCTTTCCCGGGTAGAGTCCACCCAGATTCTTTGGTTCTACCAGTTGTGAGTCTCGATTAAGGGTTACAGTTTAATATTACAAGAAGTAGATACAAGCAATTACAATGCCAGCACTGGAGAGAACGGTCAGCTCCCCCAGCCAAGGTCAAGCTATCTCTAAAGTGTCTGAAAGGTTCCGCTTCCTCATATGTCTGATGTGGAGGTGATCCGTGGAGGTGATCCCAATGATCCGGAAACATCCCCACGGATTAGTTGACAACGGAGCCATTCCTAACACAGTCATTCCTATTCCATTCCTAACACAGTCGTAAACCAATTGGGACATTGGGCAGTATTCCTTTCCTCTGAAAACCGGATACTTGTGTCTTTCTTAGATTTTATTCAGGCCAACAACTATAGCAATCCTTTAAAAACTGCACCAAGGATTACAGACAAAAATGCCGATATCAGTCCAATATGTGTCAGATATCTGATACACGGTATGGTCGTTTGTTTCTACTCTCCACACCACAGAATGGAAGTATTAGTCTGTATATTTGTCTTGGATTGATGCCTCCCTAATTGTATTACAACTGCATCCAGAATCAAGCATTTTTATGTTATGGTCCAAGATGGAACATAATACCTCACCTGACGGACCCTCCTCGGGCCATGTGGTTAAGATGTGATCTGTCCAGGGTCCTAAAACAGCTGGGATGGGATCCAGGTCGATCAGAAAATGGATGGATGGTCTATCTTTGGAGATTGTAGAGTCATTTTTTACTATAGTCGCACACTGTATAACATAATGGAAGGTGCTGATTTTTAGAGCTGTCCTATCTCGTCTGACTGGTGTGTGTCCCAGCTAGCATGAACTGCTTGAATGACAACAGTCCAGTTGCAACCGATTGAATGCACTGAGTATATAATGATGTGGATGAATGAAAATATTCACGGGCATATTAGTAACAGAAAGTTGAAAAAGTTGAGGTTGAAGTGGTCGTTCTTAAGCTTGCTACGTTTCAATAATAATAATAATAATACATTTTGTTTGTATAGCGCTCTTTGGAGTACTCAAAGACGTTTTACAGTGAAAAAAATAAAAAGTTGAGTAAAAAACAGAGTAAACGATGCATTAAAATACAAGAATCCATACATTCATTCAGAGCTAAAAACAAGGCTAAAAGCGGGGTGGGGCACGGCAGTCAGGTATAATATATAGTATAATAGGTATAATATATATAAGATAGTATAATTGGACATTGAAGGCATTTTCAGCTTTGTCTAACATAAAATATCCCTCTACTTTTTGAGATGTTGGTTTTTTTCATTTTAAACTTGGTGCATGCTTGAGTATGTATTAGTATACCTGACTGTTAAGTTGCTGTGCGATGAGTTTAGTAACCTTTCTAAGAGGACATTGTGATTCAGACTGTTGTATGGAGTATAAACTCCTGCAATTTTTTTTATAGCTTATGATTGGCTCCTGTCAAATAAACAGCTGCCTGCGCATTTACTCTACACACCCAACAATCCTGTTTGGTGTAACCCTGAAGCATGATTGCTTTGGTGTCTTGTGGGGTACTTGCTCTGGCTTTGCCTTGAATGATGTCATTCAGTCCCTGTGTTCCAGTGTCCCCATTTTCTAATTGAGAGGGAAAAGAATAGAGAAGATATACTAACAAAAGATAATATATAACGTTTATCCATCATAAGTACATCTGCAGTTTCCACACTTGTGATGCATTAAGGTGAATATACGGTCTCTTTTTTTCACATTAATTGCGGTTCGTGGATGGATGACTGTGTGAAGACAAGCTAATGGCTATCATGCTCCAAGTGTCATTCAGCAGGTATTTATTGACACTCGTAAACCTGTCACCATTGCACAGCTTGGCTTTCTGGCCGAAACTACAGCTTTTAATCACACCCACACTTGTCTCTTTACGTTAGCTATACCGCTTCCACGCTGTGTCCTACATTGTTTCTAATCTTCCTGCCTTGTCTCCACCCAAACCCCCCCCCGCCCAACACACGTTCATGCTATGATTTAATTCCTGCCCTCCTGTCCTGCTTTGATGGTGCACGTTCCCTCTCCTGATATGCCGCTTCCCATCCATCTCTCCCTCTCCCGTCCCTCCCCTCCTCTGTGCTTTGATCCTAAACATCCCCTCTATCAGCCAGGTCTTTTAAGACGTGACCCCTGCATTCCGAGGGTCACTAATGACCTCCTCGCCGCGCGCACGTCTGTGTATTTGTACGTGCGAGTGTGTATACACCTGCGTGAGATTAGCTCTTTTTCCCCCATGTGTACATGTCGTATGCACACATGTATGTTGTTCCGTGTGTGTGTGTTTAAATGTTTCATCATTGTGGATTATTGCTGCCCCCACGGAGATAAAGGTGGACCTTTTCTAGCTTTATTAACTTTCCACCAAGGCTTAAAAGAAAAGGAAATAATAAGAAGAATTTCATGAGACAGAAGGACAACAAAACAAGTTTGATGCCGTTGATGACCACAATGTAACTCTTTAAGATACAGTACCATGATAGTTTGAACAATTAACATATTTTAAAGCACTTTAAATGGAGACATTGAATCCACAGAAAGTCATGCGTACGCCCTGAAATAAGTTTGGAATGGGTCTGAACGCTCAGTTTCAGAAAACATTTTTCAATACTCACTGTGGCATCACAGGGAGCCAGACTGCCTTGTATGGGCACGCCCAGGTAAAAGCTGTGCGAGCTGTTAGCTGTGCAAATTAAGTGGGACCAATCACAGTGCAGTGGGAGTGCCCGGAGGCGGGCCGTGGGTGGATAAATTAAAACAGTTTTGGAAATGGCTATGAACACAATGGCTTTTCTAATACTGGCTCTATGTGATGTCACAATGAGCCTTGTGAGAATTCACCGGCTCCATCCAGCCAGTGACTTCCTTATATGGGCGTGCCTGGGCACAAATGTTAGGTGGGACCAATCACAGGTGGGCCGTGGGTGGAATAAATTTAAACAGACTGTTTCAAGGAAATACAAATGGAATAGGTGCAGATTCTGGAAGATCTAGAAAGCTTTCTGTGTGGGTTATTGGGTGTAGCTTCTCTATAGGAGTCCACAATTCAATACAAAGGGCTAAAATTAAGCATAACAGGTCCCCTCTAAGCTCTCATATAAAGTATCAAAATGGTCCCTGCATCCGTAGACGTTTAATTTTTCTGCCCTTGGTGGAAAAAGTTTGGACACCCCTAATGTTGTGTGTTCAATACTCCTGGATTTCTGGGTTTCCTTCTAAAACTGTTGAATGCTCCTAATGCGTCAGCTAATCTTTGTTTACTTTGCCGAGCCGTTGTCAGGCTTTGGCGACTGTGTAGTTTCTTTCACATTACTGACAAAGAGACACTGTATACATATACTGTAACTTAACGAGAAAAATAAAATTAAAAAAAACAACAGCAAAAATGGGCAAAGCAGCAGCAACTTTACAAGGAGCTAAGATATTCAGAGAAAAAAGTTCTACAAGAATAGGTTGCGAAAACGGTTATGAAAATAAAGTGAATAATGATGGGAATAAAGTCATGATAATGAGAAAAAAATGGCAGGAAAAAACAGCTGCAATTTTATGAGGGGGAAAAAGCCATTATAACTATAGGAAAAAAATCATAATTTTACAAAAATAAACTCATAATATTATGAGGAACAAATGTCATTTTAGTGGCATAAATTAAAAAATGAAAGAATATCTAATATTATGAAATATTGAAAACATTAAAATAACAGTAAACATTAACATTGAAACATTAAAATAGCTATAATTTAAATAATTTAAATATGTTTAATAAGTTTAATAAGTTTTATAATTTAAAATTTTAGTGGCATAAATTAAAAATGAAAGAATATCTAATATTATGAAATATTAAAAGCATTAAAATAATATTAAACATTAACATTAAAACAAAAATAAAGATATAATCTTTTGAAAAAGTCATAATATTATGGAAATAAAGTAATAATATTACAATAAAAATGAATGCCCTAAGATGTACAGTATTCAAGCGGATGCCAGCTGGTGTGGCTGTGCTAAAGTATGTTGGTAAACCTCACACCCTGATGCCCCTGAAGCCGTGCTGGACGTTCAGCGCGTCGACTATTGCTGGGGAGTTGGAGACCCAGCAGGGTCGGATTGCACGTGTGCCCACCATTAAAGGGGTGACTGACCCCTTCATGTAACCAAGGATCACCGCAGCCACCATCACTGGTGATGTACTGTGAAACATTTTGGCAACTCTTGAATAAAGTGACCACTGAGCACGCTGTCCAATACACAAACCACATTTAATAAGAAGCTCCCACACTCTGCCTGCGTGTGTTCTCTCTGTTACCATCTTCCAAAACCTCTCTCTTTCTGTCTTTGCTGTCTCTCGCCCTGGAAAAACATTCTTGCGGGGTGCATTTACCTTGGTGCCCGGACGCAGCCAAAATATTTAGGCTGTCAAAGGGAATCAGCGTCAAACCAAATGGCTTGGAGGTCTGTGTGTGTGTGTGTGTGTGTGTGTGTGTGTGTGTGTGTGCGCATTGGGGTTTGTGTTGATTGAAATGTCAACCCCTCAACCCCCTCCTAATGCCAACACTATCCTACCTCACTACACCCCAACGAGCTGTGCGAGCGCGACACCGATGAATAGCCACACACACCATCAGCTTTTACATTTACACACAATTACTGATGACAAAATTAATGAATGGGCAAAAAATGATTTAGCTACATTTTACTGCTTTACAGTCAACAGTAATTTACTTCAGGATTTGTTCTGGATTGGGAAGAACATTTTCAAAGTGTCGCCATCAATAGGGGTTTTAGTCGTACACGTCATTTTCAAGTCACGTTTTAACACTCGGTCTCATACAAGTGTAAAACTTTATTAACCACTCCAGTGGAACCTTGGTGAGCATCATTAGTCCGTTTCAGAATGTCTGACTCAAACGTGCTGTGACACTTTCTGGCAAAAACGTGGCATAACTGCGCTGGTTAGCACATTATATTTCCTTAACACTGCATGATAGAGTGAAAAAAAAGTTCCCATTCCGTGTGGAAGTGGTTAATTTTTGGCATCTTACTTTGTCCTTCTTCCCCACTTTGTTTCAAACTCTTGACGTTTAGATTAAACAAATTGGAATCTAAGTAGCTAACTTGTGACCCTGTAGCCTGTGCATTAGTGTTGACTGTAGTGTAAACAAAGAATAATAAGAGTGTATATGGGTGTTATTTTAGGTCTCTGAAAAAAAGCATCATGTCGCAGATGGAGAAGGGTCTTAACATTCTTAATTGTCACCCAACGGTCACTTTAAGTTGATAAAAGTGAAGAAACAGAACGATCTCCCTTCATTTTAATGCACTTATGGTAATACTGGCGTCTTACTGCTTTCAAAGTATCCAAAAAGCCAAAAAAATAGCTTAAATTTTAAGAAAATGATGCTGAAATTGGAAGGTTTTTTGTGTATGACCTTTAGAGTGGAATATTTGTGCCTTCTTATTTTTATTTTGTTAAATAGCTTTCAGATGTGCATCGGTACAAGTTCCGATTTTTAGTCCCGCACACCAAAAAATGTTGAATAAGCCACTTTTTGGCTACAGTGAACACTTTTCTGACGTCCTAGACTAAACAACTGATGACTGACAAGTTAATGACAGGGACACTAATAGTTATGGCTCGGCTCATACTGTGGTCTCCTGATATAGCACTGAGGTCCCTTTTTGCACTCAGTTTGACCATGGTGTGAAGATTTGGTATGAAAATAGCAGTGACACACACACACGTTCTCCTTACATCCATAAAGGTGGCACCTTTCATCACTCAAGCGACATGAGGGAGGAGAGTTGGTGATAAACCACAGACACAAATCCCACAGTCCCACAAGACACAGTGGAACCTTGGTTATCATCATTAAGCAGTTCCAGAAGGTGCGACTCTAACCAAAACGGATATTAACCAAATCAAATGTTCTTATAAGAAATCATTAATTCATTCATTTTCTACCGCTTATCCTCACAAGGGTTGCGGGGGTGCTGGAGCCTATCCCAGCTGTCTTAGGGCGAGAGGCAGGGTACACCCTGGACTGGTGGCCAGCCAATCACAGGGCACATATAGACAAACAACCATTCACACTCACATTCATACCTATGGACAATTTGGAGTCGCCAATTAACCAGAGTACCTGGAGAAAACCCACGCATGCACAGGGAGAACATGCAAACTCCACACAGAGATGGCCGAGGGTGGAATTGAACCCTGGTCTCCTAGCTGTGAGGCCTGCGCGCTAACCGCTCGACCGCTCTGCAGTTATTAATGAATTAAAAGCCGGAAATTTTAGCATGAAGCATCTTAGCATGAATAATTTTATAGGGTATGTTAAAACTAGCCCCATGTGAGAAAGTTTGGTTGAGGAGTCGATCAATGAGCGTCAATCACATGCATGATTTTGCTTCATGCCCTCTAGTGGTCGTAGTGACCATGGCAGCACAAAAGACAAACTCTACTCTGAGCCATTTGTGTGGCCTAAATTTCACGAGTTGTGAATTATAGTTATTGAGATTTTACCGGTTTAAAATAGAAAAAAACTGTCATCAGTTTTATAATGACATATTATAAAAGGGAAAGATGCGCCTTTTTAGATCATATTAAAAATATGCATCTCTCACTGAACTCCACGGTCGGTATAACGTATTGTGCAAGATGTTTTCAGAACAAGACAACACAAACAGCATACAAAGTCCCAAAAATAAAAGTCCAACCTTTGCCTTTGTGGATAAGATAGAGACAGCAGTGATCACAACACCAACCCACACACAAACCACCGACCCACACTTGGAACTAAAGTGGCTGCTGGCAAACCAAACTTAATTAACTTCGTACACACCAAAGCACATCTCAGTGAAACATGCATGCAAACATTCCCCACCAGCTTGCTTTATACAAAAAAATAAACACACCGAATGATGGTTGTTGATGCACAGTTTTCCCGCCAACAGCCGCAACCTCATAACCGCACACTAACAAAAATAAAAGGAACACCCAAATATGCTGAATTTGTCAGGAACCAAATGTCTCGGTAATGCGGGAAGATGGCCAAAAGCACGTCAGAACTAGTACATGAGCACTATCGGATCGCTCTAAAAGTGGTCCGCCAGTTCCGATCATCACAGTTAGTTGTGTGGGAAAAACAGAAGTGAGTGAAAGACACCGAGAGAACGGTTTGAACTCAGTGTCGACATTGAGGAATGTAGTTGTAAATTATTCTTGGGATTCCAGCCAGAGAATTCACACTTGTTTTGGAAGAGCGGCAGTCCCCGAAAACATTGTTCTATGATGCAATATGTTAAATATGAAAGCATGTCTCAAAAAAAGTGCTAATGTCCATATTTGTCCAGGCTGGTACTGGTGGTTGGTGGGTCTGTATTCGATTTGTGATTTAATTCGATGTTAGTCCTGTCATAGTTTTAGAAAATACATAATAAATGAGTTAAATTGGATTGCTATAATGTACGTATGTTTTTTATTCAGTCCATTCACTGAAAATATTAAAGTATTTTCAAGTCATCAGACTAAAGTCCGAGTCAAGTCCAGAGTTATTGATGTCAAATTCTGAGCCGAGTTGCAATTCTTTGGTATTGCTATTTTCTAGTCGAGTCCAAAGTCATCAACATTGTGACTCAAGTCGTGTGAATTGACACCCGACACCTTACTGCGATGAACTCTAATGACGGCAGCGACCACTAGTAAACTAACCGACCAGCAATCGTGTGACTCATCCAAGGCAACTTTGCTGTTATGGTTAAAAAACATCACCTCGACGGAAGAAATTCCCGTTGATGCTTAAGGCAAGTGCTGGATTTTACTCTTGCCGATACGTAGCCCTGTGCAAACACTTCCCTGTCTGCTCTAAACATCTGTGGAGAGGAGCAACCTAGCAACAGACGCCTCCTGTGTGGTGCTCCCCTGTGAAATTCCACTAAAACCACCAAAATATGTGCAGTGAACACACAGGAGGTTTATGGTCGGATTTAGTTCAAATACTAGTGAAACGTATTTACATATACTCAGCTGATGTAATATGAGGCGCAACAGTCATAGCCACTAGAAAAATAAAAAAATAAAACAGCTTGTATTTTTGGGTAACTAAAAAAAAATAAATAAATCAACAATTTCCCAAGATAAATGCAACATTTTCTTGATTAAACAAATGACCACAAAGTCATTGAAAAAATAATAACAACAGCAGGTGAGTTTGTGCTCGGCAGCAGAAACTGTTAGCCGACTGTGTTTGTGGACTGGACAACTTTGGCTCAGCGTCCCTCGGCTGAGGTCCAACGAGGTTTGGCTCATTTCTGCTAAGTGCTGAAGAAGCTGGATTTAGACCAGACCAGTAACAAACATGGCCAGTATGAGGGGTTCCAAGCAGACACGGGGACATTTTGATATGTATATATAAACCGCATATCAGGTTAACTCTCATTTGAAAACTACAGTATGTCATAAAACAATCCCAAATGAATATTTTCCAAACGTTTTGAGCATTTGCTTATCTAAAAACTAAAACCGTTGTGGTTAGAGCAGGTTCTTATTCAGGAATCTGCGGTTGACCTTTTGTCTTTTGAAAAATGGCTGGGATTGAATGAGCCGCCTTACAGCAGAAACAAAATTGGCTTACATCTCTGTACTAGCATGCTAGCTAACAAAACAAAATAGTATACAAACATGGCGTGTCACTAGTTTTCATTTTACTGACATAAATGTATGAAATATTTTTTCCATTTAAGTTAGATTGGAACAGTTTTCCTTGCTACAGAATAGATGGTACAATCCTGTATTTTATGTTATCTTACGTGAACCAGGAAGTAGCTTGTTAGCTAACAAATGGGTGGGAAAAAACAAAATAAGCTCTCTACAGTTTTGCTTTTATTAGTTATTGTATTTTTTTTTTTTATCTTTTTAGTCAAGGGACTAAAACTAATAGTTTTAAATGTTGTTTTTAGCATTTTCCTTATATGGCGCGTGTAATTTCTATCTGTTCCATGGTAATTGCAGCCTGATTAGTGTTAGCTTTGTCATAACAAAAGCCACACCGACCTTAACCTACACAACAATGGAGGGAATGATGGCCACCAAACATTAAAATTAGCATCGCAATGACTCTAATGGTCTCTTACGTCATTACCAACATTAGCTTACATTAAATTAAATAGTTGTTAGTGACTTTTAAGCCCATTTGTAGATGCTTGGTTTTTCTTATTTAAACAACAGAGCCTCTAATGTGTTTCTCCCTGCAGCTTTTTGCCCCCAGAAAGGCGTCCTTATAGGATTTTTGGAAAATAAAGTCTTTATGTTGATGTTTGTTTTGTCATCCATTTTCCTTAATTAGTTAGCTTAGCGATTTAACGTGAGGCTTAGCATGCTTCCCAACTGACGCGTCATATTTGGTTCAAACAGAAGACATCAATTCCCAACATGAGGAGTATTTACTGTAACGTACAGGAAAACCTTCACTGAACATGCAAACCTTGCCACACTGGAGGGAAAATCTCCACTAATCTCAAAACAAACACACGCAAAGAGTTTGTTCCCTGCTCTATTTCAACATAAACAGACGTTTATTTATATAGTATCATGTATAAAGTGTATGGATTTCTTGTGTTTGCTTTACTGAAATGCCATAACGACGCCAAAGCCAGGGAGGTTCATTGGTTGACTGCCAGCTGCTTGTAAAGCTTCAGCATCAGTTTGGGTCCTCTTACAGGGTGAACATGTATTCAGGACACAGAGGAAGCTTCAGAATAATCTGAAAATCATTTTTATACTGCTGTTGCCCATACAGTGAAATTAAAATTACAGTAACTTATACAATATTTATATTACATAATGCAAAAATCAATAACGCATGGTAATTCAGGCACATTATGCATAAAAAGTGTATTAACCTCGGTTGGCGTATCTAACAAAGACAATGTAAGAACCAAAAAGCGTACCACTTCCACATGGAATGGGAAGAGAACTTTTTTCACTCTATCCTGTCGGACATGCCATACATAATATGATGTTGTGTCTCATCAATGTAACATTACTGATGCAGAGTGACCAACACACTACATATAATGTGTCTTTTAATATTTTTTTTTTACAAATAATAGGCCCAATATGACATTCCAAATAAATTGCTCTCATGTTTTAAATGCCTTGAGTAAACCTTTTCAACTGTGTAATCATTGACGACTTCACCAGAAACCAAGAACCAATGATCGCCAACACCCAATAATCCTGAGAACCAGGAAGAAAAGCCAAAGAAAATAACTTTTACAGAATCATGCCAATCATTCTACCTCAATTTAATTATATTCATCTAGAAAGCTAAGAATATTTACTTTTTCAACCTAGTATATAACGTCGTGTTTATATCAGTTCTAAATAGCTTTAAATTGCATTGTTTAATGTGGGCGGGGAATACAGCACAGTAAACAAATCACATTGACTGTATTACGTTTAAGTGCAGGGCTTTTGGGGGAAAATGTTTTTTTTTTAAGAGAGGAGCTTGGTGTCATGTGTCCCGACAGACGGGAAGATAATGTCAGAGGAAGTGGCCGACATCTAATATGTGACTGTTTGGTCAACAGAAGGGATGAAATCAAGCACCTCCATGCGACATGACACCGGCGGCTCCAAGCAAATTGAGAGGACACTACGGCAAATCAGCCAAAGAGCTGAACATTTACTAGCACAAACCCACCCATGTAATTACCCATGCAGAGATGAAAAAGCGCACACGTGAACAAACATCCAAGCATAGCCAGACACAAACAATAATAAACACGTACGAGCAATTACGGGCCCAGTGGACAAACACAGCCTGTGCTGTAATTAAAGATGGAAAGTTTATACTTCCTTTTATCAAAGCTCGGTGGAATACTTGAGGAGGAAAATATGACATCCAAACATAGAATCATATGAAACAAACATTGTTTTTGCGCTATACAACATTAAAGCCAGCTAAGAACATAGTCTTTCAAAGCTAGACAATAACAATACTACCAAGGAAGGGTAATAATTATATTGATGGTACACTGCCTAATAATAGAGAGTAGTATTGTCTATCATTGTCATGGTAACATAATTTATTCAATAACAAATACGTAAATATATGTTTTTATAAACCCAAATGCCCGAGCTTTCAATTTTTAGATTGATGTACAACTACCACTTTTGTGTTATGTTCATGTATTCCACAAAAAGTATTTCAGTCAAAATGAAAGTTATGCTTGAAATGTGCCTCCACAAAAAGCATTTTCTTTTTAGTGGGGAACTGACTTTTTCCTGAAACGTATGTATTTTATACTGCTGATTACTAAAGAATGGAAAAAGGTAAGTAAAAAAAAAATTCTGATGAAAGACGAGAGTCTAATCTTTGTTTTAGTAGGGTCTATGTTTATATACGTGGCCATAAAACACAATAATCTGTGTTCCTTGAAAGATCAGTTGACATCACCTAAAATGTCCGGTACTGGAGGGGTTGACCACCCATGGAAATGTTCCTTTTGCTGCCACAATCATCATCACGATCATGTGATCATGCTGTTTTGTTAAATGAGGGGGAGCCAAGGAGCAACAATACTGCAATTATTCCTTGCTGTTGTTTTAAGTAGTTGCAAAAAAGCACAGCGGTAGTCCAACATCAGCATGTTGAAATATTTTGCCGTAGTTCATCATGCATTGAAAACAAGCTACCTCAAATGAGTGTCCCCATTAAAACAGTAGAGACAATGGTTTGGCGGTTAAAAAGCTTTGAGCACAGCTTCCATCGGATGGTGTTTGGTTGCGTGTACAAATAGGAACCATTGTGCCATGAATGAATGGAACAGGATGTGATTCTTTCCAGTGAGACAACTGAGATGTAATCAGTTGTGCGTTACAGGCAGATACTGTCATCACGCCAGCATCACTTTAGCGCCGTATAGCTAGCTCTGACACATGCATGCATGAGTACACACATTCGCCGTGTGCTGAAAGACGGTTCCCGCTCTCAGGAAGCGACCGTGTAAAGATCACAACTCTTTTACGCTTTCATTAATCTTAATATTATTGGTGTTTCATGTGGTGAATGACTGCATATAAACACGGCCATGGCAGGTGCTATATTTTGGTTATGGACCAACGACTTGCATGACGTTGCATTTAGAGCTTGATGTCGGAGCTTCAATGTTCCATCGTACAGTAGAAATATTCAGTCGTGGTGATGTTCAACTTTGTACTTTGTCTCGGAACCGCTACCATGTTAGTGTTACATTTATGAATGAAGCATTATTTTCATGCGGATTACCAAACTTTGCTCTTTGGTTATGACTATGGCTTTTGTTTGGGTTTCTTCAGGCCAAAGATTCAAAGATCTGAGGCATGACTTCCAGTTAGAAGCAAGCAGGTAACACCACCATGTCTTTAAAAACGATGATGGAGTCACGCCTTGCTTCCTTAAAGACTCTTCTACTGATCCAAGACCACGTTTCGGCTTCCCAATGTGCCAATCCCTACTGGTCATGAATGGACCAAACGGGCTTCAAACATTCCTCATAGACCAGCATTCATCCCGGCGCCATGCACCATTACACCTAATGATGGGAGGAAAGAAACAACACTTTCATTAGCAGGTCTGCTCCAGCGAGACGCGGAATGTTCCGTGGCTTTCCAACAACACGGACACAGAAAGGAGGCCTTCATGCGGCCCATTGTTGTCGTCAACAAGCTCACTTAGTGTAATGGGCTCGGTGGAGCCTGCCCTTCAAAAGACAAGGGGGCACCGTGCACGAATAAGAGCAGTCATGCTTGGACAGATTGGAGATTGGGGCAAAGACAGGACCATTGGTTGCGTTCAATGAGCCTCATTTAGTCCAACTCCAAAATAGACATCATAAACACCATGCAATTCAAAAAATAGCACTGGGACTAATTTGAGCCTGAAACAACACCATAGCCTTTTTAAGACCTGAACAACACCTGAAAATCAACCGTGATTATATGAAATTTCCGAACTTATGGTCATAACCAAAGACTAAATCGTGTTTGTTGTGTTCTTTGATATAAGATATATAAGATACCTTCTCAACATATTTGATGACACCCTGATGTATCATCCATTCATTCGATTCAGATTATCCGATCAATCTCAGCTAAGACTTTCCAGTCTTGACTCCTCCAGATCCACTGGGGAGCCTCCTTCCGGTTTCCCCGAACACCTCCCCAGGGATTCGTCTTCACTAGATGCCTGAGCCACCTCAACTGACCTCTTTTGATAATTCAGCAGCTCTACGATGAGTTCCTTCCAGATAACCAGATTTGGCAAACCAAGACCAGGTCACTCCCGCTCTCGACTGTTATTTGTTTGACTTTGAATAAAATGTAGTAAATCTTTATTCTGCAGCATCTGTCTTGCAGACTCCATCTTTTGTGGTGAAGAGAGAGCTAAGCCGAATTACTGTCGTTCTGACCCTCACCTAAGGATAGTGATCAAGAGGACAGGACAAAAACGTGATCCGAAATGAGTTTTCTCCACAGGGTGGCTGGGTTCTCCCTTCGAGATAAAGTGAAGAGCTCTCTCATCCGTGAGAATCTCGATGGGGAGGCTCGGGCATTAGTCGGAATGGCTCCCGTGCACCATCACGGGGAGGTGTTGAGGGCACGTCCGACTGGTCCGATTCCTCAGGAAAGACACATTGAGGAGACTATGTCTCCCAGCTGGTCTAGGAATGCCTCAGGCTGATACCTCAGGGGGAGCTGGACAAAGCGGAGGAAAACCTTGGCTTCTCGTCTGCCCGACTTTGGATAAGGAGAAGAAGATGGATGGGGTTGTTTGTCTATATGTGCCCTGTGATTGGCTGGTGCCCTGTGATTGGCTGGCGACCTGTCCAGGGTGTACCCCGCCTCTCGCCCCAAGACAGCTGGGATGGGCTCCAGCACCCTCGTGACCCTTGTGAGGAAAAAGCGGTGGAAATGAATGAATGAATGAATGAATGAATGAATGAATGAATGAATGAAGAAGATGGATGGATGGTAATATGATCCTAAGGCACAACACCCCTGACAAGATTTATTCATGTGAACATGTTAAATGTGATTTTTCCATGTTTGGTTTCTGTGATCTGAGCGTGTAATCACACTCAGCCAATCGTGCGGTGCAGATTTCCTACGTACGGACCATTTCGCAAGTACGAATACCCAGAGTGCGCAAACTAGTCTGCTGCTTTACTCTTTCAAATGATATTCAAATTTGACAGTTAAAAATGAAAATGTCTTGGAGGGAAAAAATCTTGATCTTTTCCATTCCGTCTTCAAAGCGTTCAAATTTCCGATATTTCCCGTACAGGTATGACAAATTGTACCTGATGTACAACCAAATAACGGCGACTGGAGCAACGCTGAGTCCATTGAAGCAAGCGCTGCCCTAATGAATGAGGGCTTTGTTTATATCTTACATTAAGAGCTAAAATTATCGTTTCTACTAGAAAAACATTAATTTGTGTATTTTTAGAACCGGAGCGCACTTTCAAGTGGGACTGAATTCCTTTCTTTTCTTTCAGCTCGGTTTAACGCTCGATGTAATTTAGTTGTGAAAACATTAGAGAGCTTATTAAGAGCTTATGAATATGGCTCTTCAGTCCCAGCCTGATAAAAGTGAAAGGCAGTGGAGGGGAATATAATGGTCCCTTTCGGAATGCATTTCACTGGTCACACTCTATCTACACATCTTACAGTTGATTTGAGCTTAAAGGCTTTAAGAAGAGGAGATTGGCCCTTTAAACTACACGGCTGAGCCGTGACCAGGAAAGGGGAAAAAATGTTTATTGAAATAAGTCAGACAGATCTGGGCGGACATCAAACCGTTGTTGATTAGCTTTAAAGCTGAGAGTGAAAGGGACTGCCAAGTTTTGTGTGTGGTATGGTAGTTAGCGTATTGTCAGCGTGGAGTTTATTTAAGGGACAGCACAATTCATTGTTTACGTGTGTGGACTTTGTGGGCTTAAACGCAATGAAGGCTGTGATTACACGAGGTTTCCAGTACGCTTGTACGGCGTATTACTGAAAAAAATAATTACTGGCAGAGGATTTTATAGTCATGTAATCAGGGTTTTGCAGTTTGTTAATCAGATTTATATGTGAAATTGGGTTTGAAAATGCACACATGTTTTTTTGCACAAGTTGTTATGACTTATAGCAATAATTAGTACAGTAATAATCGTAATAAGTCAAGAATAAAAGCAATATATTTACAGACAACCCTAAACACACAAAGCGTATTTTATATTATATATATAATATATAATATAAATATATATATAATATTATATATATTTTTATATATATATATATATATGTATGTATATATATAATTGTATATTTTACATTATTTTATATTATATTATTATTTATATTATTTTATAAATAACATTTTATACAAATTATTTTGGCATTATTTTTTATGTATTCCTATTAAATTTTTGTGAAATAAGGTATAGTCACTCATGCTGCGATGAGGGTTTACTTATCTGGTCCTGTTATTATATGGGAGCCAGGCAACGACATTTCGTTGGCAATTTCACTACTGTGTTTTTGTGCAATGACAATAAAGGGAGTATATCTATCTATCCATCTATCTATCTATCTATCTATCTATCTATCTATCTATCTATCTATCTATCTATCTATCTATCTATCTATCTATCTATCTATCTATCTATCTATCTATCTATCTATCTATCTATCTATAAGGCAATATAAGCAAATGTCAGGGGCGGCGTAACCTCCAGGGGGCGCCAAAAATTATATTAACTCTTAAAAAGGAACAGCTCATATTGATTCTAAAGTAATGTCCAATTAATATTTCTACAAATTATATCAAATAATCATTTTGGTACATAGGTATATAGGAATTTTATATCATATTTTCATGTTATTTGTGTGTAAATGTACCTTATATGTAGTGTTTCTTGCATTGCAATTATTTATTCCCGTATTTACAGTATTTTTATTTTGTGTTAAGAGTATTTGTATTGCATTTCTGATTTTTTTTTAAATGAGTTAACCATGTTCATGCCCTAATTTGTGTATTGTCCGTATGTCCATGAAACAAGCTTCTCATGTTACCAAAATAATGAAAATGATCTTAAAGCAAAGATCCCAGAGCTTGGAGTGCATCTCCTCCACAATGGAAATGCAAGCAGGCGCCACATGTTGACCACGAGTGCTGTCACTGGCTGCTTCTGCTTTCTCTCACAAGTTCTTGAGATTGTTGTGGAGATTGTTCATGAAAACAAAGTCCAGGCAGTGAACGGGAGACCAAACATTCGCTGTATTTGTATTTCTTACCTAGTAGTCCCATTTTCATGAAACAATGACAACACTGGTGGATCTCACAGTCGAAATGGCTGCTCTGTTACTCCAGTGTCCCCACAAACTCACACCTAATTCAACTATAAGGAAAAAAACATTCCTTTAAAGCAGGGGTGAGCAAACTACGGCCCGGGGGCCACATCCGGCCCGCCAAGTGTTTAAATACGGCTCGCCCGTTCTTTCCAAAATATTCATTTGAACTAAACATACAACCTGGCATCATGGCTTGAGCCAACCTTTCGATTGTTGAAGTAGCTGTTTTGTCCATTTCGTTATTTGATGTGGTCTGCTGTTTACAAAATGCTCCTGAAAAAAGGGACACAAGCACATAATAATAATAATAATCATAATCATAATAATATAAATAATAAATTATTATTATAATATTTCCTATTATTATTATTATTATTATTAAAGGGACACAAGCACATACATTAATAATAATAATAATAATAATACACTTAAGTTATTTATAATAATAATAATAGTATGATTATTGTTATTATTATGAGTACTTATTATTATTATTATTATTATTATAATGTTATTATAATAAATAATAAATTATTATTATTATAATTCATAATAATAATAATATCAATAATAAATTATTATTATTACTATAATTCCTATTATTAGTAGTATGTACTCATAATAATAACAATAATCATACTATTATTATTATTATTACAAATAAATTAACTGTATTATTATTATTATTATTTTATGTGCTTGTGTCCTTTTTTCAGTAATAATAATAATAATAATAATAATAATAATAATAATAATAATAATAATAATAATAATAATAATAATAATAATAATAATAATACATTTAATTTACAACACACTTTACATCAAATAAATGATCTCAAAGGGCACATATAGCAGAGTGCATGACACTTTTACGTGTAAAATGTGTGTAAAAATCTATGTGTAAAAATTGACTGTTACGTGTAAAATACTGGTCTAAAATACTAGTCTGGCCCCCCCGTCAATTTTATTAAATCAATGCGGCCCGCGAGTCAAAAAGTTTGCCCACCCCTGCTTTAAAGGATGCCCTTCAGTTGCAAACTACAAAAATTGTGTAATATACAGTATTTTGTTAACATACTATACTCAGCGGTTACGGCATCCAGGATGAGGAATAAAATGCTGCTGGGTGGTTTCGGGAAGAGAATTATAGTGTGAGGGACCAGCAAGGCCGGCTTTAAAATAACAACACTTAAAGCTTCTGGGTGTTAGAGTAAATGGTGGCATATAATCCCCTCCGCTCCCGAGCAGCATTAGCCAAAATTCCTCAATAATAGGCAACATGAGTCTGTAGGGACTCCCGCTTTCGTGAGATGTTTGTAATACTGGAAGGGTCAGCGAAGGTCACAGACAGACAGCCCGGCCGACAAGGAGGCTCAAGTGTGCCGCCCGTTTCAGAAACAAGGTGCCTCTTTTCAGTATTGAGTCATTAAGATCCATTTTTCCATCATAACAAAGGACGTGGCGGAGCCGGGCCGAGTGTTTGCACAGCTGATTATTAACACCACACCTTGCCCACCCGCTCAACCAAGCCATGGAAGGAAGAGGGAAAAGTGGCAGCTGCAGGCTGGTTGGAGCTTAATCCATGTTATGTATTTGGCCTTTGTCAATTATATTGAAAGTCTTTTGAGTGGAATCAATTTGTACAAGTCAGGCCCGAAGACATGACGTCACGTGGGGAAAGCCAACGAATGGAAGACGTACGAATAGGCAGAAACACATGTTACACGGCAATACATCAGGTGACACTCATTAAGCGGACATGCCATCGAGACTTTCATGCATTTGTGGTCATTCAGCACAATACATACCATGAGTGCATCATCATTGCTTGTCACGCTATGAATAATGACTAACGATATCCAGCAGGTCCGCTTATTGGTGCGCTAACGACACCGGCTTGCGCTTTAAGCTGATGAGCTGCTAAACCACAGCAAAGACCTTTTGGTTCTTGAAATGCATGCTATACCGCCTGGGAAGTGAAATCCTTGCATGGCAGGGGTCGGCAACCTTTTTAGTTTAGTAAAAAAAAATGAAAAGGGTCATTGGGAACCTGTATCATAATTAATGGTGTTTTCTAAATGATGCCTGGTTTCATATGAAAATACACTATTTTGGTAGAAAGTATCTAGCATCATCCTTTAGGTAGAATATTACTATTTAACTGAGGTGGGGAAAGTCAGTGTTTTTAAAGTTTCAAGTAAGTCGTGCATAGACGTGCAAGTCCAAGTCAGGTCTTTTAAGTGAAGACAAGACAAGTCGAATCCCGTCCAAAGTCATAGGTTTGGAATTTTCCACTCCTCAAAGTCCATAAGTACTATTTATTTATTCATTCATTCATTCATTCATCAGAAGGGTCGCAGGGAGGGGTTGCTGGAGCCTATCCCAGCTGTCTTGGGGCAAGAGGTGGGGTACACCCTGGACTGGTCGCCAGCCAATCGCAGGGCACATATAGACAAACAACCATTCACACTCACATTCATACCTATGGACAATTAGCTTTGAGGTCTGCGCACCAACCACTTGACCGCCGTGCAGCCCTGCACTATTTATTGTCTCCTGAAATAAAATGCCATTTTAACAATGTAATGTCAATTCTGGTCGGGTCTATTTGACAATTGGTTGTCATAGACCAGCAATCCTCATTCTTTTTTGGCCACAAACTGTATGAGGTTCTCGAAGAGGTGGGAGCAAGTCCGTGTTTTGCAAATCTCAGTTTTCTGACCTATAAATGTTGTTACAATGTTTTTTCTAACACTGAGTGTGACCAAACACAGCAGAGTGGGCATACTTGGAGGTGGGCTATGGGTGGAATAAATTAAACAGACCGTTTGGGTGGGAAGCAGGAGACACTGCAGGAAGAGGTGCAGAATCTGGAAGATCTAGAAAGCTTTCTGTGCAGATGATCACATGTAGCTGCTCTACAGTAGTCCACAACTCAACACAAGAGGTCGAAAATGACAACAATAGGTTCCATTTACGTCTGGAGTCAGGTCTGAACGACACATTGGGACTAGTTCCAAGTCATAAGGCTGAAAATCTGAGTCCTTACAAGTCAGGACTGCAAGGACTGCAAGTGTCCTATTAAATTTGACAGATTCAACGAATGCTGCATCATAAACGTAAACAGTATGACATCATTGCAGTGCTGCATACTGACATACATTAGCGTAAACAAGCGACACAAATAGCATAAATTCCTCTCTCCGTTGTTGCACGGAGGTGACAATTCCCTGAATAGCAGCACCTTCCCCCAACCAAAGCGCCCCATTCTGTAGTACTTCAACCAGTAGCAAATATTTTGGACCCCCTTCCTAAAATGATTCAATCAGTATCCACTCAAACAGTTTCCCACTCACCTGGGAGAAGTTGAGGCCATTGAGAGGATGACACTGTTCCTCCACCTTCTCGACAGCTCCCGTCCTCTTCCTCATCCTCTCCGCCTCCTGCGCCAGGTAGAGGTCCAGCACCGGCACGCCTCTTGTCTTAATGTCCGCCTCGGTCAGCGAGTTCACCATCAACATGACCCAAACCGGTCGTTTCCTTTCCCAGTTCCCGGCGATGGCATTGAAGAGGTAGTCCGCATAAAGTCCTTTCCCTCGCTGATCTGGCGTCATCCACGAAGGCATCATGAGTTTCACGTACTCCAGGTGCCTCTTAAGTCTGCGATAGATGTCTCTGGGTAGAACGTCCTGCAGGTTCTCGCCCTGGGGGAGCAGCTGACAGCTGGTCAAAGCGGAGATGGTGAACGGATCTGTCAGGTCCAGCTCAAAGTAGACTATGTTGCTCTCCTGGAAGGCCTGCTTGGAGTTCTCAGGGATGAAGTCCCAAACACGGGTGTAGGGAACGTGGATTGTACCGTAGAAATACGAGGGGGGGTCCCGTTTGATCGTCCATAAGAAGGAGTTTAAGTCTGTTTGCTGGAGAAAGAAAACAAGTGTTATTTGTAGTTTTGAGGGTTGTGATTGGCTACGGCAGAAACCGTTGGTCTGGTGTTCTGGTTTCAAGCCAGGATTTAAAAAAAATGATGAGAGTTATTTAAAATTGTCAAAAATGTGTACAATATAGGACCTGTAAGTTTGATATCAATGCATCCCACTGCAATGTAACTTCACTGACGCTTTGGTAAGCAAAATAAGCATTTAAGCAATCTCGAATTGCAAAAAAGAGAAGCTAATGATGTTATTTTCTGCCTTCACTGGCCTGTCTGACACTTACCCGAGAGACTGTTTATTAGCCGTGTGCTAACAGAGTGCTAATGACTTATTAACAGGCCACTTAGGAGCAAAGTGTCAAACAAACAATACACATGATGTCACGTCATCAGACTGCGGATTAGCTGCCTTCATGTTTTCCACACGGATCGGACCTGGAATCCTGGAATACTCAACTAGCACGGACAACACTTTATTGGCTGTAGATCTCGAAAACATGAGTCAGTATCTCACAATTCAAATCTGATGTATTTTTCTGAAATATTTGGTGACTTAAATGAAGTAAGTGAATAACACAAAATGACCGTCTCTTGCAAAACTTTGGACTACATGAATTAGAATTTTACTTGTTTATTAGTATCGTGGTGAGTCCATGTTCACCCTCAAGGTATGCCTGGCTTCTCAACTGGGACACATAAAATTATGAGCAAATCTAATAAGCAAAAAATAAAATAAAATTACAGTTCGATTATGGCTCCCTCACTACTATATCAGTTTTGTGCTACATTATGGTGTATTAAATTCCTACATACTGGTGTAGTATTCTGGTCACTAGATGTCAGGAATGACACAAAACATTAAGCTATTACCTTATATTACATTACCTTAACACTGCATGGTCGACATGAGTGAAAAAAAATTCCTCTCCCATTCCGTGTGGAAGTGGTACGTTTTGGGCTGAAGAAATAAATTTGATGCTGACTGGTTAGCTTGTTAGCTCGCTTGCTAGTGGCCGTCTTGGTTGTCGCAGGTCTAATTAATACCCACATTTCCAAATCTGCCAAAATAATTTCCACGTAAACATTGCATGCACAATGTGGCACCTGTTGACAATCCGTGATGTTGTCAACTCCAAGCCTTTACTGAGCCAAGGCAGACATTCAAATTAAAATAGACAAATCTCACCAAGCATGGGGTGACTTACTGTATTCTGTATTCCTTCTGACATCTAGTGGAAGACTGATAAATTGTTTAATTGTGTCACTGTGGGAATTTTGGAGTAAATAAATCATGTTTAATTAAGCAGAATGGGACAATCCAAAGGCACATTTGATGATTTCTCATCACGGCACACTACTGTATGTGCGGCGGAACAGTGGTTGGGAATCAGATCTTTTTTGGAACACATTAGAGTATTTTTTATGTATTTTTTTTTTCAAAAAATAAAAAATGTCACCAGAAAATTCAGTTACATTGAATTACAACACGAGGTGACTATGACTTATTACTTTTGTAAAATAAAAATAAGTACACAAAAAGTGTATAGAAGTATAAAAAAAGTGTACAATTAAGACAATTAAGAGTGATTTACTACATGGGATGCAGATGCACATCTATCTATCTATCTATCTATCTGTCTGTCTTACTTACTTTCTTGTGGAGCTCACAGTTGCTTGAGTCAGATCTGATCCTCCACTGGTCACTTTTGACCAGAAGAACCAGGCAGGACTGGATCAATGCGCCCAGGGTTCCGCGCATCGTGACTCTGTCCTCTCAGACACACACACGCGCACACGCACACACACACTCACACACACACAAAGTAATCCAAACTATGTTTTCTTAGAATGCATGGATGAGTTAATGCTTCCACGGATCCACGCGTCCACGCTAAACAAACCAGTCATGCTCAGGCTTTGCGCACAGGCGTAATAGCAGCAGCAGAAGTGGTGGTGGTGATGGGAGATGTTGGTGGTCATTTGGTGGAGTTTCTCTTTCCCTTCCACCGGCGTCACATCGTCAGCTTGTCACGGAGATGTCTGCGTGCCTGCTCCTCTGTCCGGTGATCACTTTGTTGGAGGTGCTCCAAAGTTGTTGCGTAAAATCCACGCGCGTCTGAATGAATGGAAGCAGCAGGAAAAAAAAGTTCGCTCCTCACTTCTTCTTCACTATTTGCATCTCTGTGCGTCCGCCTCGCTGCTGCGTGTGTATGTGTCCTACCCCCTGTGTCGCCTGCACCCCCCCCCCCCCCCCACAAACTCACACACCCTCTAACCTCACTTTAACCTTACACCAATTCTCAACCCCCTAACATTTAATGATTACCGTAATGGGGACAGTCTGACCGTGCAAGGAGATTTATGACTCATCACAATCTCAAACTTTCCCCATCGTTCATTCCAATATGTACAAAGTAGCAGCAAAAAATAGAAGCAAAATATGAGCACTGATAACATGTATGAAATGTACTGGCTTCTTCTTGGTCAAGTTGCCTGCGGGCAAGGCAGGAGGTGCCAGTGGAGATGCAGCAGCCAGATTACCATAATGCCTTACAAGGTGGGGGCATTAACATGACAAAACCTGCAATAACGAGGCGCTTTGCCCTGCAAATTCATGAAGATGGGCAGACACTCAATTAGCCTCGTCAGGGAATTGCTTGCATATCCCTGTAAGTCAAGATAATCAAATATTATTACTGTTCTAAATTACAATAATGGTGATTAAAATAGTTTGGAGTGTATATACTGTATGTAGGAATTTATTAATATGTATTTATAGTGGTTTATTATTTTACTCAATAATGTAAATGGATAAATACGAAATAAAGAAATAAATACAAAGATAAACAAATACATCCACAATCATGTTCAAAGAAAATAATATTTCCCCAATTGATTATCAGTAACTTCATTTTTTCATTTTTGTGTATTATTTTTGTTAATTTTGCAATTTTTTTTAAATTAATGAATGCCTCTTAATGTTATTTTCCTTGATTTAATTTGACATTGTTCTTCCGGAAGCCATGCACAAGTAATGGACGCGCACGTGACTAGTGTAGCTTAGCTCTGCGTTAAATAGTCCAACTTTACAACAATCTGACAGATGTTGCACTTTAATTAGAGGGTTTGTACATTTTTTAGACTAAAAATAATGTGTTGGGATGGGGGGGGGGGGTGTTGCTGCTTTTGGAGGGTAGAGCAACACAACTGTTTAATGGGTGCAGGGAGCACATTCACATACATCATTGTCACCTGTGAGTAAATAAAGAACGGTTCTCTGTATTGTTGATGGCTGCTTTGCAGGAAAAGCAGATGCTTCGCCATATATCGTGGACGCTGCCGGGGTGTCAGTTTGGTCGGGGACGATACACACTGGACGTTAGAGCATCACCATTTCTCACTGGCTTTCTTTATGCATCACTCCCTGTCACCGTGCATGTATATACAGCCATATGCG
Organism: Doryrhamphus excisus; assembly: GCF_030265055.1. NCBI lineage: Eukaryota > Metazoa > Chordata > Actinopteri > Syngnathiformes > Syngnathidae > Doryrhamphus > Doryrhamphus excisus. The sequence continues at coordinate 19,841,597 of NC_080467.1, forward strand.
GGAACTCTTAATTCCGGTCCGTCACTTTTTAGACGTCCGGGTCAAACCCAAACAACAATAACAATTCCTATTGTTACATGGTGTTCACCATTTAACCCACAAAAAACATCCGTGAAGATAGTTCATGTGTGTTTGAGATTCAATTCTACTTTATCAAGGCTTCCCAAAGCTCCCCCTAGTGGCCACACTTTATATCAACTTCTCTGCCTTATATCAGTTTCCAAAGACCAACATTCATACTACGTATTAAATGGAAATATATCATACAAAGTCTATATGAAGTAATAAGTCCTGTATTATATATTACATATTTTTGCTGAAAAGCAAAGCAAAATAAGACAGAAGACACATTCAAAGATATTGCTATGTGCAATATCCTACACTGGTCACTCGGTGTCAGTAATGTTACATCGATGAGACAATAACCACTACAGGAAGTACAAAGAACACTCCAAATGCTGACGTGTGAGTCTACATTATGTCCCATATGTCTTATTTTCAGTTATTATGTCAACTATAAGCTCGGAGACCCTAGTTCAATCCCACCCTCGGCCATCTCTGTGTGGAGTTTGCATGTTCTCTCCGTGCATGCGTGGGTTTTCTCCGGGTACTCCGGTTTCCTCCCACATTCCAAAAACATGCTAGGTTAATTAGCCACTCCAAATTGTCCATAGGTATGAATGTGAGTGTGAATGGTTGTTTGTCTATATGTGCCCTGTGATTGGCTGGCCACCAGTCCAGGGTGTACCCCGCCTCTCGCCCGAAGACAGCTGGGATAGGCTCCAGCACCCCTCGCAACCCTCGTGAGGATAAGTGGTAGAAAATGAATGAATGAATGTCGACTATATCAGGTAGTATGAGCGCAAATGTGACTATAGGGTTGTTATTTCATGTCTACAGGGCTTTAATCATGTTAAAACTTCTTAAGAAAATGTTCTATGTTCGAACTATAAAAATATTCTGTTTCTAAATAATGAATTCACTTATTACGGGTCGTGTCTGGAACCAATTAAATACGATAAACAAGACTTGAGAGTAGTCAGTGTACAGCTTGTATAGCTGGATGGATGTACTATCCATTTAAAAATATCGAAAATAGCCGGCAACGTAGTTAAGCTATGGGGCATGGCCAAGAAGCTGCACGAGTGCTGCCGGCATAGGGAGCCGCAGTTCCCGGATTCCAATACGTATATACTGTAACATTGTGAGGCATTGTGAGTGGCTGTTTCCCAACACCATGACCATGAGCCCAAACACACCTCCAAGATGAAGCTGAAGGCATCTCCAGCAGAACTATTGGAAATATTCCCGTTTTTTTTAATGCAATTTTCCATCATCAGTGGAGGAAACCCAGAAGTCATGAACCCATTTGAGGGTGAACAATTCAGTGAGTGGCATATCCCATGTTTCATGTCAGAGCTCATGCTAGCGGCGAGTGATTACAGCAGACAAAATGTCACTTCGGTTTAAAAGCATACGGACCAGCTGCATGAGGGGTCGTTGGAACAAAGGCGCCGCTTGTGCAAAGCAGCCCCCATGCAAAGTGGCATCACATCGCCACCTAAGAACGTTATAAAAACAGGCCGTGAAAATATCAACGCGCGATCAAAATCATCACGGAATGAAAGCGGGCGCGTTCAAAGGCAGCTGTCGATACTGATACAATGCGCCATCTGTACATTTCCACTTGAAAGTGTCTCTCTCTTGGCCAACATCAAATAGATCTTCTGAGGGATCCAGTGCAAACATCTCATTCTGCCTGCCGACGCTGGACAGATCTTCAAAAGGTTCTCACAATATGGAAATATGCACATATGTTTCATTTTATACGGGCCGGGAGGTGGACCCATCTGATCCTGTCAGGCCCAGGTGACCCCCGCAGCGCTATAGCTATCATGAGAATGAGGATTTAGTTGGATTTCATGCAAAAATGATATATTTTGGGGAGGTTACTTAAAAAGCTGATTGTATATCGGCAATATCCGATATATTGGTCGATAACTCGGGGTGTAAGGATTCATCCACTACATCCATGTATCAATTGATATTCCTACCATCCAGCTCCATTAGCCACGTATACATGGACACAAATATTCCAATTGCATTCGGTTCATTTGAAACGGAAAGAATTGAACATTTGTATACACCTCATTCCCAAAGAAAAGTGCAAATCCGAATTAATATATAATCGGATTCATGGGGGTGGAATATTCCTTTTCCCAATCCGATTGAGGTATCTTGTACCCGCTGTACCCGTCGTGTTTTTCTTCTTCTGTTGTTTATTAGTGGTTGGCTATATAATATATTGAGGTATCTTGTACTAAACGTGGGAAAGTTGTTAGGGTGCGTTCTTCTTCGTCGTGGTTTTCTTGGCAAGCAGCTTTCATGTGCATTAGCGCCATCTGTGGAACAGAATCTAAACACTTCTATACTTTATTCACAAGTCCAGTTTTATTTAATAAGGAAATATATTTCTATATAAAACATGTCCTGAGTTTAATTATAAAATATTAGCAAGATTGAATTTGATCTTTTCCTGTTTAAATTGATCCCAGGTGCGTTCTTTCAGCGCATGCTCAGATATGACGTAACACGGAACTCGAGATGTTCTTCGGTTTTAAATATGGAGGTGAGCAATCGGCACTGGACTGCTGTGGAAAGTTGGTTTTTGATCCAAACTAATTTCAAGACCGGACAAAAGAAAAACTGTCAATATGGAGTTATTCCAACAAGTGAAAGAAAAACTTGGGGAAGTCGGTATCACGTGATGTTGATGTTTACGTTTTACTGGGCATGCCCCATTGACGATTCTGGTTGATTAGAGATTGGATTATTCCATTCCACGTATACCATTGTTTTCAGGAAAAGTCATTCGGGAAGATTCCATTTGAAAAGAGGAAAAACTGGCTATTGTGTTCAGCAAGTTCAGCAATCCCATTCCGTACGACATCTTAATTAGATTTTTGTCCGGTTGACACGTCTTCAGATGTTGAGTGATGGGAGTCCCCCAGTAGCAACAAACAAAACCAGGGAATTCGTGTTTCTGTGGGCGAGGGCCGAGATTCCTATCTCTTGATTACACTGTTGGGTTTTCTGCACGCACTCCCGTTTACACATTCCTTATGTCTTTTTTATGATCGGCACAAGTGACCGCATGAGGACATGACTGTAGTGGCGAGAAGAAGCGTCTTCCAGTAACAACACTTCACGTCTTATGAGTCAGAGCGCTACAGATGGCGGCTTCTATCGACCGTGGTCCGCTTCTTTCACAGCACATTAAATTCCGATTGAAAAGCCGCGGCTCCAGCGTGTGTGTGTGCTTGCTTGGAAGTCAGACTGATTTCTTCCACGTGAGGCCAAGATTACTGAAAATTTGAAATCAAGAGGCCTCCGGTTCGATGCCCAAACGTATCACATTAGCACAGTATTGGGCAGGAAAGTGGACGACCTCGTCCAAGGAGCATATTTGAGTAACATCTGGGAATATCGATATGTTGCATGGCCACTAAAATGTCAGATATGCTGCGATGATTTTCATAATTTCAGCTGGTTTAGGTTGAGGATGGAGGATTTTACTAAATTCCCTTGACCTGTCACGGGCAGGACATCCAAAATGTGCCTTTTGAAATTAAAACCCCGACATTAAGTCCTCAGGAACTCCTAAGCTATTCAACAGGGATGACTTGAATAATAATAATAATAATAATAACATGTCAGCCCATTTTCTGACATGTTTTTTTGCAGATGTTCTACTGCTGAGGATGCTTCAGTTGGACACTGATGGCTAATGCTAATTTAACAAGAAACAAACAGCAAAAAAAAAAAAAAATCAACAATAATTTTACAAGAACAAAGTCATGATATTAAGAGAGTAAAATTAATTTACGACAATTTCAATAACATAATGAGGAAAAACAACATTTATGAGGATAGAGTATAAATATTTGGAAAATGTTTAAACATTTCAGGCATTTTATGAGTATAAAAACATTTTTGAGGAAAAAAAATGTTGGTATTTAATGAGAATAAACTGGTGATGTTATTTGGAACAATAATGTCACTGCCGTAGCATGGAGTCCATATCTTAAGTCTTTTTTTAATGTCATGATATTCTGAGAAACAAAAAAAAACAAAGAATAAAGTTGTAATTTTGACATAATCTTACAAGAATAAAGTCGGAATCAAATTCATAATATTGCAAGAAAAAATACTAGATCATTGAAATATTTTGCAAAATTTAAAGAAATGAAAAAAAAGTTTAAAAGTCTAAAATAAACATTTTGAAAACGTTAATTCAAATAAATTAAATACAATTATTTATGAGAAACATGAACAGCATTCTAGTACCATAGAGTTGAAATATTAAATAATTTTAAAAGTTATAATATTTTGAGGAATAAAAAAAACACAAAGAGCAAAGTTGTAATTTTTTGGACAATTTGCACCTAAGGCCTCTCCGACCCCCACCAAGCATTCATTCCCATTCATCTTCCAGTGTGGGCATCACAGCATGTAATCAAAACTATAAAAGCTGTGTTTTAATGGTCTTTATCGTTGTAGGAGGCGTAGATGTGTCCCATTATATGCACTACTAAGCTGTCGTGTTTTATCTGTTTATCTTTAGAACGCACAGAAAACAGAAAGACACGTGTTGATGTCTCACAGTAAGATTGTGAATTTGTGGAGAAAAGTTTTTCCTTTGAATCACCTCATTATCTTTGTGTTTAAGTAACACAGTTCAATGGTACTGTCAATCACTTTTTCCACACAATTATATTCATTTATCACATAAAATAATGGTGTCCACCACTTTTATACAGTTCAGAAATGAAAAAGACCTGCCAAAACATCATTTAGAACGGAAAGACCAAAAAAAGAGCAGGAAATATATGTTTCAAGCAAGGAAATAAAGTCTGAACAATGTTATTATTGGAGGGATTGAACGTTCCCTTGTGTTCACAACCACATCATTAAATGTCAAAATGACTACAAAGAGCTTCAACTGGTTTTTAAATAGACTCACAGCAGAGATGAGACCCACCTGGGTGGAACATCAACGCTGGCCACCTAACGAGACCAGGTGAACCCAATGACCAGGAGATTTGACTTCATCCTATCGTCCTACTATCAATGGACGTTACTATCAACCAACCAGCTTGGGGTGGGGGGGCTGGGGTTCATGTGTGTGGCATTAATGAACTACACAAGCAGGGATCAAACCTTTGGGTGTTTAGTGTACGTGGCGTTTGTGTCTGACCGCAAATCCACTGGGACACGTTGGGTTCCTGTAAAAGTTGTTATACCATGAACACCATCTTGGCTTTCATGCCGTGACTCACACCGTCGTCACACAACCACTTCCAGCTCTGCTGACACTCAGATGTCACGGTGGCGTTCCAAACAAAAAACACTTTTCATCGGCTATACTGCATATGGAAGTCAAAAAGATACAATTGGGATAAAACTTTATTCATCCCCAAAGTGGGGCTGCACGGCAGACGAGTGGTTAGCACGCAGGCCTCACAGCTAGGAGACCCGAGTTCAATCCCACCCTCGGCCATCTCTGTGTGGAGTTTGCATGTTCTCCCCGTGCATGCGTGGGTTTTCTCCGGGTACTCCGGTTTCCTCCCACATTCCAAAAACATGCTAGGTTAATTGGCCACTCCAAATTGTCCATAGGTATGAATGTGAGTGTGAATGGTTGTTTGTCTATATGTGCCCTGTGATTGGCTGGCCACCAGTCCAGGGTGTACCCCGCCTCTCGCCCGATGACAGCTGGGATAGGCTCCAGCACCCCCCGCGACCCTTGTGAGGAAAAAGCGGTAGAAAATGAATGAATGTATAAATATGTAATATAAAATATTATAATATAATAATATAAATAAATTATAATATAAAAACACAAAATAATATATAAAATAAAATATTATAATATAAAAACACAAAATAATATATAAAATAAAATATTATAATATAAATTATAATATAAAATATAAAATAATAAATAAATAAAATATATCTACTTCCAGATTAGACATTTGTGATGAATGATCTTGTCATTAGAGGATGTAATAATTAGAACTTTACAATCTCGTGGTTGAATTCCCAATTCAGAGGCTCCATTGTGTGTACTGGTTCATGGATATCGAACTGGCTTCATATCCACACCAAGCCGTGTTAGAACAGTAAGCTTACAGTAATTATGATTCAGCCTCATACAAAACGCCGCTTGTAAGTCCGGTTTGAGTGAATGTGACACAAAACACACTTAACCATGACCCCGAAACGTGTTGAAAGGTTGTATGAATGATTAATGTTATCTCTGTTTTGATTTCTTGGTGAACTTATCGGCGCACCAGAGGGACGTCGCCCATCATGAGCCTTCAACACCTCAGTTCGATGTGTTTAAACAGCAGGAGCGAAGGCCGAGAGTTAACAAAATGAAAGAGATTCTTGTCCGGAGAAGAGCATCCTATTCCAAAAGCGGAGCTTGTTGTCCACAGCGGCTGTCAATCACATCCTTCAGCTTGGCCTCCGCTCTTAAAGGTCAATAAAATCCAAAGAGGACTCTTGTCTTGCGTTTGACTCTTGCAGTGTGTCAACAGGCCGAGCGTGAGGGTCAAGTTTCCTTCGCCATTTTGACTTTGTGAAGTCACGCCAAAAAATGATCACCAGCGAAGTTTGCATTGGCGGGAGACGACCTGCCTCGCTTTGTGTGTTCAAAATCTGTGTTCAAATCTGTGTTCAAATCTCATTCCAGGCTCAAAGTGCCGAGGAATCCTTTTCTGGACGTGTCTGTGTGTGTCAATGAGCCCCATTGTAATTACTTGTATATTTAGCAAGAAAAAAACAAGAACACCTGGCAACCATGGTGTCAGGAAAATAGGATTCGCTATATAAAAAACTTGCTTTTTGTGTATTATTCCATTTGACTAATATTACTTTTAATTATGCACTATTATACTTTCTGCTAAAATAGTTCTCCACAAGCTTGTCCCGATTCAAACAGCCTTGGATATCGAGGCATGTGAGCCTGCCCTTCATTGTCTCTATCGCCCCTCCCATTGCATATGTGGTTTCCTATATTAACGAATCCACTGAAAACAAGTCCCCCATATGCTTATCACCTGATTTAAATAGCCTTGGGTGTCTGGGCATGCGGGTCTGCCCTTCATTGTCTCTGTCCCCCACAGGAACTCCTATATTAACTATATTAACTCATCTAATATATTAACTAATCTACTGGAGGCCAAGAAGCCTCTTTGTGTAAAAATAATATATATGAATATTTTCTCCTTTTACAAACAAGTGTTAAAAGCAGCAAGTAGACATACGTAGAGTACCCTATATATCGTATACTGCATGGATATGGTGAAAGTGAGAAGATAATAGAAGATGCAGAATCTTGTGGTATTTCCGGAGGCGGTTGAGGAAACGTGGCAGTGGTTATCGTGTCGGTATTTATATTTGTTCCCGTCTGCCTGTGGTGTCGTTATGCTCTCAATAACTGTCTGTCACTGTCTTTTGGGGCCTGACGACCAAAGTGATGATTCTCTGTGGTGCACACACAGTTTGAAATGGCAAAATATATATATATGGTATACCACCGCCTGGAAGGTTTTTTTTTCCTCTTTATGAAGAAACAGTTAATTCTTCATTTTATTGTTTATTTCTGCTTTTTCCTGATTACGGAGTCATTTGATCTGCGTACTGATTTTTGGCTTGAGCCCTTTCAATTTCGGATGCCCTTCCTGATGAATATTGATGATGCTGACTAGTGGAGATTCGAACCCAAGGTGTCTGCTCCAAAGTCCAGAACGTTAACCACTACGCCACGGCAGGCTCTTCATTTTAGAAAACATACAATTGAAAAAAGTATACCATCATCAAAACAGTTATTAGTTCATTCCAGACCCGACCATGATGGAATATTTTTGTCATTAGAGCTCTCTAGATATGAAATAACACCCCTATAGTCACCCTTACACTCCTATTACCTTGAAAAGACTTATTGAAGTACATTTTTTAATACAAGCTTTATTTACAATGTCATGTCCAAGTTTTACAGTGTGGGAAGCACTTTTTTTTAAATGGAGAAACACTTATGAGATAGATGCTATCCATCTAACTACTTCCATTCTCTCTTCCTCAAACCGTTCAAGGCCTCCTCTATACTGCAAGATGTTAATACTATGTACATAGTGGATTTTGTATACAAACAATAGAAAACTTGGCAAATGGAAGATTAGTTCCAACGTCATTGTTCAAATCAGTAAAAAAAAAAAAATCGGCAAACACTCCCCACTCTTGTTTACACAAACAGTGTTGTAACAGTTAGCAGCCCAGCAACACTATATGGGACCTATGGGAGTATTTGAGACAATTTTAGCATGATCAAGCACCGGTATTGATCTCGTCATGTAACAATATTCCTGTTATGTGACTCTGAGACAATAAAAGGTGCAACAAAGACGTGGATTTAACACAATTTGATATGCAAAATGGCCACTGATCACCATGGATGTGCCCCATTATACACAGTCATGAGATGGATTTAGTACAGTGGAACCTCCAAAGTGGCAAATGCAAACAGTCCAAACCAATGCCTGTCAATGTTTTTGTTATGAATACAACTGAAGAAAAAATATATATATATCCTTAATCCTTAAAAAAAAGTTTAACTTTTAAAGGAAAATTAGGTTAAAAAAGTTAGACTACCGGAATAAAATCATAAAATAAAAATAAATATGTAGATAGTAAAAAAACAGCAAAAAAGAGAAAAAAAGCTAAGCACAACATTCATGCTAATACACTTTTTCATTTATATTTTTCTTTGTTCATCACTGTACAAGTCCATGTGTGATGATAACCATAGAATCAGCAACTAACTTGAACAGGTCTGGCTGCTCAGTGCAATATGAGGATTCATTCATTTTCTACTGCTTATCCTCACGAGGGTCGCGGGGGGTTCTGGAGCCTATCCCAGTTGTCTTGGGTCAAGAGGCGGGGTACACCCTGGACTGGTGGCCAGCCAATCACAGGGCACATATAGACAAACAACCATTCACACTCAAATTCATACCTATGGACAATTTGGAGTGGCCAATTAACCTAGCATGTTTTTGGAATGTGGGAGGAAACCGGAGTACCCGGAGAAAACCCACGCATGCACGAGGAGAACATGCAAATTCCACACAGAGGGTGGAATTGAACTCAGGTCTCCTAGCTGTGAGGCCTGCGTGCCCCGCAATATGAGCAATCGACTTAATTACACCTCTCTATAGTGACAGATTTATTCCCTTTACTTTACTTCCTGTTGGAAAAAAATGACTTTTGGAGATTCCACTGTCTGCTTTTATCCACTAAATATTGACATCCAATAATTATTTACCACTAATTTCTTGTAAGACCATTTTATTGGATATCCAAGTGAGCAAGCAGCCTCTAATACGATAATAGGACATATTTGTAAAATGTGCTTTTCTTGTTAAAAGGTGCAACAATCAACCTGTAAAAGAAATAAAAGCAACCAGTTTGAGCTTTGCTGTCATTCCATTGTTGCATAAGACAGTCTTTTAATGTCCAACTGTTAAAAGTGATGTAGTACTAACACTGCTGCACAAGACACAAACGAATAAATAACCCTGTAGGATAAAAATGCACTGCATGAAATAATAATACACAGTAGAAGAATTATGAGTAACGAATGTAAAAGACCAAAAATAAAAGCCCTCAATTCAATTTTTCTTATCTCACCAGTGACAAAGGCACTAAAACTGGAAGATCCCACCATATCACGTCAATCCAAATATTTGCATTTATGCCTGTAACATGCACGTCGCCGCTTTTTTTTTTGTTAATAGCCCTGCAAATAAAACGATAAATATGCATTAAAAAAAAGCGACACCAAAACTACAGTGTGATGCTCCCGACTTGCACCACCACTGCTGCATGATCGATTTCACTTGTGATGAATTTCCTGTGATTATTGGAATAAGTTGAGGAAGAAAATTGGAGGGATTTTCAACGGCTTAGCCTTTCTTATATATAAAAACAAAAACTAAATACTATACATTAGCCTACATGAGCTAATATAGCTGTTTGCAATTGTGGGTTTTGGCTCAGTTATTGGTTTGTTGGACATAAAAACAGGCAGGAGTTTGTCTTAACGCTATATACACGTGCTGGATCATTTTATCACAAAATACATACTAATTGGATATGTTCCAGCTTGGAAAACAAAAAACTAACTTCATTGCGACTTTTATCCCATATGAAAATGTTCCCATCCTATGCCTGTAAGTTATAAAATTTGAGGTAAAAGCCAACCTGACGTGGCCTGGAGCGGTCCCGCCTTCCGTACATCGACGAGTACGAGCAGGGTAGTCATGAATTTAAAGGGTGGTTTCCTTTTCATATTTTTTTTCCAATATGCAGACTCTTTTCCTTTTTAAATACGGACATCAATTGACAACTAAACATGTGGGAAAATGCTGTTGAGGTATTCTGTCACGGTGCTGGTCTGGCCTTGAACGTTTGTAACAGAAAGGTTGTAACAGACCTGATGCAGGTTGGAAGCACAAGGCGGTGTGTCCATGAGGAGCAATGGAGGAGGAGGAGGAGGAGGAGGAGGAGGAGGAGGCAGCGATGGAGTTAGGGCAGTAGCAGGATGAGGGGAAATAAATAAGCACAAACAGGGTGGGTTTGCTTTTCCAATGCCTCCCTCTGTTGGCCTGTATGGGGATTGCAATGCTGCCGAGGGTGTTAGTGCTCATGCTGCTGCTGCTGCTGGTGTTGGGTTACTTGCAGTCAATGCAAAGACATGCAATCGGTCAGCAGGCAGGTCATTCATGCATCGCGCACCTCGGCCTCGCCCACAGACAGGCCTGGTCGCACCAGGGCGGGTCAGTGGTGTGCCAGTCATGCTGGGATATTGCTGTCAGTGGGGGGGAGAACAGGAAATAATGGTCAGATGGCAGGGAATGTTAGCAGCAATTTGTGGCTGTTAATTACAATTAACAGGATTAATTTGACAAAAAAATCCAAATTGAAGTGGGGGTGTATTAATTCCGTATTTTCTTCACTTTACACTTCCATGGCTCCTAATACTTGAATCAATATCGTATTCATCTGACATGTTGGCACAAATATGAGAGCCTAGTAGTTGCTGGTCTTACATGGTGACTAGATATTGCTTTTGCATTACAGTGGAAAGTGGAACCTCAAAAGTCTACAGCAGAATTAGACGTTAAACCTGCTGCATGAAATCGTTGTTAAGCCCGAATAAAACGACTGGTCACTCAGAAGCGATCAGCAAATTGCAGTCATGTTGTTACAATAAGCCAATTTGTGGACAAGTAGCATAGAGAATGATGGATGGTGCTGCAATACTGTCTCTGTTCATCAGAGGGAGGCTGACATCATTGCAGCGCCCCAATGAATGAATGAATTTATCAAGTGTTTTGCTTTTCTATCAGACAAGGATATACAGTGATGCCAAATTGAGAAAGGTGTACTGATAACTCGCTTTTAGTGACAATAAAAGCAATGCAATTAATTGAATATTAATTCCACATGTTAATTTGACCAAGCCATGTTTTTAGCCATGTTGAGCATACCGTTACTTAAAATAGAATGACACAAAATGTTGATCCTGGTGAGAGTATCACTGTGAAAATAGTGACTTATTTTTCCACTTGTATGACTTTGGAGATTCCACTGTACTGTGTATGAATAAAAAAAAAGTAAACTAAGAAGCTAACCAGAAGATGGGCAGCAGAAAACAAGCTGAACCTTTAAGACTAGGAGACTGATGTGAAGGAGTGTTTGAGGTTTGAGGTGATTAGTCAGACAGGTAGCAGTCTGCCAACACGATTAAGTCAGGTTAAAAAAATATTTAAGTGGGAATAAGTGGTGAAAGTTTTTGGCAGTCGTGTCTGGCATCTCTACCTTGCAGATCTGATCAAGAAGAAGGGGGAAAAGAAAGAAAATCAATAGGCAAAAGTTCAAATCAACGGGAATAGACATGCCTGATAGGCACATCAAGGTACTGCATTGGATGGGAAAAGGGGAGGGACTTGTAAGGTAGTTTTGCTGTTGAATTATTGTTGTCTGCCTTTCTACCTTGCGGTAGCTGGCTGGACGTGGCCCGGGTAGGAGCGACGTGAGCTGGTGGCTTGTCTCTGCCGGGCCAGGAAGGACTGACTAGAACTTGTGTTGGCAAGTCTGGCCTCAGCCGCCTTCTTCTGAAAGGTCATCCCCTGGGAAAACAAACAACCTCATCAGTTGAAGCTATGTTTAATTTATCATGTTTATCTCCCCACTAAGCTGGTGCTGCTCCACTCAGAGCATATACTGCCATCTAGCGGTTTCACATAGTTATACTTCATAGCAGTGTGTGCCTGCTGCCTTTGGAGGGATTTGTGAATTCATGTTTTAATGAAGTCAACTTCTAGTAACCATCTTGTGGTTTAATTTACAGGCTCAAATACAAATACAAATAGACGGTGTAGACACTGAAAGGGTGAAGGAAAAATACATTTCTGGGGATCAAAATAGATGAAAATATGATCTGGAAACCTCATATTACAAATATACTACAACATAAGGCGGCCAGAAATATTTCAATATTGAACAAAGCAAAACTTGTTCTCAATCAAAAATCACTCCACACTCTTTATTGCTCTCTGGTTCTACCATATGTTACTTATTGTGTGGAAATATGGGCTAATAACTATAAAAGCAATCTTCACTCGCTAAATGTACGAATAATGTAAGGATGAATGTAAGGATAATTCATGATGCCGCCTATAGAGAACATACTAACTCCTTATTTCTAAAATCACAAATACTTCAACTTGCTGATATAGTTCATCTTCAAACAGCTAAAATAATGCATAAGGCTAAAAATAAGCAATTACCTAAAAATGTCATCCAATACTTCTCTACAAGAGAGGAGAAATATGATCTCAGGGAAGAACTAAACTTGAAACACATATGCTAGGACTACGTTATGCTAGCCATAGCATTTCAGTATGTGGAATCAAACTATGGAATGGATTGAGTAAGGAAATCAAACAATGCACAACGATGAGCCAATTCAAGAAACAATACAAGCAGTTGATGTTTGCTAAATACAAGGATGAAGAGTCTTGAACCAGTCATGATGTGCTATATATATCACTATATTGACACGCACTATGGTACACATTATGGCATTGGATGCTCATATCACCGAGTACTTCGGTATGTGACAAAAAATAAATAAAAATAAAACATAAAAAATTTAAATTATATCAGAAAGGCAGGAAGTGAACAAATGTAACAGTTAGTGATTGTAAAAGTACCAGATGGAGGGGTAGGATTTAATAAGCTTTGCTTCTTCCTACTCCTTTTGGACATGTGGAACTGTGAACTGATTAAGTGATGCACTCAATTGTAATCTGATGCATGTTCAAATGAAATTAAACCATTACCAAATATGTAACTTCTTAGCACAACCATATGTGTTGGTTGGTTGACAAAATATCAAGGTGGGCCTTGCATCCTTTTATTTTTCAACATGCGGCCCTCGCTGAAAAAGGTTTGGACACCCCTGCTGTAGGGATATGTGAAAAAACGAGGAAGACCCAAAGGGTGCATCTTACCATATTGTACCAGGCTGATACAATTAGTTTCTCCTCGTGATCCCTCTGGCTCTTTGTCTTGTCCATCTCTTTCTGTTGAAAAGAAATCAAAAGCATTGATGAATGAACTACGCTAGTACAGGTATTGAAAAACAGTTTGGTCTGCAGTTACCTCCAACGAGTGCAACATCCGCTCTTTCTCCTGTAGCTGGTTCTTTAAAGCCTGAACTTCCGGACCAGATCCCTGGTTCTGCTTAGGATCCAAGGTGCGGATGACCTAAGAAGCAAACAAGTGTCATCATTCTCCTGTCAACTGTTCATAGCTGATGTGCAAAAAATATCCTTACACTCTTGGCCTTCTCCAGGTATTTTTTATATCTCTCCTCCATCTGTTTCATCTCGTCATCCTTCTTTTTCAAGGCCTCTTCCAGTTCGTCCACTCGTTGAGCTAACAGAGTCAGAGATGTTTAGCATTGCGCTGCCATATCTCCTTCAGGAACTTTTAAAACCAGCAATAACAAACTAAAACTCACAGCTGGCAGTGTATTTGGGCTCCATCTCGTCGATGAAGGCGTTCTTCTTCAGTAACTCATTGTTCAACTCTCGTAGTTTCTCCCTGGGAAGGAGAAAGACCACATGTGGTCCGTTTTAAACTACAGTAAACCTCGGATATATCGGACTCGGATATATCGGAAATTCGCTCACAACGGACAGATAAAAAAGAACCAATTTTTCTGTAATGCATTTCCAATAAAAATTCATTGCATATATCAGATTTTTTATAACGAATTTCGCCTATTTCGGACAAAATCTCCAGTCCCGTTCCAATGTATTTCCATTAAATTTCCCTCGCATATATCGGATGGCCGCATCGTGGCACTCCGATTCGCCGAATCGTGACAGGCCGCTATACGACGTCATTTGCAGCGTTGCCTGCGCGTCCAGGTACATTGGAAACATAGTCAAGGAAGTGCCTTTTTATAACGGATAAAATCCGATTTACACATATACCGGATATAAATCCGATATATGCGTAAAACGGACATTTTCCGGTATACGCATATAACGGATTTCGCTTATATCGGACAAAACCAGTGGGAACAATTGAATCCGATATATCCGAGGTTTACTGTACAAAGATTCATTCAGGACTTCAACCCCAAATACTTACTGGATGGGATGAACTACAGAATGTATTTACTATGTGTAGTGGATATCTGTGGGTCTGTAAAATGACTACTTACATGTGCTCCTCGTATTTCTTCTTCAGACTGGAGGACTGAAACGAGCAAGAGAAGTCTGGCTTAGCACTTGTGCGACATTTCATCTCAAAGACTGCAATAAAGTATCCTTAAGGAAGTTATTTTGTGGCTCATAGCAGCTCTCGGAGTCAGTGGATGTTATAATTGGTTCAAATCGAGGATGAAAAAACATTGTTCGCCTATTCAGAATCAGTGGAATGTCCAGTGATTATGAAACAGAAGAAACATTTTATGACGTACATCATCTGCTTTACAGCCTTGTTCTTGAAGCGTCTTCTGGAGCTCTTCTATCTGACTCTGTTCCTCCATCAAGCGCTGATTGGTTAACCTACAAAGACACAAAGCCCATAGACGAGTTTGGCAGCATAGTTTTAACAGGGCAGATACGTAGCTCACAGTCAGTCAAAAAAGGCAACATTATAACACTATAATTCTAGTATGACAAGTATAACACTATAATTAATTTTAAATGGGGTTGGACAACAAAAAAAACTCAAATTGCCTGCAGTATAAATGCAATATAATTTTTTTTAATGCATTATTTCCATGCATTTCAAGTCCACAACGACACGGCAGGCCTAGAGTTATAAAACAATTCTCAAAAAGCAAACCTTTCTTTCCAACATTGGCTTCTATTCAAATAACTCCTCAGCAAAAAAAAAAAAACACCATTGAGGAAGATGTAATAAATAGTTCCATGATGTCAGGTTAGCCAACGTGTTTTTATGCACTTTGCTGACCTGTTTTCCGTCTCCAGTTCACTTTTCCTTCTATTGGCGTCCTCCAGCAGACTCTGCAGCAGTGCAATCTTCTCGTTATCTGATCCCTCTTGAGCCAGTTTCAGCATTTTGTTCTCGTGCTGAAGGCGAATTAAATGCTCCCTGTGTAAAAACGCAACAGAGAGAGATGATTACACTGAGAACTCGCCTCTTTTCACTGAGCGGCGCTAAGCCCTTCTTTTACCACTTCATTTTCTGGCACCAAAGCTGCCAATAAGTTTGATAGGATTACAAGTGAAAGAGGGTCGGGGTGGGATCATGTAATAATTCGGGTATGGTATGCTGACAGCACAAATCCAGCCTCTTGGAAAGCAGCGGCCAGGCTCATGTAACTCATATGTTCGTATTACATAACAGTTGAGGAGGAGAGCTTTTTGGGCCAAACTCATAAAACCAAAGCTAAAGAGCATGTGGCTACAACATGAACATAAAAAACCAGCAGATGTAAAAAAAATATACTTCAGTCGCTGGGTTACAACCAAGTGACTTAGAGGCAGTATGCATCACTTCCGGTGATCGTGCGGTAAATTAAAGCAAGTAACGGCGCATGTCGTTGTAATTATTCCTTCCAATTGTGAGTGTGCATGGTGTGTTGCATAAAGAAAAAATAGTTGACCGTAGGGCAATCAAACAGCCATTAACGCTTATCTTCCGCCTCATAATTACAAGTACTGCGTGTGTATGTGGCATGATTTCACGACAAGACATGAAACCCAGCAATATACACTACCTCTCAAAAGAAAAACACAATTTCATGCATTTCACAAACAATTAAAATTATTCAGATTATTTTTAAAGAAGCATCTACATTTTTGCATAGAGGCCTACTATCAACAACTGTCAGTCCTCTGCATCAATCTCCTGGTATGGCTGCTAATCCAAGTTCATCATTTTATAAGGCTAATAGATTATTAGAAGACCCATCTAAAAATCTAAACTAAAACTAAAATCTCTTACCATGCTGTTAACTACTCCCTTCGGAGAGCAGCACAAACTAGGTCTAACAAGGACACAAAAACATTGCACAACTGTGCAAGAAGAGTGTGAGAGTGTGTAGTTTAAGCCTCACAGGTCGTCACCGAGCAGCTGTACTAAATAGTAGCCGTCAAACACCAGGGTCAGTATCAACAGTGAAGCGGCGACTTCAGGATGCTGGACTTCATGGCAGGATTGCCAAGAAAAAGCCATATCTCAGACTGGCCAAAAACAATTTCCAAGTGAGCCCAAACTTTTGAGCGCTATTGTATCTCGAATGACATACCGAATCTCTGGCGTTGTTATCTCAGCTGCCAGTGAATCAGTTCCGTCACTGCTGGTTAGTGGGAGCAGACCTGGGAACACAGAAAGTATTGTTATGTCCAATTACACACTTTCTGAAAGACCGAAGCATTGTACCTGATGTAAGTTGTCCCTCTTGAGCTTGGACACAATGCAGCTCCTCGATGGTCTCCTTCAAAGAGTCTCTCTCTGTTCGCATACGCTACACAGACAAACACATACATATGTACTGTTTGGTTGTATATACAACAATACACCAGTTTACACCGTTTCCTAACTTGATGACAAATAATGGCATTGAAAGTACTTTTAATGACTTTATGGACCGCTGCACATACATCTTTTTCTTTTTGTAGGGAGTCCACTTTCTCTTTGACTCGTTTGTATTCAAACTCCATCTTGTCTGCTTTTTTCGATTCTTCCGACAGCCTGTTCTGAAGTTCGACCACCTGCACAGAACACCAGGAGAGACGATCACCGCCATGTCTGGGTTGTGTGCAGTATGTAACATGTACAACGGCACGTGTGAGAGGCAACATGTGCTGTATGCCACACGTGTACCTGTCTCTTGTATGTCTCCAGCTGTCCCTTAGCAGCATTGGCCTTTCGAAGCTCTTCTTCCAAGCCTATGTTCGTCTCCATTAGCACTGTGTTCTTTTCTTCCAAAAGCTTAATCTGGAAATAAAATGGAAACAGAAATGTGATTGTCACATGAATGTTGGCCAAGAATAACTAAAATAAACAAATGTGTGGTTGGATCAGGATTTTACGTACCTGTCTTCGGAGAAGTCCCATGTCCTCCAGTTTCTTCTTGTAGTGTTCCACGGTGCCCTCAAGCTTTGACACTTTGTCGGATGAATGCCTGGTTGGAAAACAATTGATGTACTATCCATCAGGTATTCAGTGTAAGACTAACGGGTTTTCAGCTCATATTAGACAACGCATACTGTATGATATGAATAACGTGGTAGGAATAAATGGAATTACCTGAGTACATCCATTTCATCCTTGAGAGACTGGGCTTCATCCGCCAAAGATGTGAGCTCCTCGTTTTGCGACTTTACATCTAACAGTTCTTTTTCAAGCTCCTCGCAACGGATTCGGTAGTCGTCTTTTGCCGCTTCCAACCTGGAAAGAGCACCACCTTACAAATTAGCACGGGTGACACCAGCAACACTCTTTGTAGTAGTTCCACACCTGAAGCTTTCTTCCTGGAGCTGCTCCAGTTGTGTCTGCAGCTGGAGGTGTCGGCGGCCAGCCGGGCTGTTTATGTCCTCGATGGAGTCGGACTGGTTGAGTCGCTCCATTAAAACTTGGTTTTCAGCTAGCAAACTGCTTTTCTCCTCTTGCAAGGCTGCGACCTGTGGCGACACCAATGCATCCAAATAAATCGGTGGTAGATAACACATGCGTCTACACATCAGTGCATTATTACAATCAACAATGAGTGCAATTTAGTTGTAGTAATAAGGCAAACACACTGCAAATCCTCAACAGGGCAAACCAACAAAGAGGGCTACATACTGTATGGTTTGATGTTGTCCTCTCTGTGTGATAGACAGGGTATCAAACTCCACGCCAAGCAAAGCAAAAGCTGCATCCTATTTTTAGCCCATGACTAACTGTGCTGCACATCGTCAAATATAGATGTTGTTGTATTTAAGGCTATGTCCACGCGAACACAGGTATCTTTATAAATATATTTGATATGCATAAATATAATAGTCTGAATGAAAATGTGTGGTTTATTCCTCAAAGTACATTCTAAAAATTCAGACTGCATTCCAAACATTACCGTCCATTCTTGTGGTCGGTCTGAATGTTTAGAACATGCTAAAAACTTTCAAGGTGGATACGAAGTGGAAAAATATCAACAGCATAGGAGAGGTGCTCTAACTGCGTGGACAATGCATTTGAGCTGAAACCCAAGAAGCATGTTGAAACGTCACTCACCATTGATTGGTGCGTCACCAATTCACATCATGTCAGGAAAAAAGCTTATGAAGTGTGATGTGGCATTAACATTTTTTTTTAGTCATTAAAAAAAACCAACCTGTGTTCATGTGGAGATGAGCGTGCCTACAAGGTTCCATTCAAACCTATCCCCGGTCCCTAAAGCTGTGTTCTCTACATACTATTGCTGTGGGAATGCGTGAAACACACCAGGCAAATAGACAGGAGATTGGTAGTAGTGGAGGGCTGACACCTGACACAAATCTGCAGTTGTGGGCAGTGTACCAGTGTGCCCTCAAGTGTAGACGTGTGCACAAATACTTGTGTACAAACGTGTACACATACATGTAGAACACAGGAGAGGATTAATTTGATGCAAGCAAACTGAAAAATACTGCAAGACTTTTCTTCTTCTTTTTTTAGACACAACACACAAAATGGATGGAAAAAAGGGGGCAGAAAGAAAGTTTGAATTTACCCTCTCTTCTAGCTCATTAAAGTCTAACCTCAGTCTATCACGCTCCTCTTGGACATGGAGGGCCTTTAAAGCGAGGCACAAAGTATTGCAAAAGTCAGGAAATTGGAGGAAACAGACAGAGGAAATTAAATAATGCCTTTAAACCAATATTTGGAGCAGGCAGAGAATACAGGCAAGAAGTCCATTTTGATCATCAGTCATGATGATACACATTGAAGCCAAATTTGAAAAAAAAAGAATCATGAGAAATTGGAACGCTAGTGAATATACTCAGTCAATTACAACATACTGCAATAAAACAAGAAAAAAAATACTTTTAACGCAGGCTGGATCTGGAAAAAAACACCTTCTCACCTGACAGTGATGTAAAAACATGAACATAAAAGACCTTCAAATAATTCAGGATTACAACTGAATGAAATGTACCTGCATGTCAAGCTCTCGACACCTCTGGGCAATCTCCTCCTTTGTGGCCAAAGCTTCGTTTAGCTCCTCTGTGGTCTTCTTCAGCTGAGATTTTCAAACAAATATATATATACATATTCATTAAAATCATAATTTCATTTATGTTAACTAAAAATTTGATCACCATTTGAATCCTTTTGGGCATAATTTATTGTTATTTGCTGAGTAACAAACTGTTCGAATTTCAAGCAGTTTATCTGTACTAGTTGTGTCCAAAGTGCAGCAAAAAATATACTTTAGTAGCAATTTTATGAGAATTAACTCTTAAAATCCACCCTCGGCCATCTCTGTGTGGACTTTGCATGTTCTCCCCGTGCATGCGTGGGTTTTCTCCGGGTACTCCGGTTTCCTCCCACATTCCAAAAACATGCTCGGTTAATTGGCGACTCCAAATTGTCCATAGGTATGAATATGAGTGTGAATGGTTGTTTGTCTATATGTGCCCTGTGATTTGCTGGCGACCAGTCCAGGGTGTACCCCGCCTCTCGGCCGAAGACAGCTGGAATAGGCTCCAGCACCCCCGCCACCCTCGTGAGGATAAGCAGTAGAAAATTAATGAGTGAATGAACTCTTAAAATTATAAGGCAAAATGGAGTTGAAATGTTAAAGAAAAAATACAAAAATATATATATTTTTTTAAGTCTTGCTATCATGATTTGGGGGCGGTAAAGTTGTATTAGTGGTATGAAAATAAAGCCAAAATAATATGGGAATAAAATCATAATATTACTATAATATGGAAACCATTCTTCAATACCTGTCTGTCCAGATCCACATAGGAGTCGTTACCTCCCATCACTGGAGTCTCTTTACTCATCAGCTGTTGGGCACCAAAAAAAGTGTCGTGTTATGACACAACGGTATGATAACTTACAATAATAATAATACAGGAGTGGTGACGGATTAGAACCACATTAAACCCAGACACCGTATGAATGCAAATCTCATCACGCTTGATCATGTACCTCTTGAATTGCTGTCATGACGACATGCTGGACTGATTCCTCCATCATCATGATAGTTTGTATGTATTCTAGAAGCATGGAAAAACATTTGCCGTCAGTTAGAGCATGAACCACGGGAAGGAAATTAGATTTAAGAAACACAGACACACATTAAAACAGTACATATGACGTGCACCTTGTTTCTGTTCACAGTTGACAGCACAGCCCAGAATGAGCTGCAGCATCCTCCCAAGTTCCGCTGCGTCAGAGTGCTCTCCGATAAGGTTGATGTCAGGCAATGTGAAGTCGTTTATGTGTTGGCCTAGGATCTTGACAAGGACAAAAAAACATCATGAACATCTAGTGCTCTTGTGCGAGCGAATGAAGGAAACACAGCGTCTTACCTCTTGGTTATAGTCAAGGATGCCTTTGAGGATTTTCTTGAGATTGCTGACCTGAAACAAGTAAAACTTTATGTAGATATCTGCTCCGTACATTAAATGAATACAAAAAAATACCATGACTTATACCGCCTCCAACACACATATTCTTACCTTTAACCTCCAGTTGTCACCCACGTCTGGCTTGATTCTACTAATCCACGCATCACTGAAATACACTTCATCTCTGAAAAGATATTAAAAAGAGTTTTAAAAAGTCTGGCATGAAGACCAATCACTTTTGCCATCCTCTTATTCTATTATGCGCCAACTCTGAGACATCTTTTTCGAGCGGGTCTGTGCGTTATGCCTGCATCTCTAAATGTCCATCCAATTCAGTTAATAATCGCAACTTACATTTTCTGTAGGGCTTGAGCCATGACGATACCACTCGTCAGGTCCTCCACTGTCTTGCATGGAGCCTCCACACCGAATGTTTGAACCTACGACAAAAACACAAACATAACAAAAAATGTAATGTTCTTATAAAAACAAATATAAAAGTTAAAGAGCAATAATTCCAAATACTAGTGATTTGAATAAAAGACAATTATGTATTCTTAAGACATGTACAGTATTAAGTAATCCTGTTGCAGTGTATATATGCAAATCTACTTTTATATTGGTTCATCATGCATATTAGAAAAAAAAAACTTGTGGTACATGATACCCACAAGCTGAACACCCAACCGCCTGAAGGCTATCAATGTTGCTTGGCGATTAGCTGCATAGTCATTTTATAAGCATTGGTAAGCGATTTCTGACATTGAATCTGTAGTTCAACCAACATGTGACTTCATAGTTCACAGGTATGTGAGGAATGTTTGCCCAAGACTAAAATGAAGGCTATTATAGAGTGAGTTTGTGTTACTATTGTTACTGTACATACATGCCAATGGCATAACAACATCAGCTGTAAAGAGCCTGTGACTTGCATAACAATGTAAGTTTAACCTAAAGGTGCAGCACAGTCCTTGGACTGGTCCCAGTGGCACTGAAATCTACATGTGCACCAACATGGCCCTGATGCCAAGTCACTTTTAGCTGACCTTTTAGTCATGGAGGGTAGCACCCTTTGGTTTGTTTGAACCGAGTATGTTTCCTTTGGCCAAATGCAGAGCTGCAACAATTAATTGATGACTATAAAATAGTGTAAACTAAGCAGCGAGTGGTCACACTGAGACAGCCTCCTTTCAATAAGTGCGTCTCTCCTTCCTTTGCAACACCCCTTCCAATATGAAAGACAACCACAGGGGTTAAAGTAATTAAGTCTGTTTATTTATGACTGTTATTTCTTTTTATTACCATACTTTTTAAACTATATATTTTCTGTATACACTGCAGCCAGTGTATGACAGAAAGAGTTTCCTCAACATGCCATTTCACGTTTGTTTACACTCCCTCGCAAAGATTTGTTATGTATGCAGTGGCATTCCCTATACAGACGAAGAGGTTATGATGCATATAACAACAGCTCACATAATCCGAGAGCAATGACATTTGTGTATAAACACATTTGAGCTATTCAGTTAGGTAAACAAAGACAGTAGCACATGATGCTTTATGGATGTTTCTCCCTGCTCGGTAAGCAAAAGAGAACATTTGACTGGTAAGCTCATACAGAGAGAGCAAATAAGTCAAATTGAGACACAAAGACAGCAAAAGCATCAGTCAATGCTCACTCAACCCCGAATAGAAAATACTCTTCCAATATGAACCTCTTGACTCAAAACTGCCTGACATCCATAAACAATGTCGATCTAGTCCAATATTGGTTGCCCAAATGATAAGTCTTGCTAGATTAGACGGCTAGCAAACAACACATCAGCAGCTAAAGCAGCCAACAGCTGGCCTGCATACGTAAGCGACGTGAGCTCATGTCATTTTCCTGCAGCGGAAACCTAGCCTTCCTAGCTAGCTCACCAAGCTAACAGGGGGCTAGCACTGACGCTAGCTAGCTCGCTAGCCAGTAGCGGTGGCGGAAAAAAAACACACGCGCATTGTGTTCGATGATTTACCCATGTCAGAAGGCTTTCACAGAGTTCCATCCGATCCAGCGACCCCGATGTAGTCATTGCTACGAAAAGTCGTAGTAGAATATAAGTGATGAATATAGCCTAAAGTTGATAGCAACCACAGACGCTCCGAGATCTCTCTGGCTGGGTGTCTCGCAATCCTACACCGGCGTCTGCCAGAGGCGGGCTGGGTGGGCGGAGTCTACAAACTGGACCTGATACTGTAAAACTCCCACACAAAATAAGCAAATTGTCAGTAATACAATAATTCCACTGATCTGGATATTTATTTATTTTTTAGATGACAAGGTTTTACTTAAATGAGGGATGTCCAAACTCTGCATACTTAAAAAAATGACATTGTTGTTATTATTGCTATTAACACTTCAGCTTTATCCTTTTACATTATGTGCTTTTTTTTCTCTATTTTGTTTTCAAATTCTTGCTTTTTTGTTGAATTGTACATCTGCAATGGGCCGTGGGCCCATAAAAAATTAGCAATGGGTCGCAAATGGCCCCTGGGCCACACTGTGAAGACCCATGCACAGTTCAGCATCAGCAGCATGAATAAGCGCCTCCAAACTTTTGAGTACCACTGTTCATCAGGCGTATATACAGGTGTAAACAACCCCCAGGAACCTACCAGACGCATTTTCTCACATTCTCCACTATACAAGTGGTTAAAAAAAAAGAGTAGTTCATGTATTGCATGTACTGTATTTCACAACTGCTGATGCAACATTAGTCACTGCTGTCACTGATGGTGAATTGTGATTACGCAAACGCATTACAATCATAGTATTGACTCTTGTCAAACTAGTTTCCAGCTGTTGAGTCACTTTCTCTTTTCGTTGTTACTAGTAAGACAAGCAAGAGGGCGGGTTCCCCAGCGACAGAGAGGTATAGCATATATGGTTTTATGTTGAATCTTCCTCTTGCTATCCATGAAAAGTAGATGCTCAGTCAGCAGATAGAATTCCAGAAAAGCAAATGGCATGGATAAAGTTTCAGGAGCCATTTCCGACCTTGGGGTCCTGACCCCCCATGGCCTCCCACTAACTTTAGGATCCAAGAATAAAAGATGTCTACTAGTGCCTGACCAATAAATCAGATGCTAAATAAATGTTTCCAAAAAAAAAATAAGAACTCTGATACTAAATAGGACATGTGAAAGTAAATGTAAACCATCACACTACCACCACCATATTTTACTATTGGTATGATGTTAATTTTTCTGTAGTTTGGGATTTTTTTTCTCCCTTAATAATAAAAGGTTCCATATTAAAACTGCATTTTGTGTTCAGTGCTTCAGATGAATCAACTATGAAAACAAAAATAATTAATTGTGGCCCCTAGATTGTTGATAACCAGTGTTTGGAACTATTTTGTCTTCAAATAAAGATTGAACAATGAGAATCGTTATACTAAGACCTACTTGAAAATACTACTGAAAAAAAAAATCACATCATTGTTTGCACATTGCTCAAGCGTCAGATTTATTTCTCCAGCCCAGGGTGCCAAATAGAGTGCCTTGCATTATCATCAGTTCACAGCCACACAAAAATAAAACATCAAATGACAGAATCAAGAATTATGTGTCGTTGTCCTGCATGATCATTCAACCTAAATGATTACCAAATAGCAAATGGCTAGCAGGTTGTAAGATCCACAGAATGACACGTGTAATGGAAGGGGAATTTGTGCACCACAGCCACTTACAGTAAAGAAGGCCCCATCACAAAATACAAATATGTATGATGCATGGTAATACATATCTCTTTCAATATTGGCCTTTGCTCCAAAAATTAAATACCTCACCTCAAAGAAACGCTTCCGTTTCCCTGGTGTGAAGCAGGGTTGCTTTACCGATGGCCCCAAATTAAAAGAGCGGTGGTCTTCAGGCAAATATGGTTGATGTTAGGAAACTGCTAAATCATCGCAACATGGCGGTATAATCATATAACAGTGCCCACTGTAATATACAGTACCAGTCAAAAATATGGATGCACTCTCATTCAACAGCATGAGCAAATGTCTCCAGACGTTTGACTGACGCCGAATTACATACTTGTAATTACATACATTACTACTTGTGGGAAAAGAACGCAAATATATACTGTCGATGGAACTGTAAGATGCATTTGTACAAATAAACTCCCTCCACCTCTAATACATACCTGGTAGTCTTACCCCAACAGTTACTTTAAGCAGTGGTGCACCCTCCATTCTTGGTTGCATTGCCCCAAAAGAGTGGATGAAGTATTACTTGTATGTTCTGTACAAAGCCAACTTTTCCTTCCAAATGAATGGCGTAAACAAGCAGTTTTGCTCAACTTTCCTTTGGTAATTCACCACATACCTCCAGTGTAAACAAGCGTTGGAGAAAGCATAGGCCTTGCCGCCCTAGCCGTTCAGTCTCTGTGTGACCATCTCCCTGTACATGATGGAGATGTAAACAAAGAGGAGCAGGATGACGAAGAAGTCGTCCATGAATCCCAGCAGGCCGAAAAGCGCCTCGGGTAGGATGTCAAGGGGCGAGGCCAGGTAGGTGAGGGCTCCCACCAGGCAGAGGAGAATCCGGATGCGGAACATCCAGAAGAGGCCACCCATGGAGAACAGCTCCCTAAAGGCATGGCGGAGGAGGGTGGGTACGTCTCGTAGCCTGTCCATCAGCTGATAGACGAGAGAAATAAACTCTGTGAGACTATAATGTTTTAGACTTTTCCCTTTTCATTCAAGAAGAAATCTGGAGGTGAAATCACTCTTCACTACATTTATTTGAGGTGGACCGCCACAGATAAATCCGGCACCACCTTTGTTTTTTTAAAGAAAAAAATCCACACAGTTCCCCCTTGATCCACACATCCTCACCCAGAAGGTTATCAGCGAGTGAGATTTAAGCTAGCTGGATTCTGTTACATACGCACATTGCTGATAATTACGTATCTGTTTATCGCCCCCTTTATTGAACACATGCGTATTTCATCCTATAATGCTCACTGAACTGTCATTTTGCCCTTAGAAGCTTATTTTCCTGTTCTGCGCATACTGCAGCCTTTCCGTATATTTTGCGAGAGAATACTCACAGATCTGGGCTGGCCTGAGAAGCGTCGGTTGTAATCGGTGATGTCTCTCAAGACGAGTTGAGGTTCGGCGACGCCATCCTGGACCCTCTGAGGCGTGGTGTGCTCATGGAAAAGCGGAAAGAGCAACGTGACCTGGAAAAAGGTTTAAGAAAATGTAATCTGACAACAAAATTTATTATTATAAAAATATATATAATGGAATTTAATGCAGAATATAATAAAATATCTGCACAAAGCAACAATAAGAGTCAATATGAATGACAATTCTCACCATTTGTCTACATATGGGGCAGTTAATGGCACCCAACCAGGTGCCATACCTCCAGTAGGCTATAATACATGAACCTATACGTGAGGAGATGAGGAGAAAGAATTGCATTGAATAATAACAAAGCTAAGTGATCACTAAATAGAAATGGAAATGACTATTTAAGTAATTTTGACAAAGTCTTTTAGAGACAGGCACTTAAGAACAACCTTTAAAAATATAGAAAAGGTGTTTTTTCCATTTTTGGTCATTTTTTTAATTGAATGAGTTAATACAATGAAAAACAAATACATTCAATTAAAACATTCTTACCACAGAAAAGATGACCACAATTTGTTTCGACAGGCAGCACGGCCTGTTGTAAACACACGGGGCAGGACATGTCCGTGTAATACTGCTGCCTGGCCTCCGGCTGAGGATTTTCCTCCTGAAATACAGAAAAACATCAATAAAAACACTCAAATATATGAAAATCTTACAAATATTAACATAGTTTATATGTTATCATTCTTATATTTTACCTGTTCTGTCTGCAGCTGCTGTCGGACAGCCCGGACATGCTCCTGATTCTCAGGATGGATGTTCTGATGATCTTCTCTGAAACATCAAAGTGCAAAATTCAAAACTTTGTTGCCCGATAATCCAACTGACGTTGCATATGCTTTCCTATGTGTGCTTACCTGCACAGCAGCGTTAGGATCCCTGCCAGGAAGGTAACGGTGAGCACCACAGCAAACAAAACCTGGTTGCTGACACCTTCTATAAAGGTGTCTTCATCTTGGATCAGATAGTCCACGTCCCCACATTGATTGTCCTCCATCGCCCCACGCTCATAACCAATTCATTACCTCCAGCACTGGCTACAATGGGCATACCACAGTATATGTTAACATGGACCTTTCATTTTTCATCGTCGGTTATTACGGTCTCGCGAATACAGCATATAAAATACACCTGGAATGCATTCATGGTAATCGACTCACCTTTTAGTCACAAACTATCACAGGAGTCGGTTGACAGTGACGTTACATTCCGGGATTATTAGACATTGCTGTGTTGCAAATTCGGTCCGTCATGACGTTAATGTACAATTGGGCATTGTGCTCGTACCTTAACTTAGCAGAAGTCACCGTAACCTAAGCAGTTGACATTTAACGTAATGTATTTCGTTTGGCGTTAGCGTAAGGAAGCCATAACTTGCTAGCTTGCTACTGTTTTGCTTCTCGAGATGCGCGAGTCATGAACGAGTTGTTCAAAAGTACCGAGTTTTTACTGGTGGTGTGCTGCTGGTGTAAACTTTTTAAGAAGCTCAGATTTTCAATTAATTTCAAAAATGTTCAAAGTTTTAGCAAAAGTTTCAAATTTACTCGACGAAAACTTGAATGTCACTGAATTCCGGGTGCTCACCTCGCTTTGTGACGACTGACTCTAGTGAATTGAGTAACCAATTGAGTGATTCCTAAAAAATAGAGTCAGTAAAAAGGAATCAAGTTTTCCATCGCTTCGTTGTCAAGCGTCTTGAGTATTACCAGAGATCTTCAACAGCCAGCTTTCATGCTAACGGCTAACAATAATCCATTGGAAAATATAGATAATGCGGTGGCAACGTTTGTTGATATGAATATATTGTAAATCGTTTTTTGGAATAATTATTTAGGTTGAAGGTGGCCGGCATGCATGTTTATTAATCAGGCATGTGCTCATTTTTTCTAATTTAGTTGATATGCACTCTTTTTATATTTAAAATGTCCTGTACTTACACCTACTTCTTTTACACTTTTATACTCCCTATTTATTCATTCTTTTCGACCGCTTATCCTCACTGTTTAATTACTCAGTGGATGCTCCTTGATATATGGTAAATTGACAATAAAGACTTTTAAATATTGTGAGTGAGATGATAATGTAATGATAATTTTTTAAAGATGAAATTCTTGACGTTTTTACCACTAAGATGAAATTTTAAATGTTTTCACAAAACATTGTTACTGGGGCTACGTTATCGCTCTCGAAACGAAGTACACACTCTTAATCTAATAACATCTTTGATCATAGCCTTTGCGCTGTGACCGTAGTTGTAGTTCACATCGTGCTCGGTAGGTAGCAGTAGATAGACTCAACAGCAGTGTCAATGTGGCAAAAAAGTCGCGAAG
This sequence comes from Doryrhamphus excisus, assembly GCF_030265055.1. NCBI lineage: Eukaryota > Metazoa > Chordata > Actinopteri > Syngnathiformes > Syngnathidae > Doryrhamphus > Doryrhamphus excisus. The sequence continues at coordinate 19,870,343 of NC_080467.1, forward strand.
AAGTATCCGGCCTCGTTACAGAAACATGTCGCCATCACAAACAAGGGGATAGTTTTCTGTCAACAAACATAATTGTTGCTTTGTGGCAAAATGCCCCGCTATGCCCAGATTGTGATGGGCCCAGCTGGCAGCGGAAAGGTGAGTTATGAAGCGCTTGTGGGCTTTAATGGTGGCGTAGGGTGAAGACAGTATCTTTACATTAGCTTCTTAGCTAATGTAGCCAACAACAAACTTCACAGCTCATCGGTGGTGTGCTTTGTCCCCCAACCTAGAGCACCTACTGCGCTACAATGATCGAACATTTTGAGGCTTTGAACCGCTCGGTTCAAGTGGTCAATCTGGACCCTGCAGCTGAGCATTTTGACTACCCTGTCATGGCAGGTGAGTAGGAAGTGATGATCATCTACCTGGTTTCGCGTGTCCAGAATCCGATTTATTTCACCGTTTTCATTCTCGCACCCGTGTTCTCAGACATCCGTGAACTCATCCAGGTGGACGACGTGATGGAGGATGACTCTCTCAGGTTTGGCCCCAATGGCGGTCTTGTCTTCTGCATGGAGTACTTTGCCAACAACTTTGACTGGCTGGAAGAATGCTTGGGTCACGTGGAGGATGACTACATCCTGTTTGACTGTCCAGGTAAATGTTTTGTCGAGACTGACAAGAGGATCCCAACACAGGATATGATGTCAACATAGGCGACTGTAACCAGACGATGCAAGCAATTGTCCCGCTTCTGCAGGTCAGATTGAGCTGTACACTCACCTTCCCGTCATGAGGCAGCTGGTGGATCAGCTCCAGCAGTGGGAGTTTCGGGTGTGCGGTGTCTTCCTGGTCGACTCCCAGTTCATGGTGGAGTCTTTTAAGGTTACACTTCTTTTGTTTTCTTGTATGAAATTCACCTTTTTACATGTGTTTAGTGTAACACGTCTAAAAATATATTTCCCCTTTCTGCCTGCAGTTTGTCTCAGGAGTCATGGCGGCCCTGAGTGCTATGGTGTCGTTGGAGATTCCCCAAATAAACATTATGACCAAAATGGATCTACTCAGTGCCAAAGCCAAGAAAGAAATTGAAAAGTAAACCCTTTTTTCGTAGGTTTTTGTTTGCTTTGAAGTGAATTTCCCCAGTTTCTAGTCAGGATGTCACCGCAGGCAACTATTACGACTTATCTTGTATAATTATAATTAATATGTTACAAGCATTACAAAAATATTTTGTATATTATTGTTGACAGTATATTACAATAGATTATGTATCCATTTATTTCCTCCACCCTCTCGAGATGTGCACTTCTCTTTTGCCCTCCCAATGTCGATCAAATCTGTGCTGATAGTGTCCTGGTTACCTCAAAACAAAAAGCATGTCTTTTAAAAAAGCTTGTTTCTTAAATGCTGCTTTCCGGTTTTCCTAGGTACCTTGATCCAGATATGTACTCCATGATGGAGGACAACTCCGGCACCCTACGAAGCAAAAAGTTCCAGAAGCTGACCAAAGCTATCTGTGAGCTGGTAAGAGCAGTTTATCTGATATACAATACCACCGTTCATGTGTGAAAGATGAGATGCAAAAAACAAAGTCCGTATCATCATTACTACAGACGATGCTCTCTGGTTATTTTTTCCGTGTTTGTGTTTTCAGATTGATGACTACAGCATGGTGAGATTTATGCCATTTGACCGCACAGACGAGGAAGGCATCAACATAGTTCAGCAGCACATCGACTTCTCTATACAATATGGGGAGGACCTGGAGGTCAAGGAGTCAAAGGTATGAAGCTAAATACGCAAGTTTTGGGTTGAGTCAATGTAGCCGCACATCCATTGACTTTTCCGATCCTTTTCTGTTTGACAGGAGCCCGAAGAAGAGGCAGATAACACAAATTATGATGACTTCTTCCAAGGAAATGTGGACAGTTGAGAAATGTAGTTGTAAATATCGATGGCGGATGAAGTGGAGTTTTGTCAATAAATGTTTTTATCATGAATGCGATGTTCCACTGTTTGAAATAAGAAGTGACACTCGGTGATGTGCTCTACTGTTCTGATACCCCACTATGAACGCTCCAAGGCATGGCGTGCTTATGGAACAGTGCATAAAACATTTATCTCTTTGTATGATAGTCCTTGAATGCACCATGGTTGCTGTGACACAAAATGAACTGTAGCCAGTTTGTGTTTATGCTATTTCACTTTGTGGTATCATATATGATGTTGAGAAATATCTTGTAAAAACTATTATTTAACTAATAAATTACTCGTGTTTAAAGAATGTGTTGGCGCCCTCTTATGGCCATTTTCCAAAGTGCTTGTGGCCTCTTCCTGTTTCAATAGAAGGGTGGGACAGACGGAAGTAGCATCAGACGGTGCTAATAATTCTCTTAGAGCAGTTGAATTGCTCATTTATCACCCAACATGCCGGTAAGTAGCGTTTTTTCCCCTTGGTGAAGCCAAGCCTCAATAATCAATATTAATAACTAAGAATGTCCCAAAGACCGCCGAGTTAGCGTTGCTGTCGTTAGCATCGGTGGCTAGCAGGGTTAGCATTCGCTCATAAATGAAATGGCGTGTCATTGCCGAAGTTAAATGTCTTTATATGCTTATTTCTGCACAGTTTAGTCGTAGATCAAATGCGATACGTCGAGAAGACGCTGAGTTGAAAATGTCAACAGCTTTGTTGAACCTCTCTCGTCAGGCGTATCACTCAACCATGCAGGAGGAGAACACCAGAACAGTGGGGAACATGGCTTTACTCCCCCTGAAAACTCAGTTTAAGGGACCGGCGAGAGGAGACGGTTAGTACCTTTTAACTCTGCTTTCAATAACGTTACTTGGCGTCGTTTGCACACCTTCTTTGATGACACGTAACTGCTTGCTAGTCGTTTCCTGTTTCTGGAATTTACTTCCGGCCTATAATTAAACAATAAAAAGGACATTGCAGTTTGAATTATCAGGCACAATCATTACAATATTATGATGAATCAGTGTTGTCATAATATTGTAATCCAACTGTGAACCCTCGTCCATACAGAACATTGCATTGTTTACTTTGATCATCATTGGACAGTCATATTCTACTTTTAGCTAAGCTTGTTCCTCATAATGTTGTGTTTTTGCTGTAGTAGAAGAATGTGATGTGTCAGGACACGTTTTTTCCCCTTGCAGGAATCGACTCAGACATAATTGATGAGGCCATCTACTACTTCAAGGCCAATGTTTTCTTTAAGAACTATGAAATCAAGGTAAGATATTGCCTGAGCAGTGTACAGATACCTTCAACTACTACATTCTGTGTTAAAGTAGCTGTACACTTCATTCCTTGACATGTCCCTGCTTGCTTCCTCCAATTGCTCAAACAGTGCAGCCTGTCGTAGTGCAGAAACATCTGACTGCGTCATAAAATTCTTAGTTTGTTTAATTTGTGTGTTATGTCTATTTCAGAATGAGGCAGACAGGACACTGATCTACATCACACTCTACATTTCAGAGTGTCTAAAGAAGCTGCAAAAGGTAAATGATGGTGCCTTCAATTGGTCACCTTGTGTGGAGCCTCTGATTACACATTTTCATTAGCATTTTTTGTCTTTTAAGCGTGCCGCACCGTGCTAAAACAAAACTTTTATTTATAAAATTAAATTAGTACGATCAGCTTGTCATGTCGGTCATCCCCGCTCGGCATGTTTGACTTTGCAGTGCAGCTCCAGGGGTCAAGGGGAGAAGGAGATGTACACGCTGGGCATCACAAACTTTCCCATTCCAGGAGAGCCCGGCTTCCCGCTCAACGCCATGTATGCCAAGCCGGCTAACAAGCAGGAGGAAGGTGAGGGTGACATCATTAAATTTAACGAAGTATTCACACAAGCTGAGCAACACGGTTGCATGTCATGTATTTATGCTCCCTCGCTAAAGATGCATATAACAAGCAGTGACTCGGGAGGTGGAGCGGGGGTGTCCAATAACTGGAAGGTTGGCTCCAATGACTGTGGAGTGACAGAATGTGTGTTGAGAAAAATGACATATTAACCCAATCAATTATTTGTTAATCATCCTTAGTGGTAAATAAACAAAAAAAACAGGGCATTCCATAAATAATGACGTCCTGCGACCTTGTCCAGATACCATGAGGTTGTACCTCCAGCAGATCAGACAGGAGACTGGCTTGAGGCTATGTGACCGCGTGTTCGACCCCCAGACAGATAAACCCAGCAAGGTCAGTCCACTTCACACACAAAGACACATTTTCTCTGTCGTTTTTCTCTGGAATGTCATCTGTCTCTACATCCGAGTTCCAACATCGCTGCCTCACTCTCGTGCGGTTTTTCAAACGTTCATCATGGCTGACTAAAGCAAATAGTTTCTTGCCCAAATTAAGCATTGTCAAGCATAAAAATGCTTTTATGCAGTACCACAACGTGTGAATGTAGTACTCTACATTGGTCACTAGGTGTAGTAATTGTTCAGCGAGACAAACACTGAAGCGCCACGCTTGAACAACCGCCCCAGCAACAATGTTAGGGAGCTGCACATATACTGTACATTTATCAGATATTTGTCTTGCAGTGGTGGATGTGTTTCGTCAAGAAGCAGTTCATGAACAAGAGCCTGTCTGCTCCAGGACAGTAAACAAGCAGCAAGACGGACGCTTATTTCGGGTGGTTGGATCTGTTTTTTTTGTGCAATTTTATACTCTTTAAGTTCACAAGGATGTCTCCTTGCTTTTCTGTGGACGTTGTTCAAATTGAGCTGGTGCTTAATTCAATAAAGCAGTTATGGATCTGGGACAATCGTCTTGTTTCTGCTGTGCATGTTATGCAACACAACTTGTGCTATTCTTAAATTTGTCCTTAGTGTGCTGAGGAAAAAGCACCATGTATAAATAATGTTGCCGGATGTGTATATACATTTCTTTTGTGATAGGTAACACTTTCTATGTGCAGATCATTTCAAGCTGATGCACTTAAAAAAATGCATTGAAAGCATAATATTGAACCATGTTTACTTTATTCTTCACACATACAGAAACTGTCCACTTCGAAGTACGACACAGCTACCATGCCTCCTAGATGCATCTTCCCCGCATTAATGTTTGCATTTCCTTTATTCTTTTTTCCTCCCACAAACAAGCCCTCGGTTATTTTTTTTTTTTTTAATTATTGAGGCACTGTAGGCTGTATGGCTCAGTGTGGCAGAAGTAAACCCGCCCCCCAAAAGCATCTTGACTGGTTCTCCTTCCAAAAATAAATAGGTTTATATAAAGTAACTGGTTAGAAAAGGGAGAGGGGATAATAATCTGATGTATGTACATGGAGTTGTAGCATCTTGAATCCTCAATCAAAGTATTTCATTGATGGGTCAGTCAGTAGTGGACTCTGTTCTACCTCACGGCTGAGCTTTTTGTTCAATCCCCAAACTGAAACGTAAAGAAAGACCATGATGACAAGAAATGGCGCGTGCTTGTGTCAAATTGCACTTACATTGCAAAAAATAAAAATACAAAAAATCAGTCAAACGCCATCTCTTGACTTTTTCGCACACAACGTGCAACCTTTTTCTTAAAAACGCCCTTTGGATCGTCACGCCACTCTTTCTGCAAGGTAAACATTATAGCGGTCATTTCAACCGCAACCCAAAAAAAAAAAACCTACGAAACATTTGAGAACTCACCGCCGCGTCAACGTTGGCGGGGGAGTCTCCATTTGGGTCTGCCAACATGGAGATGACACTGATCATGATGGTCTCCACAGTGTGGATTGGCAGCCAGCGCTCTTCTGGTTTCTCATAGCCAAACTTGTCCTCTCCGGGTTCATGGAGGATAGAGATGCACACGTCACCATTTTTTGCAACTGGCTCCCAAAAAAGAACAAACAAAAGATTACTAGCAAGTCTATACAGCAATGGATTTTTGTATTTTCCAAGTGTGTGATACCAGGGATTTGTGTAAAGAAAAAAATGTACTGAGAACCATAGAGACAGAAATGGAACTTGTGACCCTGTTTTAACTCTCTGGTTGAGTGTGATGTACAATTATCAGTTGGAACACTATGGGCAGTATTTTCCAATGCATCAATTCACTGAGAAACAATGGCACTAATCTTCTTATCTTATTAAGACCAGGGGTGTCTAAACTGTGGGTTTTTTTTTTGACCCACGCAGGAAAAAACAACACAAAAATGGGACAACTGAGCAATTTTACAAGACTACTATTACAAGTATGAGGAAAAATAGTATCATTTTAGTTGCATTAAATTGAAATATTAAAGACCTAATATGTTAAAAGAAACAAAATGAGCAATAAAGTTAACATTTTTGAACAAACAGATTGTGTGATTGTAAACATGACCAAAATTGATTCAAGTTCAACCTCAGAATGGTTACAAATGGTTACCGTTTGGATGCCAGATTTCAGTGACGAACTTCATTTTGGGAGGCCTTAAAGGATAATCCCGGGGAAAGGATAATGTGGCTTTGAAGAACCCCCCTTCGCTGAAATTTGCAAACACATCAGAAGTTATCAAATAATGAGAGAATGTATGCATTGTCTTCAAGTCAACTGTCAACAGCTGAGCATAGATAGCTTACAATAGCGTGTCTTGGGGTCCGATGACGACCACTTCCCACTGAAAGATGTCATTGTCATCCACAAGACCCGCAGAGAAGCCTTCCACTGGGTTTTTGTTCAACTCTGAAATACGACACTCATATTTTTAAATTACAGTCATGTTGAAATGGAGTGTTGCTTACTGCCACAGCTGAATACATGTGACGACAGCATCAAGTGAAGGCAAACTTTCAATGATTGAGCAACAAGCTAGGACACTGTTACCCGTTGATAAACAAGAGTTAATTTCATCTAATGTCAACAAAAGTGTCCTAGCTAAGTCACTCTTGTCTAGTAGCACCACTAGCTAACTTACCTGCTAATTGTTTACGTAGCAACAACGCGGACTGTTCCGTCATTTTTCAAATACGCGTTTCCGACTGGACTATTTTAATTAAATGTATCTTAATCGCTGTCAGACCGCAGACTCTGATAAATAAAACATTTGACATCAAAAACAGGTACCAACGTCCACGTTTCTCCGTTCTCTTATGACGCCGACCACACGAGTTGGAGGGGAAAAAAACTCACAGGAAGTTATCGCGTAAGAGTGGTTATTGCCCTCATTTTAGCCTGTCAGGAAAACTACGCTGCCTGTATGGTTCAGATATTCAGCAAGAAATCCCCTTTCCGTGGAGGTTAAGGTAAAACTTATACTCATTGAAGTAAAAGAGTATTAAGGCGTGAAAAGCTTGAAATGCACGGCAACTGAGCTGTGCAAAAGATCCTGTAAGACAAGACTCGGGCTATATTAAATACAATTACTTTGTCAGTACACTTGCCTTGTATGGCAAAGTGAGTCAAGGAATAGCGGCTGTTCAATGTATTGTGTGTAATACAATAAAATATATAGATTATTTTTTTTGCTTATAAGCAGTACTTGGATTATGGATTATATCTCTGTAAAACATTACCAGTGCTAGTTCATTTAAATTTTTTTTTTCAGACAATATTGGGTTATTTAGCACCGCTTTGTCTCTGCTACAGTAATTCCTTACTTGAATGATTTCCCCTAGGCTTCGTATTGATCCCTGCAAGGAAAAGCCGTTGGATAAGAACGTTTTTGTAATTCATCACATATTGAATCCCCCTTTTAAAAAATGGCATTCATATCCTCTTTTTTCCTCCTTTTTCAATTTTCTTTTTACGGATATCACACCTCCCCAAAGGCCATACAGATACACTTTTACTTCCCGAAATAAATCAATTTCATTTTCTTATAGGCATCTGTTGTCAACTAAGTAGTCTATCATAAGTGTTAACTTAATTCAGAACATATTCTCTCCATCCTAACAAACGATGTTGCCTAGATGACAACCTCTTGACTTTCCAGGGAACTTCTCGACTCCTTCATCTCGCTCACCTACGAGCTTCCTTCACTTGTTTGTTTTCTTCTCCCTGCAGGCATCCAATCAAGAATGCATGGAAAAGGCAAACATTCTAATAAAATATACAGTATACCAGAAAACGTTTTACTTGCTCCTTAGGGGTGATCTCTTGCCGTCAGCTGCGCTTTAATCTCATGCAAATACTCCTTTTGCAGCCTTGCTTTGGCTTTTTGTCGTGACATGCTTTGGTGTCAATCCGCCCGAGTTCTCCCAACAGTTAACAAGCTTCCTGTTGACCTCCATGCGAGTGCTTTTCCTCTGACTACTGTTGCAATCTTTAATTGCATGTCATAAATAATAATGTGCTGAAGAAGACGTATATACGTGACATCGTCACGATTATTTCGCAGCTGTGATCAAAAGAAAAATCGAAACATGAGGTGAGAAACACGATTGAACTCAAGGAAGAACTCATGGCAAAACATGAAGGTGTTGATCTCACTGCTACATTGTGTCTTTGTGTCTTCTGTTTAGATCAGGACTGCAGAATAACCCAGAATGAAGCCAAAGAAAGATATAAGTGCCAGGATTTTGATAAGGAAGGCGAGAAACGATGGACTTGAATAAAAACCTCATGGCAAAACAGGAAGGTGGTGTCCGTGAGACCAAAACATTTTGCAACCTTCACATTTTGAGTGATGACTGTCTGTCCAATAAGCTAATCGGGAGACGATAACTAAATATCAGCATCTTTATTGGTGTTCAAAGGGCAAAACCTTGCACTATTGTTATTCCATGGACAGACAACAGGGAATGAGAATTTTCCATGAAAGAAAAGGTTAGACCTATTTAAAGGTTGCATCAAAGGTCACCGACTGTTGTTCATTTGTACCCCGCCATTAATCATCATTGCTTTAACAACTTGTGATTTCTAGTTTCTTGTCCTATAAATTGTGTATGTGGGTGGCATTAAATATAATCGTGTCTGGAACGCAGTATTGCCAGGAAGTTTGAAGTTCCCAATGTCGATTGCTTTGTCTCATTAAGTATTATTACTGAATTTTCAGAGGATAATCACTATCCTCTACTCGAAAATTATTACAAGTGTAGAAAATTCTTCACATGAATCCACAGACGTGCTTTTGAAACAAGCCAACAAGTCATAAGGTGGCACCAAAACAATGTCTTGTCAAGGAGATCTGAGTGTTTCTTCCTGTCATTCACACACACAGACTTGAAATGATGATTCATGAAGAGCTGTGAAACTTCCAAGCATCCGAGGAACAGGATATCCTTTTTTTATTTATCTGTTTTTGTGTGGCTGAAAATGACTGGAAGGAGCAGATAAGTCACTAACGCGGCGCTTCATCAATCCCGACAGTCAACTTGCCGGGTGATTTGCTCTTGGGAATATGATAGAGTTATAAAAAGTGTCAATGTGATCCATAGCCTGTGACCGACTACTCCTCCCTAAATCAATAGGAATTTAAACTTCGTGCATCTCAGTGTTAAAGAATAACAAGAATAAAGACAAATAATTTTGGGGGGAAATTAGGTTGGGAAAAATTTACAATATTATGGGAATAAAGTCATAATATTATGAAAAAATTGGGAAAAAGTTTAAATATTTGGAAAATTTTACAAAGTACAAATGGTGAAAGTAAAAATTAAAGTAGTTACTGAGGAACTCATGAAGAACTAATAAGTAATGGTTAGGGTCAGGTAGAGTTCGTCCCTCAATCACTTCTATGATTTTGTGTGCCTAAAGGTAAAGTGTTACCATTGTAATTATGAGATATAGTCAAAAGATTTACAATATAGTCAGAATTATGCCTTTTTATCTTGTAATTTCATTTTTTAACTTCATAATTATGACTTTGCATTGTTTTTTTTCTTCCAATATTGGAAACAGGCTTCCATACAGAGCTGAGATGCAGTTTTATTCTAGAAATCCTTTCATTTTTCAATATGTGGCCCTTGGTAGGAAAAGTTTGGACACCCCTACAGTGGACTAAAGCATTTACTCCTAAAATAAATTAACTCCAATTCAACGCATTGCATGTTTTAATCTGAAATGATCATCTAGGAAGAAAACCTAATTAAACTTAATTGCACTTCAGCCAACACTGGGTATATTTTTAATTCAATAATGAAGGAAAGCGGACCTCCCTTATCACATGCAAAAAAATGTAATCATTGCATCTTACTGATGAAGAGAGGAAGATATCAACTCTACACCATAGATGGAGATTAACTGCACTCTTTGGCTACTTTAACACAGCACACTAATGAATCAGGACTGCGGTACAGTATATTGTTCCATAAGTGACTGGAGTTGAATTGTGTAATGGTATCAAGCCAATTAGTATGAGTATAACAAATACAGGGAAGGGGTGTTGGCATCACGTAATAAATCAGAGCTAAACTGTGTATTTTCGCCTTTCTAAACAGGAAACAACAGATTCTGTAAATGCAAGAGAAATTAGATTTCTTCAACATATCCTGCAGGGTAGACTGCATTCAATAGGTGGCAGCGTGTCACAGATTTTGAACTGAAGGCCCCACTGACTCCCCAACCAGGCCAAGATGACAGTCTGCAACTGATTTGGTTTATATTGTGAACCCCCCAATCTAAACATGGCTGCTGAGCATTTCTATACATTTGTGCTGGTCTAACGCACAGGAGGGACAACTGCTGCAGCACTTTTCATTATCCCTGTAAAGTAAATATGGGAGATAAGAACATCACTTTCTGTGGCCAACATAATCTTTAGGGAGGCTGCAGCTGCAAACCCTGCACTGCTCATTTTCTCACTGGCAGGATGCACACTCTCAAAATCAACAAAGATACCAACAATCTTCCAGTTTTAAGATGATACATCAGGGGTGTCCAAAGTTTGGCCCCGGGGCCATTTCTGGCCGTGGGTGTTTCTTTCTTTGTAATCTAAAAGTCTTATTTTTATAATGTCATAATTTTAGGAGGAAAAAGAACATCATTTCAGTAGAATGAAGTTGAAAAATAAATAAAAAGTAGTATAAAAAAAGTCATAATGTATTAAAAAATTGTGGAAAAATTGTGATTATGTTACAAGAATATTTTAGGATACCAGAAGAAAATTTACAAGAAAGAGATAGCAAATTAAAAACTAAAAATAACAGCAAAAAAAAAACCCCACCAAATTACTATCGGCATAATGTCTTAATATTTCGAAAAGAACATTTATGAAGATTATTTAAGAAGCAAGTTGAAATATTTAGAAAAAAAGTTAAAATGAGATGAAAAAACAGTAAAGATATATCGATTTATCATCGATATATGATATATATTCCGATATTTTTTCCACACAGTGAGTTTACACAAAAGTCAAAGCCAAATCTGTGTGCAAAATTTTATTAAAATGTAAACAGCTGATGGAATAAAATAGTATTCTCTCTTTTTTGTATGGAAATATCCTAGTATATCCTAGTATGGAAAAAGTGGAAAAAGTTAAATCTAATGTTCAATCTTCAGTGTATTCATACTGCAGTCACGGTAATCTCTCTGTAGCCGGGTTAGCGCCGTTAGCGCTTCCATTTCACGTTCCCCATGACAACAGACGGTACACATGGTTGATACCGTCTTTATCCATCAACCTTTATACTGTCTTTTTGCTATTTACTCTCGCTATGCAGCATCTCATCCTCCGTATCTCTGTGGGGATGTCCAGTTGCTCGGCATAGCAAAGGGGTGCTCAATGTTAGCAACTGCTCCCGTGTGCAAGCTACAAACGTAACAAGATGAACTTCCAAAGCTGCACACTTGCTTAAAGGGTCGGTATGGCACAAAAAAACAATAAGAAAGTACAAATAAATCACTATTAAACACAGCAGAAGATTCAGAGCTGCCATAACTAGCTTGCACTCGGTTGGTACCATCTTGAAACAAATATCGAAATATGTCGCCCAGCCCTGGTTCAAACTTATAATATCCTTTTTCAACTATATGGCAAAGCTGAGATGCAGTTTTTTTCTTAAAATATACTGTATGTAACCGCTTAGCATATAGACTATATGTATATATCTACATGTGTTGCTTTTTCAGTGGGCGGCCCTCGCTGGAAAACGTTTGGACAGCGCCGTGATGCATTGTCATTATTTGGGGAAAATTATAAAGCACATCTGATGACCCCCCCCCCCCCCATTTGATGTTCTGTTTGATTGCCCTGTCTAACCTCGTATTTTCCCATCGATATGCCCTCATTTAAATAATGGAGTATTAAACCCCCTGGAGGGGGGCAGCGCAACTCCCCTACCAGGCTGATTACATCCTGCTTTGATTTAAATTCACTCACCCGCCCCTCCCCATGTAAACATCACTAGAGTTCCAGGATCTGTCCGGAAATTAGCAGGCCGCTCCAAAATGATGAACAAATGCTGTGGCTGGTAAATCACTTAGATTCTGGTTGCTATACAACCAACAGGCCTCACGTCAGCATCTCACCTCTATTTACATAATAATAACGCTTCATTTTAAGATAACACACTGAGATATTGCCTGTTATTAGATTTGTTGCGTTAGCAATAATGTAATGACCGTGATTAATTCAATACATTGTGACTGGCAGGTGTGTCCTATTGCACTGATTATTCAGTCAATCAATAGCACTTAATGTCTACTTCACTTTCAGATTCAGTAGGACAGGTTTGGCCTGTGTAGACTGTATTTAGAGGTAATAAAGCACATAAAAAGCACGGAGCTGCAATAATGGTAGGACCCATGTTTACAATGCCATAAGCAGCTTTTCAATGATTTAACTACAAATATTTACAGCAGGGGTCTGAAACTCAATTTACCTGGGGGCCACTGGAGCTAGGGTCTGGGTGAGACTGGGCCGCATCAGGTTTTCCAAAAAAAAACAAAAAAAAAACGCATTTATTAAAAACAGAAAAATGAATAAACTTTGCTTTGGCTCCGATTTTCTACAAGAAAAGCTCTGATAAAACATTCCACTGTTCTCAAATATCTTAATTTTTATTTTTCTACACAAAATAAGATCAAGAATAAAGAAAATCAACCAATCAGTAATAAATAAATATAATAATAATAAAACGTCAAATAATTCAAAATCAAGAAACAATGATTTTTTTCAGATTAAAATGAACAAAGCATTATTAGAGCCCTGTAGACATGACAAAACACGAGTCACATTTATACTCTTTTTATTTACAACATATTGCACAACTGCAGGGTCTTGAGACACATGCTAACTCGCAAACTAGAGAGCTAGCCACCTAAACGGTAGCCTACAAGTTATTTCCTTTAATCTTAAAAAGCCAAAACCTTACCACTTCCACACGGACAGGGAGGATAACTATTATTATATATTAATATATTAATATAACAGTTATTTAACCTTTAACATGAACATGAATCAAACGTAATAATCTTTTCTGGGTACATGATACCATACAGCATCCATATCAAACTTGCGTGGGCCGCACTAACATTAAACTTTCATATCAAGGTGGGGGCCTCAAACTAGTGTCCTGCGGGTCGCGTGTTTGGGACCCCTGATTTACAGTTTGTAGCGGAGGTTATGTTTTTGTTGGAATTTATCTGTTTAACACTTTATTTTTTAATTTTCAAGAATTGTTGGTAATGGAAGAACTGATTAAAATTGCTAGCTAGGACCATTTTTGGGATTTGTGAGTATAACTCCACCAAAAATATCAAGGGGGGGGGGGGGGGGGGTTTAGCAATGGTGTTTGACCGAAGTATTGAATCCGACTTTTTGAAAATTCACTTATCACGGTTGGGTCTGGAGCTGATTAACTGCGATAAACGAGGGATGATTGCATTTTCAAACAACCATTCACACTCACATTCATACCTGTGGGAAATTTGGAATCTCCAGCTTTTGGAATGTGAGGGGAGGGGAGCCAGATAAATTCCAACCGTGCTGGCAAATTTATTGTTGTGGTACAATATTTCTTTCAATCCACCAAGATCCTTTTTTTTGTATAACGCTTTCTAGATGACATTACTAACAACTTATTCACAGTCCATGTTCACATCCCACCCTGAGGAGTCCCGTTTGATGTTTAATATCAAGTAAATGAAATGTGTCTGTAAAACATAGATGTGCGTTCCGAGGGCTATTTCAGTCCAGCTCAATGCTGTCTGCTTCATTTTAAACTTAAAACCGTCCTGAACATTGTAAAATAAAATATGGCCCCCTCAGGCTTGGCACCAGAAATAGATGCCCTTGTTGTCATCTGATGCAGTGACTGGTCATGAATGTGAGCCATTCCGTGTTTATTAGTGTTCCGGTTTATGTGCGCACATAAAAAGCTACAACAACATTGATCGGAAAGATTTCAGGATGAAAACACGATTGGCCTGGTTAATGCAACATGTCACACGGGTCAGCCATGTGGACCGACCGACGGAGAGCCGACGAGAGAGGCTCGGATTGAAAAGTCCAGGTTCTTTTTTCTCTCCTTTCACTGTTTTGGCTCAAATAATCCCCGCTAATGATTGGGAAGATGACATAACATATTGTTAAACTCACTGCAAGAGATTTGTTTCAGTGGGTATTAATCATTCCACGACATCCAATTTTGCTCAGTGCCAAAGTATTCAGTGTATGCCCTAAATAGCTGCCTGCTCCAAAGGAATCCATGGAAATTAATTTACAGTTTTGGAGTGCACACACGGGCAATTTTCAAGTACAATCGAGACTCCGGAAGCCGAAATAAGATTATTGCTAATCTCTGCCTGCGATGTTGAATTTTGGGTTATTACTCGACAACATGATGAGCACAGGTGTTGCAATCAGAACAAGGGTTAGCTTAATCACATTTAGGCTCTCGTGCCAATACGCCTTGGCACTCGACATATTCTCGAGGTCTGCACAAATCTGATGAAAGAAATCACAGGTTTTATATTTTCATTTGCCACCTTCTGCTCTCCTGTTTTTTGTTTTTTTTTTGCCATCTCTTGTTTGACTTTTGTCTTTTTTTTTCCTTGACAAGATAGTCAATCTGGGCAGTCTTTGTGTATTACTTTTGCTGTATGCGAAGCCAAGAAATAATCCTGCACTGTGCATGGAAGGCCACTAGTTGGCAGTGTCATTTGCAATTACAATTTTCTTTGCAAATTAATTCAGAAGACACCATGCGAAGAACCCCCGCACATGTTATATTGCTGGATTTGTTCTGTTGGTGCACAGAGCGCTATTTGATAATATTTTGTGTAACCATGGTGACATTATTTAAGCGCAAAATCAAAACGGGGTCAGTAAATTAGGAACACACACTAAGGGGGGGGGGGACTGGGGGAAGTGCCTCTTTATCAAGGCTCTGTCAGTCATACAGTCACACAGTAACAAAAAATACTATAAATAAATACTACTATTTATGGGGTTTTTTTCAACCGGAACGCCCGATTCTTTGTTGTTTTTTGAACAGATAGAGAAAAAAGGGTGATGACGCAACTGCACAAGAGAAGAGGTCATGTTTAGTGCATTTTGAAGTGTATTTTATAAGAGCTCGGCATGCATCTTCCCCGTATAATAAGGACACAGAAGTCAAACAGCATGAAGGCGTGTAGCATGCAGGAGGTTACGCATTGAAGGGCCGTTGTAACGCATACACACACAGATAGGTTCAAAATAGGAAAAATTGTGACTATTTCATGGTGTTACATTTGTAAATAAATAGTTCTTTTGGATAAAGGGGGTACAACCTGGACTGGTTATCAGCCAATCGCAGTTAATTACATAACATGAAAATGTATTGCTTTCTGTATCATACTTGCCAACAATGACCGTGATCATGGGGCACCTCCTGCAGGGCTGATACCTCCGCAGACAGCTGGTCCCTCCACAGAGCACCGCTGATGGCCTCCAAATCCATCTCTCCCTCCTCCTCTGACATGCCGTCCTGCAGCTCATCATCCGAGGTCATGAGGTCACCTGCACTCCGGCAGATGTTGTGCAGGATGGCACATGCTGCTGTGACCCGCAAACAAAAAATAACTTTGTTTACATCACCAGATACTATCATTCATGTGTATTATATAGTTGTTGTTTGTATATGACTTGTGTCACAGTGTGACTATATACTATCAAGTTTACATATTTGAGGTGTGGTGGAGCTCCAGCTCCAGCACTCGATGATGGAGTGTGCCCTTGAATGATGCTGATTAAAGGGTTGGGCTTCCACACCTTGCCCTGGCTGCTTATAGGGACTGATGAGAGGGAGTGGGCATTGGATGTATGAGTATCTGTCTGTAGATGGGCTGTATCGAAGTACCCCAGAGTCAAGTACTGACCGTGTCAATGCAGCGGCAGAAACTGCCTGTAGGACAATTTATAGGGCCGATTGGTGTCTTGATTCTGACATGGTTGCCATCAATTGCTCCACCAGCTTTTAGGACATCCCTGTGTCTTGCCAGCCTTGCAAAGCCAAGAGTTACTGAGTGAAGGTCTTGATTACTTTTGGGGAAGTAGATGACTTTGTGTCAAATTGCCACTACATCCTCAGTAACTCTGTGGACAATGTAGTGCAGGGGTGCTCACACTTTTTCAGCATGCGAGCTACTTTTAAAATGACCGAGTCAAAATGATCTACCCACTACAAAAATGCAAAACATCTATTTATTTTCAAATGTATTGAGGATTATTTGTACGTACAATGTATGTTGATGTACCTTACATAACCAAATGAGCCAATATTGCAAAACACACATAATTAACTATTAACATTTTTTGTAATTACCTGAGTTTACTTTGATGACTTGCACTGAATTGAACCAGCCAGGGATGCATAGTCCGGACAGTAGCTGCTGATAGCCAGCCTCAAGCACACTTCCAAATGTTTATCAGTCATGGATAATATCCGTATCATAATATCCGTATAATATTCCATATCCGTATGGAAGTGATATGTTTTTTGCCTTTTTACTTGGTCCAGTTTTTGCCTTTTTACTTGGTCCAGCTCCTTCACTCATTTTAGTGACCATAAACTTTAGGAGGGCTTAAAATCTCGCAATTCGCCGACTAGCTTAGCACTTTGCATCGTTGTTTACGCATGAGCGGTGACCTAAAGGTCAAAATTCAGTTGTCATCTGACTGGTTGTCCTGTATGTCAATCAAGTAACGGGGATGGATGATAGGCTGACATCGTAAGTTCTGCTGCACTTAGAGACGTTGTTTGATTTGATTGGTCGCCCGAAAGGGCAACATTCAGTTGTCATCTGAATGGCTGCCCTGTATATCAATCAAGTGACGGCATTGATGCTGGGATGATATTTTTTTAATGTCACGCCGCGATCGACCAGCGATCGACCAGTACCACCTCCGCGATCGACCGGTAGATCGCGATCGACTTAATGAGCACCCCTGATGTAGTGGACAACGCTCTCCTCAGTGACATTCTATTCATACATGTATGTTCAGGACTTTTGCACAATAGCATACCTTACTTGAGACACGCATTTGTTTTGCCACGCTTCCTTGTCCTCCCAGGTGAAGCAAATACGTTCCTAATTACAATGAAGACGCTCCGGGAATGAACGAGGAAAGATGGCGCTCCCTGAGGCTTGATCCAATATTGGGCGCTCGACTCGGTACATTTGAAACAATATATATGCAGCCTGAAAGACTATACATTTCCCTGGGGAATCCAGCCAGTGTGCAGGTGCTTTTGGTGTAATTTACAATTGCAAAGATTGATCCAGGTGCTTTGGCAGAAAAGGGCAGATTTGTTTTTCCAATCCGTCAGAGCACAGCTAGAATGGAACGGGCATCAAATCTGTTCCGTTTACTGATTTTTAGATTATTGCATCTCCACCTTGTTGTCAACTGTTATCCAGTGTGAACTCCGGTCGAGATTTAAACTGTCTGGCAGCTGAAGTGAATTGCCCTATTTGAGTTAAAATGGGCCTATTGATTTGGGTGCTTGATATTCCATAAGTACTGTCTGCAGCACCGTCTGAGTTGTTTTTATTCATGTAGCATTTTAACCAAACAGGATGCGGCGTCGTAATCAAAGACAGTCATTGCTTCTGCTTCAGCTTACTTTGTTTTGACTGTTTCTACTTTGCATAATGACGTCTCCCTCCTCTTTCAGCCTTGTTTTGCAATGGATGCAGGTTGCTGCAATTTCATCACTATTGGCCCTATGGCAAATTGGCCCTTTATCAACCAAGGGCCCCATCTATCAAGGCGCAGACGGGTATTGAAATTGCCCCACTGCCCACAAATCAAGCCAATGGATCGGGCTTTATCTCCCGACAAGGCCGTCATCATTCCGTCCTGGCTGCAAGGGGTGGGAAGAGACCATTGAGGAGTCGCTCCGTTGTTTCCCCGCTGATGGATGTGGCCTGCTTGACCTCCCGGTGACCAGGGGAGGCTGGACGAGGGCCGAACTTGCGCTCAACCTGGATCATTATCACTGCCCGAGTGTTTAATTCTCCATCAGCCAACCTGAAAAATGTCTGTCCTTTTGTGTTACCTTTTCCCCTCCTTGAGTTTCCCAACTCTCAATGCATCTCTCTTTTTCCCTTCCTCACCGCCAATCCCTAAATCTTTCTCGGCTCTTTCCAACATTAGTTTTACCAGGCCAATCAAGGCAAATGGAGACAGGCAATAATGAAGGACAAGATGGATTCACCATCTTACAGTTTTAAAGCCGAGCTCAATGTGATTGATTGGAAGTCTGTTTTGGATAATAGCTCACGCCTGCCATATTCCTCCTGCATGCTGCTGTCAAAACGAGCAACTTAAATCATATCGTGCATTATCATATTCAGACCTTAAGTGATGCAATGTTGTCGAGTTATTAATAGAGCAGAAATATTGCATTTGCAGTCAGTTATGTACGCACACATGCACATGACCCACGAATCACTCATCCCTTGCGAGCTCGTTTTTTGTCCTTGTGTTGTTTTTCACGCCTGAATCCTAATCATTTAAAAAATACAGCAAAACTTCTAAAGTCTCATGGAATATACATACATGTGAAATCATTTTGTTGGATGCATTTTTAAGAATGTCCGACACCAAATCTTTGTCTCCTAGCCATTGTGGATATCGATGTGTGCAAATGGTTACACACTCTTCATCTTGTTGGACTTGGCTTTGTTTGCTCAGGTGATGAGAAAAAAATGCTGATCTTCTTGCAGGCCAACAAATCAGAGGCAAATCTGAAATCTGTTTGGTGAAAGAACTAAGAGCGCCAACGTGACATCAGCCAGCACTACTGATTTTGAAGGTCCAAAGCAGATTGGATTAACATGGCAGCACATCGTACGATTGGACAAAAAATAATCTACACTTGCACATACTGGAAGCCAGGGGCATCACTAGGTTCTGAGGACGGGGAGGGGGGGGGGGGGGGTGATGGGTGATGGGGAGATGAACAAGATATGAACGAATGTAATAGACATTCAAAAAAATAAAAAAAATCCAAAAAACAAATAACAAACAAGAACTAGGATATAACTTTCCCACTTTTGGACAGATTTAGTAGAGATACTCAATTGTTTTAGGCCACCATTAAATGTACACAAGTACACACAATCTACACTGCAAAACCGCTGCTCAAGCTCTGCAACCATTCTGTCCAGTGGACAGTGATCAATGATATAATAATCATTATTATATTATTAATTAGCCTATTATTATTACTATCATCATTCTTCTTCTTCTGGTTATTACTACTACTACCAGTAGTAGTAGTAGTAGAAGGCTAGTATTAGACTGCTTATCAGCTTGCTTATTACCCTATTTTTGCCCAATTATATGAAATTTGTCAGATATTTTTTTTGTAAAAAAAAAAATAAAATAAAATAAAAATGAATAGGGTGACTTAAAAACATCTAAAATAGGCCTAATGACACCACTGCTGGAAGCAGTGCAGCCAATAGATGTGCAAAATGAAAATAATATGCAACAGATGCTAGAGTCCAACAGTTACTACGTAAACGGCAACGACTGCTGCCCAATCCATCAAGCCTTCATAGGATGGCGAGAAATTCAGTGTGAAAAAGAACAAAATTCCAAACTTTTTGCACAATCAACTGATTGCCATCACAGTTGCCTTGTGACTGCCTGGCAATCAGGGTGAGCACCCCCCCCTCCCACACTGTCTCCAAAGTCAGCTCACATTCCAGGTATAATGCCGGGTATAATGTAGCCTACAAAAACATGTCCTGTATTTCACTCCCGGCTTTGCCACATCTAAACCATGAAGAGAAAAATAATATCTCCCACAGTACTGCTGCTCCGAGTTAAAGTCGAAAAGAAATGCTCAATACTTTTACTGTTGTTACGCACATCAGGCACGTGTGAAGTAGACCGCGTAATCCCACTTCTTGCCCTTGGAGCGGAGTAAGAAAATGGAACAGCATGAAATGCTAATCAAATTTAAGAAAACCAATTCGGAATTCTGAAAGCCTTATCCTACCCCATCCCCTTGACTCGGGATGTGAGAGGTGTTATCAGTCCCACGGGAGAACTGAGGGACCCTTGGCCCGCACAGTGTTAGGTAAGGGAAAAACAGAAGTCTTTGGGGAGGAAGAACACCCACACACAATGGACGCCTGCAGAAAGTAAAACAGGTCAAGACTCCAGTGGTCTGATAAAGCAGAGGACTCATGAATTAAAGAGTGGTGGAGGAAATATGACATTTTGCTTTTCCATTCTGTCTATCGGGACTAGTCACACACCGGTGAAATCTCCAGGAGAGAGCTGGCCCGATAATAGACTGCCGGAGACGAGATTCGTCCGAGTCATTTCTCTCCTCTCTCCCAGACAGATTGGCGCTGGAAATTCAAAACACTATTTCGAAAATATGACTGACAGGGGAATTATATCATCATAATAGATCATTTGTATATAAATACCTATTGTTGCATTGAATGGGATGCTGTGCTTAAGCCAGCTATGCATGAATATTGGCTTGTTATGGATGATTTCGGGAGAAAGAGGCGATAGAAACTCTTTACAAAAGAGCGAGCCCTTTAGGAATTTGAACGTTATTAGTTTACCAACACATAAGCTTAGACATGAGAACGACACAACGTTCATTCATTTTCTACTGCTTATCCTCACAAGGGTTGCGGGGGTGCTGGAGCCTATCCCAGCTGTCTTCGGGCCAGAGGCGGGGTACACCCTGGACTGGTGGCCAGCCAATCCCAGGGCACATATAGACAAACAACCATTCACACTCACATTCATACCTATGGACAATTTGGAGTGGCCAATTAACCTAGCATGTTTTTGGAATGTGGGAGGAAACCGGAGTACCCGGAGAATAGATGCAAACATGCAAACTCCATGGGTGGAATTGAACTCGGGTCTCCTAGCTGTGAGGCCTGCGTGCTAACCACTCGTCCGCCATGCAGCCCACAACACAACGTATTTTTGCCAAAACAATCTTGTCCAATTCGGATCCATGCTAACCTCTTTCAGGGGTTGACATTGTTTACAAGTTTGCAGTTAACTTTGGTTTTGTAAAATCTTACAACACTGAAGACGTGCAGTTCTGAAAAAAAAATGGAATGGCCTCGTTTTCGTATGTTTCATATTCTTCAAATCCATCCATCCAATCACTTTCTATGCTCCATCTTCACTAGAGTCGCAGGGGTGTGCTGGAACCTATCCCAGCTGACTTCGGGTGACAGGAAATATGGGAAGAAACCATAGTAACCGGAGAAAAGCATCCATCAAACCATTTGGAACAAATTAAAAATGAAAACCGAGGTACCACTGTACATAGAATCCATTTCAAATGCCGCAGCCACCAATGCCTACGAAGAATCCAGTAGAGTCCATCTGCTGTGTTGGTCTGGAGTGGATGAGGACCTCCCTTTGCTCCATCCAAAGCGATGTATGTGATTAATGTGGAAGCGCTAATGGTGGGGCGGGCTGGGATGCAGTAGGCATTCTTGTTCTAATGATGGCTATAACTGAGAGCTACACTACACCGGGGTGCCAGTCGAGGTGATTAATGGGCCTTCTTTCCCTCTGTCACACCATTGAGAACCACTAGTGAGGTGGATGGAAGAGAAGCGGAGTTTCACCCTTCTTTTGCAAGTATGTGTAAAATATATATTTGCACCTGAAATTGGAAAGCGGTGTCCTGCTGCATATTTATCAGAGTGTAAAAGGGCAAGTGGTTTTGTTCCAAGCTAACCTTTAACTAAGTGTCAATGATGCCACAGAGGTATAAGCTGGCAAGATAATGAATGGTGCACCCTAAGTGGAAAAAGCTTAAACCTCTAAGACCGTCTTCACTGCAGGGGTACCGCCAATCACAAACCGAGAGCCCGTTTTTATCAGTTGCCCCCAAGAGAAATATACATGAAGCATTTATTTCTCCCTTTGAAAAAGGTTATAATGTCCTCCATGGGGTGTTTTTGGTTAGGCAAAGAAAATGAAGGGGACCCGAGGGGAGTAAAAGGTGGGTAAATAGCCTGTCTAATAGAGTCCTAATCTTCAGAGGCAATCTGCAGAGAGCTGCCCCTGGCTGTGTCGATGGGGATGATGAGACGGGGGTGACAGCACGGCAGTTATTATTAGTGCTATCATTGATCAGACGACCGCAGTGGCAGGCTTGGAGAAGAATGATGAAGCTTGTGGCTGCGGCCCAGCTCTGTCGTGGAGGCCTTGAGGAGGCCTCGTACGGGATACTGTACAAACTACAGAGGTGGTAAGGTGTCCTACAAAGGTGGCAAGACGCGGTGAAAGACAGGATGCAATTATTGGTCAACGTATTGCAGGTCATAGAACATACAAAGGCTGTGCTAGCTCAGTCTTGACTGACTTGACTTGACTTTGGACTTAGGGGGTTTTACGACTGTAGTCCTGGCTTTCATGAAGGCGATCGAACTAGCGACTTTGCCGCTGGATCTTGGCAGCATGGATCGGTGTCAGGAGGTCCACTGTTGTCAACTTGTGTCAGGGGCCGGACTCCTGCTTGTTAGGGAAGATAGAACAGCTCGAGGGCTGATTTGCCTCAGGGCAGGGGTGACACTGGGAGTAGGTATGGGCACCTTTCACATTTGAACCGATACGGGACTGATGCCTGGTACCTTAGAATCTGTATCGGTACTAAATGTTTATAATTTTTGTGTGTGTTATATGGTAAGAAATGTTAATTTGCTTCATAATACATTTTTTTAATGTAAGATTTGTTTTCAGGCTGCACGGTGGTCGAGCGGTTAGCGCATAGACCTCACAGCTAGAAGACCCAAGTTCAATCCCACCCTTGGCCATCTCTGTGTGGAGTTTGCATGTTCTCCCCCGGTTTGAAGAATATGAAACATACGAAAACCAGGCCGTTAATTTTATTTTCAGAATTGCACATCTTCAGTGTTGTAAGATTTTACAAAACCAAAGTTAACTGCAAACTTGTAAACAATGTCAACCCCCGAAAGAGGTTAGCATGGATCAGAATTGGACAAGATTGTTTTGGTAAAAATATGTTGTGTTGTGGGCTGTGTGGTGGTCAAGTGGTTAGCACGCAGGCCTCACAGCGAGGAGACCCGAGTTCAATTCCACCCATGGAGTTTGCATGTTCTCCCCGTGCATGCGTGGGTTTTCTCCGGGTACTCTGGTTTCATCCCACATTCCAAAAACATGCTAGGTTAATTGGCGACTCCAAATTGTCCATAGGTATGAATGTGAGTGTGAATGGTTGTTTGTCTATATGTGCCCTGTGATTGGCTGGCGACCAGTCCGGGGTGTATCCCGCCTCTTGCCCGAAGACAGCTGGGATAGACTCTAGTGCCCCTTGCGACCCTTGTGAGGAAAAGCAGTAGAAAATGAATGAATGAATTGTGTTCCATATATGAAGTTTAACAAGGATATGAAAACAACATCAATCAGTTTGTATTGTAACATTGCAGTTTTCACATATTTATTTGACATGAATGATGATTTCAATATAAATTGTAGTTATTGTCGGTGTCTACCTTGAGCCTATTTGCTTTTTAAGTGCTTACATGCAACCGGACTTATCGCCTACTCTTCCACTCCAAAGAAACCTTACATTGCTACTGCTGAAGAGTTCATTGTCAACACAAGTACGGCAAGTCCAACAATTTAAAGCACAAGCAGAGGTAGATCTGAATTTCTACCATAGATAAATCAATAAAATCCTGAATCCACGATCATGACCACGACTGAAATTCAGTGCTTTCTTTTGTGGTCCAATCAAGAACCCTTCACATAGTTTTCTTGGAGTCATTTTTAGAACTACCAAAAATAACAAGCCGTAACATACAAGGTACTGACTCCAATTATAGTACCTAATGTAGTACCTGTGTGTACATGTCGCTGCATGTGCCGCAACTGCATCTCTATCTTTGCAGTGTGGTTGGTAAGGACTGGAGACAGCCATGGAGCTAAAATGAACAACAACAACAACCAAAAAAAAAAAAATCTTGTCAGGGAGCTTTTCACACCCCCATGCCCTCAATTATCCTCCCGTGCTTTCCCTTTCTTGTTGCAGCACCTTGTCATTTAAGCTTTACACTCTCTTCCAAGCATCCAAGTAGTCTCTCCTCTTATATCGTAAATTTATGGATGGCTGTTTTGTACTTCTTAACTTTTCTATGTTATTTGTTCCAAGTTATCTCATCCAATTCCAGTGCTTTATTTTCCATACATCTACTCTGACGGGTAACCTTTTGTTCGAGGTTGTGCATATGATATGATGCCATCGCATGTTCCTTGCTGGGTGGAAGGTGCAAACGCTTGCTTGTAGTCTAATGATAGCTGCAGGGGAGATGGCTCACTCTGACATGATACGGATGCTGCCTCTCCCCATTGAACTCCCTCACTCTTTACAATGCACATATGAATATTTTTTGAATATTTACCGTGCGTCCAAACCTCCGGCTCCCACAAAGATAAATGACCTAAATGCTTTATGTTGCTTTGGACCATCTGATTTCTCTTATTTAATGAGAACCAAGCATTTTGCATTTATTTTGCAGGACAAACGCTGTACTCTTGCATATTCAACGGAATATATTTTGCAATTCAAAGTGCATATTCAGAGTAGTTTTATGCAGATTTAATTAGACTTACTGTAAGATATAGTGCTGAATAACAACCACATTGAAAGTGACTGTAACCGCTGCTGCATAATGAATGACAGCTACACTGACATGCATGCGAATGGAGATTAGAAGCAATCATCTGTTTTGTCAATCGCACCTCTTGAATTAAACACGCAGGTGAATTTGTTACACAAGCTGGCCTCGTAGGTGCGTTCGGTGAGCATAACCTGATTAAAACTTCCATTTGTGATTCATTGCCGTTCTCCAGCAGGAATCTTCTCATGTTCATTCAACAAGAGCGTCTCTACCGTTCAGTAGCTCCTTCTAATTAATGAGAATCTTAACTGCCGTGGATGAAACCGGGTGAAATGAATCACAAAACACACTTGTGTGTGTTATTGTGTCACTGTAGTGCTTACTGAACAATCGGCTTGCTGTGGGTTACGTAGCAAGTAATGAATGTGACAAAGATGCAAGATTGTGTTCCATCGGCTCGAGTTAGAAAGCTATGAAAATCCCAAAATAGGATGAGAAATGGAGGGTTTTTTTTATGCACCTGAGACATAACCAATATAATGTTTGATGACATTTCCTCTTGTTGCAAGTGTGACAAAAGCTCCCCAAAAGCGACATATCCGATTTTGCATATCAAGCGTGACTGTATCAAAGTAATTTACATGTTTGTATCCGATTAGCCAGGCAATGGAGGAAATACTGTTTATGTAGGTAAACCTCTTAGATCGGATGTGATATTATGGCTTGAAAGATAGTGAGCTCCTGGCAAATGTGATTAGTCGAAGGCTTTCATCTGCTCCGTAAAACACTCCAGACGTTAATGCGCAGTAGAGCTGTTCTTTCTTTATGCTGCTGCAGTACCGCTTTGTGCTGTACCGCTCTTCACTTCTCATTAGGAAACATGCTGCTTCTGCACTTCAACACTTCTCCAATGTCCTGGTCTGGAGACCCCCCCCCACCACCACCACCTTCTATCAACTTTAGGTTTTTAATTATTTCATCCAAAGATGTCACTAATATTACTTATTTTCATTCATTTTCTACCACTTCAAGGGATATTGAAAAAGCAACAATATGAATGCCCATTTTCAGCACAGTTTTTTTTAATATAAAAAAAAGTCACACAAACACACACACAAGTCACTTGTTAAAAACATTTACATTTACTATTTGCCACAGTCGCGTGGTTAGCACGCAGACCTCACAGCTAGGAGACCCGAGTTCAATCCCATCTCAATCCCGGGTTTTCTCCGGGTACTCCGGTTTCCTCCCACATTCCAAAAACATGCTAGGTTAATTGGCCACTCCAAATTGTCCATAGGTATGAATGTGAGTGTGAATGGTTGTTTGTCTGGCTGACCACAAGTCCAGGGTGTACCCCACCTCTCGCCCCAAGACAGCTGGGATAAGCTCCAGCACCCCCCGCCACCCTCGTGAGGATAAGCGGTAGAAAATGAAATTAATATTTGATACAGCTTATGTTTGGCCTTTAAAAAGTAATATTTCTTTGTCTCAGAAATTGTAAAATATGGTGTGCTATATGATCTGGCCTTTTGATAAGCTTGGCAAGTATTTTTATATCCGCTATCCGATATCACTGATTTATGGCACACCTGAAATGCACACATGGGTAAAATTGAGTTAATAATAACAAAACATAACATTGACATGACTCCACTGGTAACCTCATTTTGGACATTTCCTTATTTGAGAATATTCACAGACATAAAAAAAAAACCTACTGATCACTCAAAGCCTGCGGAGAGATACACACAGATTGCTGAAATCCCAGTTTAAATGATTTAAATAAACAACAAACATAAATCATCAATGGCGTACCTAAATTAGGTCACATTTTTTACAGCGCTTAAATCCTACCAGTGGCGTCATTAGGCCTATTCTAGGGGGGCTGAAGTCCCCCTAAAATGTTCTTAAGTCCCCTAAATAATTTGATATTTTTTTATAGATTTATTTTTATTTATTTATTTATATTTTTTACAAAACAAATCTCTGACAAATGTCATATAGGGCAAAAACAGGCTAATAAGCAAGCCAATAAACAGGCTAATACTAGCCTACTAATACTGCCAGTAGTAGTAGTAATAATCAGAAGAAGAATAATGATGGTAGTAATAATAATAGGCTAATTAATAATATAATAATGATTATTATATCATTGATCACTGTCCACTGGACAGAATGGTTGCAGAGCTTGAGCAGCGGTTTTGCAGTGTAGATTGTGTGTACTTGGGTACATTTAATGGTGGCCTAAAACAGTTGAGTATCTCTACTAAATCTGTCCAAAAGTGGGAAATTATATCCCGGTTCTTGTTCCTTATTTGTTTTTTTGATTTGTTTGGATTTTTTTGAATGTCTTATTGAATTCATATCCTGTGCATCTCCTTGGGGCTAAGCCCCCCCCCGTCCTCAGAACCTTGTGACACCCCTGGATCCTCCTCGAGGTCATAATTTTTGAGGGAGACTTGAATTACAGTCGTTTATACGCCCGAAAGGTTAATCAAGTCAAATGTGCCAGCCCTTTTAAAAAGCTAACAGCAGCGTGTGCACAAAGCCAGGTATTTATTCTGAAATGTTAACGAGCAGCCAATTAAAACACGACGCCATTACCTCCCATTGTGTTGACCGTTAAATCAATAGCGGGATGGTAAACTTTGAAGGCAGCGCACATCATAATACATTTGCCGGTCAATCAGTATTACCTGCTGGAGTGCCGTATAGACCTTGATGGTAGCCCTCACCTCCAAAGGCTAAAAGAGGTGAGGGAGCGTTGCAATGGGAGAGAGAAAAGACCGTTGCAGCTTACACATCATTCTCTCCTCTTTAGGAAAGGTCTCTGCTGGAGACTGATAAATGTTAATTACTCCACTCTGACATGAGCCAGAGAACATAACCTAGCACCTAGAAGAGCCGACTCAGAGATTACTGATGAGTATCGTGTCTTTTGCTTCTCGACTGTTTTTTGTGTATATTAATATATGCATGGAAGAGATAACGTTATGTTTTTATTTGATGTTTATTGTTCAACGCATTTTTATCAAAAGTACCAGACAGGTGAAGAAAATAGTTTGTGTCCATCCTTCTATGATTGGGACTGCTTTAGAAGTGCCCCCCCTGTGTTTATTTACAATGTTGTTTTGTCTTCTGACAAGCATTTTATGGTTTGACATCCTACCGACAGAACCAATTTCATGACTGCAAATTATTTTTTTACTGGGCAGCAGTCGTTGGTATTCTAGGGACAAAACCTACAAGTGGGGGCGTTAACTAGCTGGTTGCTGCAGGACATCACTACCAATGATTGGTGGTTGGGATCAGCCATTCATTCATTCATTTTCTACCGATTATCCTCACGAGGGTTGCGGGGGTGCTGGAGCCTATCCTAGCTGTCTTGGGGCGAGAGCAGGGCACATATAGACAAACAACCATTCACACTCACATTCATACCTATGGACAATTTGGAGTGGCCAATTAACCTAGCATGTTTTTGGAATGTGGGAGGAAACCGGAGTACCCGGAGAAAACCCGGGATTGAGATGGGATTGAACTCGGGTCTCCTAGCTGTGAGGTCTGCGTGCTAACCACGCGACTGTGGCAAATAGTAAATGTAAATGTTTTTAACAAGTGACTTGTGTGTGTGTTTGTGTGACTTTTTTTTATATTAAAAAAAACTGTGCTGAAAATGGGCATTCATATTGTTGCTTGCATGCCCTCCCACGCATGCACGGGGAGAACATGCTAACTCCACACAGAGATGGCCGAGGGTGGAATTGAACTTGGGTTTGGAACTTGGAACCCGAGGATTGAACCCTGGTCTCCTAGCTGTGAGGTCTGCGCGCTAACCCCTAGACCACCGTGCCGCCAGAAGTGAAATTATTTTCTGTAATTTCTGAAATTACTTTCTGTAAATGGATTTACAGAAAGTGTGCAATAATTATTCATTCATTCATTCATTTTCTACCGCTTTTCCTCACGAGGGTCGCGGGGGGTGCTGGAGCCTATCCCAGCTGTCTTCGGGCGAGAGGCGGGGTACACCCTGGACTGGTCGCCAGCCAATCACAGGGCACATATAGACAAACAACCATTCACACTCACATTCATACCTATGGACAATTTGGAGTGGCCAATTAACCTAGCATGTTTTTGGAATGTGGGAGGAAACCGGAGTACCCGGAGAAAACCCACGCATGCACGGGGAGAACATGCAAACTCCACACAGAGATGGCCGAGGGTGGGAATTGAACCCTGGTCTCCTAGCTGTGAGGTCTGCGCGCTAACCACGAGACCGGCGTGCCACCCCTGCAATAATTATAATTTTTTGAATTTTTTATTTTGGCACCCCACAGAAAAATGACATCAATAATTAGTAGATCCTCCTTTTGCAGACATAAATGCTTCCTATAGCTTCCAATGAGGGTCTGGATTCTGGTCTCCAGGTGAATCAGGTTTAATTGTTTCTGAGCATGGACAGCTCTTTAAATGCTTTAAACCGCACCACAGATTTTCAATAACATTCAGGTCTCGGGACTGGGATGGCCATTCCAGAACGTTGTACTTGTTCCTCTGCATGACTACCTTAGTAGAATTTGAGCAGTGTTTCGGGTCATTGTCTTGTTGGAAGTATCCAACCCCGGCGCAACTTCAACTTTGTCTGTGATTCTTGAATACATTTGGCAAGAATCTGCTGACACTGGGCCAAGGTGAAACTGGACTATCCGCCAAACAGTCCAACACCTTACCAACATTGCTCGGTTGTGTTGAAGAATCAGAAGAACGAGCTGTATGTAACAATTTATCAGTGTTCTGTTTATTTTTTTGTAAGCAATTAAACAAAAGGTATCGGCAGCTGTCCAGAAGTCCCAGGAGTGCTCGGGTGACCAATCGGCTATTTTAAGCCATTTGTCAAATGGTTATGTGGGCCTTACGTGGGACACATACATCGTTACGTTACATTCTGTTGGTTCTCACTGACAAAATGGTGCCTTCAGTGGCGGGTGGAGGATTTCACAATAGTTCATTTATTAAATTATCATAATATAATAATAACAACAAGGTTTTCATTATGAAAATATAAAATGAGCATGATCAGGAAGAATGGGTTCGATTCGCCGCTTGGGCATCTCTGTTTGCATGTTCTCTGCATCCGTGCGTTTTCTCTGGGTAATCCGGTTTTACCCCACCTCTCGCCCCAAGTCAGCTGGGATAGGCTCCAGCTTACCTGCAACCCTATTGAGGATAAGCGGCATAGAAAATGGATGGATCCCCAAATTGCCCGATTTGTCAAGTGTTTTTATTTAAAATTTTAATAAGCAATTAAACAAAAGGTATCGGCAGCTGTCCAGAAGTCCCCGGGAGTGCTCGGGTGAACAATCGGCTATTTTAAGCCATTTGTCAAATGGTTTTGTGGGCCTTATGTGGGACACATATACTCTAGTACGCTAATGTCCTTCTGACATCCCCAAATCGCCCTACTTTTAGAGATGTTTGAAGGTTCCGGTGTATTGTGAAGTGTTTTTCGAAAAGGTTGATGAAATTAAAATGATTCAAATGACTCTAAACACCGCTTCCAACCAGTTCAAACCTGGATAAAAAGGTGTAACACCCGAGACCACCTGTCCTCAGTTTAACCCTCCGAGGAGATGACAAAGAATCTTCACAGACATTGCGACTTCAATAAGTTGAAACGAGTCCCCGACACGTTATTGCAGCCGTGTCTTATGAATAAATGGCGCTGTGGTGTGATTTGCTCCATCGCAGCATGTGTTTTCTCTCCAGCTGCTGTTATTTCTCACTTAGGTCGTCTTTGGTCCTTTATGTGAACGAGATGTTATCTAAAGGTGCACCACGTAGCCAGCAAAGACGCGCTGGAGTGGAACACTTTATATCTATTTACCACATAATGCTGTTATTGCGCATCCGCCACTATCACCTCATTCATCAAGCTTTACGATATTGTTTCATTTGTGATGCCTCTGCCATGTGAAGGGTATGAAGCCATTTCCTTATGAGAATTCATGAGTAACTGGCCCTCTGGCAATGAACCCTAATTAATAAATGGGCTTGAGTATGACGGAATTATTTATCCCCTTCTCCCTTTCGAGGTGGCTATACACAAAATAGTGCTTTTAACGGGATATTTTGTCATTAAAAAAATGTAGAGTGCAACTCCCCTCCTGCAAATCTGTCCAATTGAAAATGTATGGAGAAAAGCCACTTTGATAAATAGCTTACACATTCTGAATATCACCTTGTGTTGAGTTTGGATGAACGGCTCCAAGAGGGATGAGCTATTCATGAACTGTACATCATACATACGACACTGCTGTGTCCAGACAAGCTACTTAGCAAACCTCACCAAGGAGATGCACGACTGGCAAACTGATTACACAGTAAACCTCGGATATATCGGATTAAATTGTTCCCACTGGTTTTGTCCGATATAAGCGAAATCCGTTATATGCGTATACCGGAAAATGTCCGTTCGTCGGATTTTATCCGTTATAAAAAGGCACTTCCTTGACTATGTTTCCAATGTACCTGGACTGGGCAATGAAAAGAGACGTAAGGTAATGAGAATTGAACTTTATTGGACTCTGAGCATAACAAATTGTTAATTAAGCTAGGCCCTGTTACGCCCGTCAGGCCTACGTTATTTCCAATAGTGAGGTTAAGATCTCATTCACTGCTGTGCTAGTATTATTGACGTCACTCACTTTTATATTTGTCCTAAATCTGGAGCCAGGAGAAAGACAATAGCCAGTGACATCAACAAGATTAGCATAACGATGCGGCCATCCGATATATGCGAGGGGAATTTAATGGAAATGCATTGGAACAGGACTGGAGATTTTGTCCGAAATAGGCGAAATCCGTTATAAAAAATCAGATATATGCAATGAATTTTTATTGGAAATGCATTACAGAAAAATCGGTTCTTTTTTATCTGTCCGTTGTGAGCGAATTTCCGATATATCCAAGGTTTACCGTATCTCAAGGAGACAACAGTATTCAAATTATGGATGTAAAGAATGTGTGATTGACAAGGGTTGGGGACTGAAAACTGCATCTTATTTATTTTAAATACATACAATATGTGTCACATGCAGTGTGTTGTATTATATCAGTTCTTCTCAATTATTTTCTGTCCACTGATGCCTGTTTTGGCCGCCTGCAAATATGTTTCTGTATTGAGGGAGACTTTTTCTAATGCCATTGGTATGGATGGAGGCTTTTTTTAACCACAGGGTTTGTCAGTGTAATGCAGTTTAACTCCCACCGTGGACTCTAACGAGCCTTTTGTTTCCAGTCAGGCCCTTCAACAACTTCATTGATATGCAAGTCATTTACTAAGCAGATGCATTTCGTAGCAAAGGACTCACATGTGACGCTCTATTGGAGTCAGGTACAACAGGAACTGACAGAAGACGTTTGGATCTGAAGTCTTCCACCAAGTCAATTTGTGTCTGATTCCTGGATTAGCATCACCTTGATAGCTGATAAGCTCCCATGAAGATGTCATTCCAACACTTAAACTGTAACATG
The DNA here is from genome assembly GCF_030265055.1 of Doryrhamphus excisus. Taxonomy (NCBI): domain Eukaryota; kingdom Metazoa; phylum Chordata; class Actinopteri; order Syngnathiformes; family Syngnathidae; genus Doryrhamphus; species Doryrhamphus excisus. Next base: position 19,902,894 of record NC_080467.1, read on the forward strand.
GCTGTCCATGGAACTTGTCCAGACCAGATGGCTTGTAAAGAGGAAACAACATTTTGTTTCATACGTCTACAGAGAGTCAGACAAGGGTTGTTGAGGCTTTACACGCAGATGTTCACATATTACGTTACATCCTGTTGGTTCTCACTGACAAAATGGTGCATTCAGTGGCGGGTGGAGGATTTCACAATAGTTAATTTATTAAATTACAACAAATTACAACAACAACGTTTTGATTATGAAAATATAAAATGAGCATGATCAGGAAGATTTGGGTTTGATTCCCCGCTTGGGCATCTCTGTTTGCATGTTCTTTGCATGTGTTTGTTTTCTCTGGGTAATCCGGTTTTACCCCACCTCTCGCCCCAAGTCAGCTGGGATAGACTCCAGCTTACCTGCAACCCTATTGAGGATAAGTGGCGTAGAAAGTGGATGGATCCCCAAATCGCCCGACTTTTAGGGATGTTTGAAGGTTCCGGTGTATTGTGAAGTGTTTTTAGAAAAGGTTGATAAAATTAAAATGATTCAAATGACTCCCGAAATACTCTAAACACCGCTTCCAACCAGTTCAAACCTGGATAAAACACCCGAGACCACCCGAGACCACCTGTCCTCAGTTTAACCCTCCGAGGAGATGACAAAGAATCTTCACAGACATTGCGACTTCAATACGTTGAAACGAGTCCCCGACACGTTATTGCAGCCGTGTCTTATGAATAAATGGCGCTGTGGTGTGATTTGCTCCATCACAGCATGTGTTTCCTCTCCATGGATGGATGAAAAAAGCATTTGGTGAGACGAAGCTTGACATTACAAATCGAAAACCAGAATCAAGACTTTGGAGTGGCATAGTCCAAGTCCTGACCTGAATCCTCTTGAGATGCTGTGACATGACCTTAAAATCGCTTCATGCTGGAAAACCATCCAATGTGACCGAATGACAACAATTCTGCAAAGATGAGTGGACCAAAGAAAATTCCTCCACAGCGCTTGAAGAGACTCATTGCAAGTTATAGCAAACGCTTGATTGCGGTTGGTACCGCTAAGGAACACTTGAAAGTTTAGAGCGGCCCTGTTCTAACATGAACGTTTTCATCCACCATCAATCGCTCATAAGTCTTTCAGTATTAAATGATCAGTGGTCAAACATGAATATTCCAACAGAGCACGGAGGAAATGTGGTAATTATAGCGAGAGCGAACGTGTGCACGGGTAAAGTGTGTCAGTATATCAAAGAGCAGCAGTCAAATCCACAATTCATATTTTACATCCACTCTTCCGCTTGACTCGCGTGTTACAAAAAAAAAACTTCTTCGAGTGATGTCCTCCGAGAGGGGAATTCTGAATTTGCTCTTCATTTGATATCTCATTCTACTTGTACGGGGTAGCGTGCTGCAAGTTTGAGGGGAAGGATGAAGTTAGAGCTCCCTTTTCCTCCCAAGTCCGCAGAGTCCCGCTGCTCCTCTGATGGCCTTTAACCGCTGTTTTGCACGGCTGTTGCCAAGCCTCAGAGGCTGGGTGGCTGCCTGTCATGGTGGCTGGGTGACCTGTTATGGTTTGTTTACTCAACAGTCTGCATTGCGGTTTGGGCCTGTCGCTACATATAGAAAAAATGGTGATTTAAAAGTCCCTGCCTATTGGTTGCATCCCTTCCCCCTCCCCTACCTGTTTAAGAGTATGTCCATATTCTGTATGAGATCTGGAATGGTTTCCCCTTCTCATACATTTTGTGTGTATGTTTGCACATTCTGCACATATGTACCGGTTTCATACGTACGTGAAGTCTTGTTGCCTCCTTTATATTAAATTGCATATTTTCTTTGTTAGATGTGTGCTTGAGTGTTGACTTTTGTAAAGGTTTAGTCACAAAAACATATCTTTCCCAAGTCTGGGGCAGAAAAGTCAGGTCACACCTGGGACGCCCCCACAATTGTGTTACTGTTTGCATCATTTTTTTAGATTCTGCCCGGGTGTTATAAGCTTATAAATGTGCAATACGGGACTTATGTGTAATAGATTCATTCATTCAAGTGAAATTCAGGTACAAAATGTGCAATACTACCATTTGTTTACTGCAATTCTACATTTTGTTTACTGTATAGGTTATTGTTTTTGATTATACATATACCGTATTTTCTGGACTATAAGTCGCACTTTTTTTCATAGGTTGGCTGTTCCTGCGACTTATACTCCAGAGCGACTTGTAAATGAAAAAACTGTTTATGTTACATAAACACTGGACACCTTTTCTGTTCATGTTTATTTTTTGTGTAGCTGAATAAGCATTGTGTTAGCATATCTTACACCTATTCAGCCTGTTCTCTATTCTTTTATTGTTAGAACTTGCCTTCCAAGAGGACGTAATGTCTGTTTTGGTCAAGTAGTTTGGAAAATAAATTACCTGCAAAAAATGCGACTTATACTCCAGTGCGACTTATGTATGTTTTTTTTCTACCTAATTATGCATTTTTGGCCTTGTGCCACTTACACTCCGGAGCGACTTATAGTCCAGAAAATATTTACATTTATTCTGAACAGCACCTGCTATTCTTATTCCTTATTTTATTTTTATTCCTTATTTTTATTTTTACTTTCTACAAAATGCACCGTGGAGTTGCACTCAAATTTCCTTGTATGCAATATGATGACAATAAAGGTGATTCTGATTCTGATTCTGTTGTGTGACAAGCTTTTGCTCAAATACTCAAGCAGAAGGAAGGAAAGAAAGGAAGGAAAATGGCGGTGAATGTCATGTCAAAATTGTGTCATTTCATGTCACTCCTTTGTCATAGTTGTTTTTTGTCTATGACAGTAGTATGACAAAAATGTTTTATTAAGCGAGTCTTTTCATTTTGTTGTTCTTTGCACTTTAAACAAAGAGATAATGACGGTATCACCATCCTAAGACTATTTTGGGTAGCATTTTGTACCATGGCTGCACGGTAGCGAGTGGTTAGCACGCAGGCCACACAGCTAGGAGGCCCGAGTTCAATTCCACCCTCTGTGTGGAGTTTGCATGTTCTCCCCATGCATGGGTGGGTTTTCTCCGGGTACCAAAAACATGCTAGGTTAATTAGCGACTCCAAATTGTCCATAGGTATGAATGTGAGTGTGAATGGTTGTTTGTCTATATGTGCCCTGTGATTGGCTGGCCACCAGTCCCCGAAGACAGCTGGGATAGGCTCCAGCACCCCCACGACCTTCATGAGGACAAGCGGTAATAAATAATGAATGAATCCATTTTGCACCACACTAATACAGTTACAGGCGGCACAGCAATCGAGTGGTTAGCCTCACAGCAAGGAGACCAGGGTTCAATTCCACCCTCGGCCATCTCTGTGTGGAGTTTGTATGTTCTCCCCGTGCATGCGTGGGTTTTCTCCGGGTACTCCGGTTTCCTCCCACATTCCAAAAACATGCTAGGTTAATTGGCCACTCCAAATTGTCCATAGGTATGAATGTGAGTGTGAATAGTTGTTTGTCTATATGTGCCCTGTGATTGGCTGGCCACCAGTCCAGGGTGTACCCCGCCTCTCGCCCGAAGACAGCAGGGATAGGCTCCAGCACCCCCCACGACCCTCGTGAGGAAAAGCGGTAGAAAATGAATGAATGAATGAATAATAAAGTTACAGTAATGAACTATATTGCTACAACTTGGTGGACTTGTGCGTGTTATTGCATTTTGACCTTCTAGTTGTGTTAATGCAAGAACAAGCGCTGACTAGGACAAGTACCGCAGTGTGAAAAACTATGTTTTGCCTACTTGTGAGTGTCTGAAAGTAATTAGCCCAACAAAAAGCTCTTACGATGAGCTCTATTTGCCAGCATATCCAACTTAGGCAGGATATGATACCGACAGTATATGCCACAGTTTTCCTCCACAAACTTAACACAGAGACATTCTGCTTTAGAGAACACCTATTGTGAGTCACTGTATAAAAACATAGCAACATCACAGGTACAGCAGACCAACACGTTGCCATAAATGACTCATTGGAAGCAAAAGCAATATGCTTGGCGCCATGTGGCACCTTGTTTGTCCTAATGTTTCTTCCAAAGCGGACTCATATGCTGGTGGCTTGCAGTGCCATCAATAGCATGAGTCACTGGAGCAAATAGAGGACAGCTGCTTGCTGCCATGGATGCCCTCCAGGAGGCAGTGTTGCTTCTCATGACCCAACATTGGGCCCAACAAGTTGCAGCTTCCAGGCAGAATGATGACCAATCATCCATTTATGGGAGCATTAATTGTTTATCATGATCTTTTATTTTTTAGTCATTGTCTTCTATTCAAGTTAGTGTTTTATTATAATCTGCGGAAGTAATGCTATACATTTTGTGATGATGTAAATTAAATAAATAAGCCTGTGGTTTCTTTTTAAATGATTATATGAAAATTGTTATGATGTCCGTAAAACTGTTAATAATAATTTGTAATTTGCATTTGTAATTTCAGATTGTAAAAAAAAAAAAAGAAAATAAATCACCTTAGACGTCTGAGTTTCCTTTAAATGTATTTCAGGAGTAAAATAATCAAGTGTGAAAAGGACAAAAAGAAAAAAAATCCAATTTCACATTCGCCGGGAATTAAACGGCCCAATGACGTGACGCTGAGCTTTGCCAATCCTGGCTGTGTTCAACCCTTCAGTTTTGTGCAGCAGCAGCAGCAGCACTCTCCAGTCCGGAGCCACAAGGTGCAGGCAGGGAGGATCCAAACATTGGGATCTGTACACGATTTCTTTGTTCTCGGAGTGGAAAGTTCTGACGCTTCCCCACCCCGCATACAGGTGCCTTTGGACGAGCAGGGATGACACGTTTTGGGTGACACTGAATACTTTTTTGAGGACAGGAGGGAACTGAGTACACTAGTAAAAGGTAGGAAACGACGATGCGCTTTTACGCACAGCCAGACAACATTTAGTCACCCGGATTCCGATTAATTTCTATACAATCTATATGCTTAATGACGATGCTCATTCTCAGCATGTGTGTTTTATTTTGGTTTTAGGTGGCGGGGAACGCCGGGTGTCACTTCTTTTTTTCTTGTAATGACATGGCACGCCGAGTAGAGCCGCTCACTTCTAAACGGAGACCAGCTCCAGGAGAGGAGCACTTGCGTGCCAAGTAGTGACGCTCGGTGCTTTTGGCAGGGATCCTGCGGCTCTGCCCGAGTTAAAAAAGACGAGAACACGGCGAGACATGGAGCCGCTTCGGTGCGTGAGACTCGCAGCACTTTTGTGCACAGGTAAGGGCGCAGCATGGACACTTGTGTGCGCATCATTTGGCTCGCTAAGCATGATGGAGATGCGCTGTTAAGGATATATGGACATCTTATGAGGAGCGATTCACGTGATTCAACTTTTATGGAGTGATTTTTTATTATTTATTTAACAATCATGAAATGCAAATGATTCCCTTTCAGCCAAGAGGACATATATAATTTATGAGCCTCATAATTAGCTGTAAGCTGTTGTGGCAGAATACAAAATGACTTGTAATATTAACATGAATGGGTTGTGACAGTAGCCTGGAGTGTGTCTGTGTCTGTGTGTGTGTGTGTGTGTGTAAAAAATGTGATGCAGGCTGCAACACGAGACGTGGAAATATAAATGTTTGTGTCGTTCCTGCACACTTTCTGGGGTTTTATGTATGTGTGACATTTTTTGAGTCACTTTGCAGTCAAAGCTTCACATGACCAGACCGATATTTATGTACATGCCAGGCCAGTAGTGGGCGATATCACTTGGGTGCCCTTTGTTGGCGTATTTGTGGTGGTAAAGAAAAACTGCCCATCATCCACAACACTAATATAAGACATAAACACACATCTTTCTCTTTTCTGTGCGTTCTAAAGATATAAAAAGAGACAGCTGGGACAAATGGGACAAACCTATTCCGCCTACAAAGCCTTCTGCAAAAAAAAACAAAAAAAAAAAACTCCAACACCCCCCAAAAATGTCCCATTTACATAATGAGGCCAGCATATTAACATTTTTATGCCTAAGAACTAGATTACTGGCATAGTGACACCTCGTTTAGCCGGCTAGCGACTAGCTTCACCATCCAATTTGCTATACCGCTTATCCTCATCAGGGTTGCGGGGGTATGCTGACTTTGGGGTCCACCCTGGACAATCGCAGGGCACATATAGACAAACTATGGACAATTGAGAGTCCAACGTTTTTTTGGAATGTGACAGGAAACCGGAGTACCCGGAGAAAATCCACCCAGAAAATGCAAACTCCATACGGATTCGAACCCAGATCTTCCCGATTTCCTGAACGTTTCGCCAACATGCCAACCACTTGTGCGGCTCCTTCTCCGTGTAGTTGGAAAACTTAACGCTAGTGTAGCATTTGTGAAATCAACGTACCCAGGAAGGACGCTCCGGTAATGCTTAAAATGACCAAAGTATGTGAAAATACTGGTGGTTAGGCTGGGATAGGCTCCAGCACCCCCGCGACCCTGGTGAGGATAAGCGGTTGAAAATGAATGAATGAATGAATGTGAAAATACTCGGTATTACATGTTATCATAAATGTACCTGTTACTACATGGTCCCAGCATGGATGTAAAACCATAAAACGTGTGTGTGTGGGTGTGTGTGTGGAGAAGGACGTGTATGGAACTTGCTCCAAATGGCATTTTTAAAAACTAAAATATTAGAGCTGTCAAAAAAAATGCATTCACTAATTTATCTAATTAATTCCATTAATTTTTGGTGTGTAATTAATGCCTGTAATTAATTGCAGTGACACCGAAACTGAACAGCTAATAATGCACGGCGAGGTGAGGTGTGTGGCTAATAAAAAATAAAAAAAGCAAACGTTAACCTTTTCAACATGGCTGCTTTCCTGTCGGAGTGATTAAAAAGATACTGAAACATTCATTTTCACACTTTAAAGCCATGTTATGTTTTCATAATATTGGCCAGACTTGTACTTTCTAATGTACGTATTTAATGCGTCGGCAGAAACTATGATAAACACAAATTTTGCAGAGCAGTAAAACACAGTAGTAGACGGAATATTGATCCAGAACTCCTTTGGGCCCCTGCAGGTAATAATACATCCAGCCAGTCAGTCAGCCATATTGTAACTCTGCAACCAAGTGACATATTGTGGCTTTCTCCATGAGGTGTACACACTGACAGGCACATCTTGGTAGGGATTATTTCAAGCATGCTGTCACACTGACCATCAGTGCATGAGGAATTATTCCATATAGGATGCCGTAGAGGCAGATGTGTGACAGTTTGGCAGGTTGGTCAGTAGAAAAGGTCTCCGGGGAGATGTGTGCCAAGTTGGGATTTATGTTCAGCAAAAGTTGAGGGATATTTTATTAATGAGGGGATGGCTCACCGTGCTGCATTTTGTTTTCTTTATAAATGAACTGTATGTTCTGAACTCCTGTTTCCAGAGACATAATGAGCAGAATGAGCAGACTTTGTGTAGTTATTCTCTAGATTTGAAACAACAGCGCCCCTTCTGGTTTCAGCCATGCAGTGCACTCTATTTTGCCTCGTTTTTTTTTTTTTTTTTTGCAATTTCACAAAATCGGTTGAAATAATGGAAGGATTATTCGCTCACCATAGCTCGGTGTGCTTTTTAAAAGTAACTTTAAATGGTCTCTCGCTTTCGCTGAATGCAGCATCATTAATCCTTAAAATGCATCGGTTTAAAGGGCATTGCTCCAAACTAGAATGGAAAGAAGCGGGCTGTCATTTAATGATGGGTCTGTTGGTGTTGTGTCAACAATCGATGAAGCTCAAAAAGAATGCTGATACGTACAAACCCGCAAACTGTGGGCTCAATCAAAGAGTTTCTAATCCACTATCTGCATATTGCATTAAGTGGGTGATTGCTTGTGACTTTATTTAATGGTGACTGTGCATTAAGAGCGGAACCCAACAGTTAGTTGTTGTTTTTCATGAACCAGGACCTACCTTACCAACGCCCACGTTCATAGCAGTACGATTTAGAAGGTATATGATGGTGACAGCTTTAGGGTTGGGTGCGGTTCACATTATCTGGTGCCAGTGCTTAAACACGACCCAAACTGTTACAGAATTGATACCGATTCTATTTAGAGGTTAATAATTTTAAAAATTAAAAAGGTTCTATTTTAGAGGTTATCACATGGTTTGTCTGGTATCAGACCAGGTATCATGCTCCCAAGTGTCAGTATCAGCCCGAGAACGAAGGTGTCACATACTTTTGTTTTTCCATCATGTAACGTGCCAGAGAGTTGAATTTTGATTTGAGAGAATCAGGCTCGTATTCATCCCCATTTTCTTTTCTGATTGATAAAATAATGTAGCCACCCTGACGTGTTCATGTTGACATGTTGTGCTCTTGAGTGTCTGACTGTTCCGGGTGACTGTGAATGCACCAGGGGTGGGGGCGTGTCGTGTTGAGGAAGCACTGTTGCGTTGCTGGCGGTGGTTGCAACGGCGTGGTTACGGCCGACAGTAGCCAGTATTGTTGTGTAATAAAAGCTTGTTAGCGATCACAGTCGTGTCCTTTCCATAGCGTCGGCAACGACGTTACAATAAACATAGACACGTATTTGTCGAACTCAGGCGGGGGAATACTTTCTACCAGTCTTCGTTCGTTCTTGCAGTTGATGAGCCATTCAGAAAAAAGCTTGAGGTCGCCCTTGGTTTTCCGACTTGTGTTTGCATTTTTTGTTTTTTCGATCATTTCAAGAGTGTCCTCCTCATTAATGGTGATAAAACGTTCCATTTCTAATATTCTGTTTGCTATTTTCCCTATTTGTCTTTCGCCGGGAGTGTCAACCGCTGACATGTTGACAGAGCACAGACGGCAGCAAAAAAATGCTTGTGCGCTGTTCTCTGATTGGTTGTTTCACGGGCACGATACCAGAGCAGCGCGCTCTGATTGGACACTACGGGGGCTGATACTGGACATGGTTAAACTCTATATTTTATCAGTATCACTGCCCTGGGCTTTGACACAGTATCATTTGGGCCTTTTCCCGTATCATTCATGGGCGCTTTCTAGGGTACAGGGCCAATTAATACTGTAGTATGTGATAATATACAGTATAATGAGTGGAGGGATGGCATACTGTATTGTCTATATAAGAAACCATAGATTTGTAAAATAACATGCGCCTTTTAAGAAGCGGGGCCGTGATGTCAGCTAGCTACAATTGAGCTGAGTGCTAGCAGCAGGTTAGCCGTGTAGAGCAAGGGTCTAAAACACGCGGCCCGCGGGCCAAATGCAGGACACTAGTTTGAGGCCCCCGCCTTGATATGAAAGTTTAATGTTAGTGCGGCCCGCGCAAGTTTGATATGGATGCTGTATGGTATCATGTACCCAGAAAAAATTATTACGTTTGATTCATGTTCATGTTAAAGGTTAAATAACTGTTAATAGTTATCCTCCCTATCCGTGTGGAAGTGGTAAGTTTTAAAGGAAATAACTTGAAGGCTACCGTGTAGGTCGCTAGCTCTCTAGTTTGCGAGTTAGCATGTGTCTCAAGACCCTGCAGTTGCGCAATATGTTGTAAATAAAAAGAGTATAAATGTGACTATAGTCGTGTTTTGTCATGTCTACAGGGCTCTAATAATGCTTTGTTCATTTTAATCTGAAAAAAAAATATTTTGTCTACCCACCAACTATATGTGCTTTCTTAAGTTTTTATTATTTGCCGTTTTATTATTATTATATTTATTTATTTATTTATTACTGATTGATTGATTTTCTTTATTCTTGATTTGTTTATTTATTTTTCATCTTATTTTGTGTAGAAAAATAAAAAGTAAGATATTTGAGAACAGTGGAATGTTTTATCAGAGCTTTTCTTGTAGAAAATCGAAACCAAAGCAAAGTTTATTCATTTTTCTGTTTTTAATAAATGCGTTTTTTTTTTTTTTTGGAAAACCTGATGCGGCCCAGTCTCGCCCAGACCCTTGCTCCAGTGGCCCCCAAGTAAATTGAGTTTGAGATCCCTGGTGTAGAGAGTGGCCGACAGCAGCTCCTGTGAGAATGTTCACTACAAGTGTAAAGGGGAGATTGAAGTGTATTGTGAGTTTCTGAGTATTATTCTACACTGGTCTGTAGGTTTCAGTAACATTATATTGATGATACCAGCGCAACCAGGAAGTACGCTGTCAATTTATGTCTAAGATGGCTCATTTTCCATTATTATGTAGAATAATAGTATAAATGTGACTATAGGGGTGTTATTTTATGCTGAGAGAGCTCTAATAATGGTCAAAAATGTTGTTGCCCACCACTGTTAATATAGAAACACTCTTCGTCTCTCTTAAATTCACATGACTTCAAGGTAGAGCCACTGCCAACTCTTTGCATTGAAAAAAAAAATGTCGTCTAATTCGGTATTCGAGACCAAAGAGAACTTGAAGACCACAGAGGATCTTCCTTGCAACACCTGAACAATTGTGTCTCGTGCAATAACAGGAGGCCATTTATGCTTGATGGGTAGTTCTTGAATTAAAAGGCTTTAATGAGCCCCAATTAACAAGTTTCCAACGAGCCCGCAGTCTAATCAACCTTGTTATAATGGAGCTTAGTAAGCTTCACTGTGCTTTCTTACATTACATCTACATTAAGAATTTTGTCTGTTCAGCTTTTGTTTCTCGCTAATGTGCTTTGCTTGGCTTCACGCTCTCGGTTCAACGCCCGTGCTTCTTTGCTTTGCAGGCTTTTGAATATTTGTTATTATTCAATGAGCATTTGCAGTTGCAGTTATAACCTCCAAAAAAAGCAGTCGCTCCTTTTTTAACAATTTTTTTTATGTATATATAAAGGCTAGAGAGGATTTTTGTGGATTATGCTTATTCCAGGCTGCTTTATCTCAGTTAGCACAGTGGGAGACTGACGAAAGAGGAGGAAAGCTGAAGATTTAAAAGCGATGATCTTATGCCAACATTACAGCTGTGAAATGTAAACTCTGGAGAGCAAAGTCTTGGGGGATATTGCTTGAACATCCCCTCGCCTTTAAAAGGAAGCAGGGGGATTGGCTACTTGACAAGTCATTGCTATTGGGCAGCGATTGTACTTGCCTGCAGCATCAGCTCATTTTGGAAAATGTTCTTATTTGGTGCAAAAGAAAAAAAAATCAGATTCCCTCGGTTGCTCCCTTGTCACTTGTATGTTCAAAGGGCATAGTGATGAGCTGAAATGCTCATTAGCATAAAGGAGCAGCATTCTTAATGGAGTCTCTTGTGATTTTTTCTATTTCCATTGCCAGGGTTACAATTAATCATATTTTTCTATTGATTCATATTTAGATTAGTTAATACATAAATTTGTTTAATTTCTTTTTAATTTCAGAGATATAGCCACAATAAATACACTTTTTATCTGCATACAAAAGGTCTACCGTGGCATCAAAGCAACGATGAGAATTTGGTGGTTACTAATTATATATATATATATTTTGGTGGTTACTAAATATGATAACTATTCATATCTATGTTATACTTTTAATTTCTTTTGTGAAATGTACCATAATTATTCAACTGTGGGGTTGGATGAAGAGGAAGTGTTATGCGTTGGTGTGGATACATGTTGGAATTAAGCACTGCTGTTGGCGTGTTAAGGTTTGCAATGAAGTTTAAAAATAGCGTCAGGTTATGCACCAGAGGTCAAGGTGTTAGATTTGTAAATTAATTATTTTCATGCTAAACTACATTTGTTTGTGTTGTTTATGTTGGTGCATAGTTGTTTAGATCAGGAGTGGGCAAACTTTTTGACTTGCGGGCCGCCTTGATTTAACAAAATTGACGGGGGGTCCAGACTATATATTTTACACAACAGTCCACCTGGATTTATTGTATCTGTAAAAGTCATACAATCTATATGTTCTATGCTATATGCTAATCTATGCTACATGTGCTTGTGTCCCTTTTTTTCAGAAACACTTTGTAAACAGTAAACTACATCAAATAACCAAATTGATAAAAAAAAAAAAAGCTACTTGAGCCATGATGCCAGGTTGTATGTTAATTTTAAATTAAATACTTTGGAAAGAAGGGCCATATTCAAACACTTGGTGGGCCGGATGTGGCCCCCGGGCCGTAGTTTGCCCACCCCTGGTTTAGATGTTTTGGCTACATACATACATACACATACACACATATATATACATATATATATATATATATATATATATATATATACACACACATACATATATACATAGTTATTGTTATGCTTGAAATGAATCTGTTTGTCCCCCTAAAAGAAAACTGAAATTTTGCTGAAACATACCTATGTTTTACAGCTGATTGCTAAAGAACGGAAAATGGTAGAAAAACCCATTGAAAGATGAAAGATGAGAGTCTAATATTTGTTTTGGTAGGTACCATGTTTATATAGCCCTAGGACACAATATTCTGTGTGCCCTGAAAAATCTATCAAAATTGTCAAAAATGGCTGATTAATAACTGAATAATCAGTCAATTATTTTTTCGATTAATCAGATTAACAAAGACTTTAATTACAGCCTCATTATTCATAAATAAAAGATTTTAACTGGCAGAACAAATACAGCAAGTACACAAATACCAGGTTGCTGGTTGAATATTTTGTTATATATATATATATATGTATAATGTCAAATAGCTTCAGTAATGTCACGATCTGAGAAGCTGTAGACCGCCAGGATGCAGAGACACCGGCGGCAGGTTGCATGTAAAAGTAGTTTTATTATAGGTATGGGCAGAAGAAACACAAGGAAACAGGAAAAAGGCTTTGTGATGACAAAACAAAATGGCAGCGGCAACAGGTACAAAAACTTAGTTCATGTGAGGACACACGAGTCAGTCCTTCCTCCTTTGATGATGCTGAGCTTTTAAACCCCACTGATTGTAATTGCCATCAGCCGTGTACAATTACACTGGGGTCAAGCTGCTGCAACTTCCCCCACAACAGGAAGTGTAGCACACAAAAATTAGAGCATGACAAATAAAACCAAATAAAACCTAAAGATAATAAGTCTGCTTTCATGGATGAGTAAGGGAATTCAAAAATATTCACATTTGAGCGGCGATTACCAAACTAGTTGTTGATTAATTAGGTCATCGATTTACCATCAATTAATTATTGCAGCTCTATGAAACATGTGGTGTTAAACATTCATTACCATTTTTATGTCCGTACAGCTATTAGCTATTCCCCAAAAATATGTACATATATTCCCCAAACTAAATCCCCATTACAATACTTGATGCCTCATTTTCTGTTCATTAATACATCATGTCATTTTAGCGCTGGAAAGTAACTTTTCTGTAGCAATTTCCAAACTCCAGTTGCAGTACTGTAGCGTGCAGTGATGGATGAAGGCTGGCTTCCCCTACGTACAGGAGTGTATTGTGCGCCAGGCTCCAGGGAGCAGCACAAGCAAACACTGCACCAGGGAGCCATATGTCATACTGTAGGGCCCATACGATAATAATAAGATCATAGAGACAGTACTTACAGGAAGTACCATGTCTGGATGTGTTGGGATTCATTAGCACAGCCGCATTTAACGTTTTATTATGTTCCTTGTTCAATTATGGGAAGAAATTAACCATCAATTATAATCAGGATTGGGAACGTTATTTTAAATAAGTAATTACTAGTTACTTCTCCCAAAAAGTAACTGGGTTACTGCAGCAGAGGCAAGTAATGCAATAGTTATTTTTACTGGTAACTAGTTACTTTTGTAGAGGAGTAAGTTACTTTTTACAAAAACATGCTAGGTTAATTGGCCACTCCAAATTGTCCATAGGTACAGTGGGGCAAAAAAGTATTTAGTCAGCCACCAATTGTGCAAGTTCTCCCACTTAAAAAGATGAGAGAGGCCTGTAATTTTCATCATAGGTACGCTTCAACTATGAGAGACAAAATGAGAAAAAAAAATCCAGATAATCACATTGTTTGATTTTTAAAGAATTTATTTGCAAATCATGGTGGAAAATAAGTATTTGGTCACCTACAAACAAGCAAGATTTGTGGCTCTCACAGACCTGTAAGTTCTTCTTTAAGAAGCTCCTCTGTCCTCCACTCGTTACCTGTATTGATGGCACCTGTTTGAACTGGTTATCAGTATAAAAGACACCTGTCCACAACCTCAGACAGTCACACTCCAAACTCCACTATGGCCAAGACCAAAGAGCTGTCAAAGGACATCAGAAACAAAATTGTAGACCTGCACCAGGCTGGGAAGACTGAATCTGCAATAGTTAAGCAGCTTGGTGTGAAGAAATCAACTGTGGGAGCAATTGTGAGAAAATGGAAGACCTACAAGACCACCGATAATCTCCCTCGATCTGGGGCTCCACGCAAGATCTCACCCCGTGGGGTCAAAATGATAACAAGAACGGTGAGCAAAAATCCCAGAACCACACGGGGGGACCTAGTGAAAGACCTGCAGAGAGCTGGGACCATATTAACGAAGGCTACCATAAGTAACACACTCCGCCGCCAGGGACTCAAATCCTGCAGTGCCAGACGTGTCCCCCTGCTGAAGCCAGTACATGTCCAAGCCCGTCTGAAGTTTGCTAGAGAGCATTTGGATGATCCAGAAGAGGATTGGGAGAATGTAATATGGTCAGATGAAACCAAAATAGAACTTTTTGGTATCAACTCAACTCGTCGTGTTTGGAGGAGAAAGAATGCTGAGTTGCATCCAAACAACACCACACCTACTGTGAAGCATGGGGGTGGAAACATCATGCTCTGGGGCTGTTTTTCTGCAAAGGGACCAGGACAACTGATCCGTGTAAATGGGAGAATGAATGGGGCCATGTATCGTGAGATTCTGAATGAAAACCTTCTTCCATCAGCAAGGGCACTGAAGATGAAACGTGGCTGGGTCTTTCAGCATGACAACGATCCCAAACACACCGCCCGGGCAACGAAGGAGTGGCTTCATAAGAAGCATTTCAAGGTCCTGGAGTGGCCTAGCCAGTCTCCAGATCTCAACCCCATAGAAAATCTTTGGAGGGAGTTGAAAATCCGTGTTGCCCAGCGACAGCCCCTAAACATCACTGCTCTAGAGGCGATCTGCATGGAGGAATGGGCCAAAATACCTACAACAGTGTGTGAAAATCTTGTGAAGAGTTACAGAAAACGTTTGATCTCTGTCATTGCCAACAAAGGGTATATCACAAAGTATTGAGATGAACTTTTGTTTTTGACCAAATACTTATTTTCCACCATGATTTGCAAATAAATTCTTTAAAAATCAAACAATATGATTATCTGGATTTTTTTTTCTCATTTTGTCTCTCATAGTTGAAGCGTACCTATGATGAAAATTACAGGCCTCTCTCATCTTTTTAAGTGGGAGAACTTGCACAATTGGTGGCTGACTAAATACTTTTTTGCCCCACTGTATGAATGTGAGTGTGAATGGTTGTTTGTCTATATGTGGCCTGTGATTGGCTGGCCACCAGTCCAGGGTGTACCCCGCCTCTCGCCTGAAGACAGCTGGGATAGGCTCCAGCACCCCCGCGACCCTTGTGAGGAAAAAGCGGTAGAAAATGAATGAATGAATATTCCCATCACTGATTATAATACTCTTAATGAAATAGGAAAATATATATCTGAATGTTCTGAACTCCTGTTTCTACGTTTTTTATGAGAGTGGACCTGTGCCATACCGCCATACACGGAATAAACAGAATATTACCTGTAATAGCACATTTAAAATCAACTTCCGGAATTGTTCATTCATTCCAAATGGGAAAAATGTCACAACAAATGTTGAATTTTGGAAAATCTGGGCATTTTTGGAAACATTTGAAGGAATGTGAGAAATGTGGGAGTAGTTAGCGGACCAAAAATAGCATCATTTGAAGTGAAAAAGCTGAAGTATATATAAATATATGTTGAAGAATTACCCAATGACAGAGGATTGAACCAGCAGCCATTGGGTCGTGAGGCACCAAATCCGCCACCTGAAGATGGACAATGCTTCTCAGCATTCACACCGTGAGCCGAGTAATCTTGCCTGCAGGAGTGGAGTGAAGTAGGCTAGACTCGGCCTCAATTGCTTCAAGACGCAATCAGCAATCAGCCCTGGAGAGTTGATTCATCAAGTCGTCAATTATTATGCCCACCCCCTTATTGAAATGCTACAACAAAATAGCTCCAATGCTAATACTAAAGGCTGATAATAACAGTTGAGTAACTAATTAAACATAATGGCATAACTAGAAATGTACATACTTGGATGCGATCAGAATTGGTGTTGGTTTTTTTCCCCCTCCGTGATGGACACGCTTCTCATTACAGGTTTGTTGATATAAATATCGATTAGCGCAACAGCGGAACCTGACAACCGTTGAACTACAATTTGGACACGACTATTTTTAATTGAGGAACACACTGAAAATATGCCTACATGGTTGTTTCATTATGACAAAAATCCAATATATCATGTTACAAATATAGAACGTCATATTCTGACAGTTTGGACTGTCCCTTGGGATAAACACCGTAAATACAGTACATGTATTAAGAGTTAAAGGCAGACATACTAAGAAAAATGTATGTATGGCAGAAAGAAAATGCATGAATAATATAAATCATAGTGTAATCTAAATGTACAGTATAAGGTTCATATGGAGATTTTTTTCCCCATGGTAGCTAGTATTATTGCATGTCTGGTAATGGAGAATACTGCACATTTCCATACAAGTAATAATCTTTCTTGAGTTTGGGATTTCAAGAATAAATTGTTTTAAAAATGGTGCACTTTTCAAATGAAAAGTTACGCCGTGTGTGTGTGCTTGACCCAGATAAACACTTCTTCTTGGGAGTGTTGGCATTAATGATGCACCCCAACCTCAATATTTGTGGAAGCACTAAAAATAGAAAACAATAGCAATGTATAATAGTAATAATAATAAGACTAATAATAAGTAATAATTAATAAATATATAGCTCCTACCCAAAGCTGTTTGCAATTATTGGGGGTGAAATTGTCTCCACGTATCCAGTGCAGATGTTGCTGGATTTATATATTTCAATATTTGTGGTGCAGAAGCAACGTTTTTCAGGGAGTCGTAAAGCTAAACCGCATCAGTTCGTGGGCGGCAAATGAAGTGCTTTAATTAGCTATGCATGTTAGCTGATTACAGTCGCACTGCTAGCAGCTTCATTGATATAAAATTAGGAATTCATCTGTGTATTTTTGTATTCATTTATTCATCTCTGTTTAACCCAATGAACATTTCAATTTTATTTTATTTGGGTGTCTGTTTCACTGACAGCAAATTATAGTAAATTAATTAGATTACCCCTTAAAAGTTATGTATTATTGGTTGAAATGAAGCATATTCAAGCATAACAATGGCTAAATTAACAAAATACAAATATAAGGTATTCAGAAGATACAAAGATGTGAGATGTAGTATTCCGCACTGGTCACTAGTTGGCAGTAATGTTACATGTGCCACAATGATGTCTTATGTTGTCTTATTTTCTGTGTATTTTTCATTATTTATACATTAGAGGCTAAATAGTTAGCTTGGTAGCTTGATATATGCTGTGATCGGTGACTGTCTCTTAAGTCCCTGCCGTGACCTCGTAGCCTAGTAGGAGCGTAAAGCCGACTATAGGGGTGTTATTCCATGTCAAGAGGGCTCCAATAATGTTAGTAATATAATAATAGAAGGTTGTAAACATGTTTTCTATGCACCCACAATAAAAAATATTCTATTTATGTCTTCAATTTGGAGTGTAGAGGTTTTACAGACAGGGAAGTGAGCCGGAGGTTTTCTCCTTGTCACTCACATACACCAGTGACCAGGAGAGATGGGACCTGAGACCCGTGTGAATAAAAGCTCCAGGTCTAATTTGATTATTATTTTTCCATGCCAGTGGCAAATTCGACTCAGGCCTCTTTCGTACTTACGTATAAATCAGAGATGTCATCAATGTCATCTTTGTGCTCCTGTGAAAATTCTCGTGTTTTTTGTGCAGTCGTTTCAGACCGGCGATCGGGTTGGTCTTGTTGAAATTCCCCGGTTCCGTCATTCTTTTTCCTCCAAGGTTTTGCTTTCCTAATTAAAAAAAAAAAAAACAATATCAGATGTATGGCGGTGTTAAGATAAAATGTTTCTCAGGATCGCTTTGGCTTGTGCAGAACGTTGTTGTTGTTGGTGTCTTTAATATCAAAGCAGAGGCACCGTCTTTGTCGCACAATTCTGCACACGTGCGCCACCATGACAACCTTTCGTAGTAACTACCAACTGTAAACATTGACAGTGACACCAAGGCGCACACGCAAGCGTCTTTGCAGGCAAACAACATCACACGCCTCCCACTGAGAAGGGATCGCACTCAGTTGGAGGTCTGGTGACTATTAGCATAACTAACGGAAGGCTATGTGCATGCTACCCACAAACCCGACAAATCAAATAGAAAGCGAACCTATGCAATCGGAGAAAAGGAAGACTATAACACAGTCACTTCTTGTACGGAGAGCTGACGGAGGGAGACATCACATTTATCTCGCATCACCAGCTCTTGTCCCACAAGACGTTGGAGGTACAGCACATCTTTCACAATCCTGTCACTTAAATCACCTTTCAGGCATCTTACAAAGTTGTCAGACATGTTTTTTTCCACTTTTTTCTTGTGTGAGTGAATGCAGTCTGGACTGAAGAAGAGGCACATATAGAATTGATAAGAGGTTGTCTTTATGAGCAAGAAGCTATTGCTTTAGTGTTGTTTGGTCCATCAGGGCAACATGATTGATTCCATTGAAACAGTCCCAGTGGGCTGTGCTGTCATAAAGTCTGTTCCTGCTTCTTTGGGGCTCCACAGCCATAACAACTTTTCAGAGACTATTGATCTGTCGTCCCACTTCATCAAAAGGTGGGGAAAAAAAAGACTGTGAGATTTTACTATGTCTACGGAATTAGTCCTGTTGTATTAATCGTGTTAAAAGATGCCAACGTTTCAGAAAACGAGGTTTGCGCATTTGGAAATGAACACTAAAAGAACTTTGGGATGGCTTTGAACGCTTGGCTTCTAAGATTTTTTCCGTCACTGGCTCTATGTGATGTCACAATGAGCCTGGCTCCATTCAGCCAGTGACTTCCTTATATGGGCGTGCCTGGGCACAAATGGACCAATTACAGGCGGGTCGTGGGTGGAATACATTAAAACAGACTGTTGTGGAAATCCAAGGAAATACAGCTGGAATAGGTGCAGATTCTGTAAGATCTAGAAAGCTTTCTCTATAGCAGTCCACAACTCAATACAAAGGGCCCAAAATGCCAGTAAGCTGTGTTTGGAGGGCCCCGTGATTTGTTTCCATGTGAACAGAATCGCAGGATTGGCTCGTAAGAAAGGAAGAAGGCTTTTCGGGACATTGAACTTCGAAACAGACCAGCTCCTCTCAAAACTAGAGCCAACAAGTTGAGGGAGATCATATATTTTTCTCACGTTTGGTGCTCATAAACGGGCTCTAGGAACGCATATTCCTGTTATTGCATCATTAAAAAGTCATTTTAGCGTAACGGGGGACGTTTAATTGCCAGATAAGCTAGAATGGTGCTATTTAGTTGAGCAACTGATGGTTGTACTGTAGATGCTGTTGCTGCGTTCATCAATCTTCTTAACTGTTAACAAAATGTCTTTTGTCATGTGATACAGGCCCCGCTGGGGAAACACTAAAAAAAAACAAAAAAGAAACCTCCCTGATTTGGATTGTCAGAAGTTGGCATTTCTGCAATGAGGCACTTGTGGGTGGTTCAAGTGAAGACTCTGACGGGAATCTATGAGTTTTAGCTGACGGCTTAAATGAAAGTGTCATTAAAACTAGCTACGGGCCAGCCGAGACAGACGAGTCTGTCATATCGGGTTAACTACTAGCAGACTGAAGTTGTACGGGAACAGATGTTTGCTAACATCAGCCTTTCCTCCCAGATGCTTTCTCAACCAGAGCGTCTTCAATTAAGCAAACAAATCTGGCTGTCAGAATTATTTGTCCAACTTGTCTGACATGGAATACTTTTGAAAAAAAACAACAACATTTTCTTCCCCGCATTGATGTTTCAATTAAAATTTTGGAACGTGATCAATTCTGATTTCCTTCATTTTGCACAGAAGGCTTACCAACAAAATACCCGCAATGTCTTCATTGTTTTTTTTTTTTTTCAGGTTGCTGTATCTTGAACATCTAAAAAACATATGTCCGCATGATATACGAGCAGCAACGGAGCCCTCAAAGATTTGAGTTTGATTTCCACAACATTGTGTCTGGGGAAAATAGCTGGGTTGACACACGTTCCCTCTAATGTATCACCTCACAATGGGATAGTTCAGGACTATTATCATCATCCATAAAGTAAATATAGTAGAACCTTGTTTAGTGTCATTAATTCATCATGTTGTTTGACTCGAGGTTAAGAAATTGAGAAAATCGAATTAAACCATTCAAAAAAACGAAAAATATCAGGTTGGTTGCCCAAAATGATTTAAACTGCATTTTTCAGTTACGTTTACCTTCATTGAAGTTGTGAGACGACGACACAATTAACATGGACAACCACCTTCTTGTTTTGCCATGAGTTAGTTATTCAATTCAATAGTGTTTCTCACCTCATGTCTCTGCTTTTCGTGTTCATCACGGCCACAAAATCACCCAAAATGGGAAAAAAAACCCACGCTAACTGGGGTGTGCGCTAACCGAGGATCCTCTGTATGTAAATACAATCATGCTGAAATTTTTTGCCTGGGACTGATGGGATATTTTTTCTCCCCTATGTCAACAATGCTGAAATATTGGACATCTTGTACAAGAATGTGAAAATGGGAAAGACCAGAAAGACATTTTCGTACAATTTGCTACTTATTGTTTGAAGTATGGGCGGTATAGTGCTACTTGCAGAGCATGAACTTTGTGTGGGAACAGGTTAGAGTGCCATATGTATATTGCTTCTCAGCAGATGTGTGTGTGTGTGTGTGTGTGTGTGTGTGTCAGTGTATTTCCTCAGCGGAGGGATATGGTGGCCAGGAAAAGGAGACACACACATATTGATCCATATTGTAGGCTGGAGGCCAAATATGAGCTAAAAAATGCGAAGAGCCTCGAAAACAGCCATTTGACAATTTCTAGTTAGAATGAAGTGTTCCGATGGGCCAGTTGCTCGGCCTTATTAGGTCCCAAAAATTGCAATCTGTGCAGCGGTGGAACAGATGTCGTCAAACGAATGAGGAAAAATCGTTTTTTAGATTAAGTGTGTGTAGGTGTGAGTATATGTGTGGATGTGTGTTTTTCACTCCTAACATTTTTACTGTTTTTTGTTTGTTTTTACTTTTTATTATAATTGCTGAAGTTAGTCGTTGGTTCATGACGGTTTTGTGCAGCTTTATCTGCATTACACCATTCACAAATTCCGAATTGCTCAAACTTCTATTCTATTTCTATACTATAAGTCGCTCCGGATGAAAAGTCGCACCACGCCAAAAATCCATAATTAGGTAGAAAAAACATACATAAGTCACACTGGAGTATAAGTCGCACAAGGCCAAAAATGCATAACTAGGTAGAAAACAACATACATAAGTCGCTCCGGACTATAAGTTGCACCAGGCCAAAAATACATAATTAGGTAGAAAAAAACCCATACATAAGTAGCACTGTAGTATAAGTCACACAAGGCCAAAAATGCATAATTACGTAGATAGAAAAAAAACATCCAGAGTATAAGTCGCACTGGAGTATAAGTCGCGCAAGGCCAAAAATGCATAATTAGGTAGAAAAAAACATACATAAGTCGCACTGGAGTATAAGTCGCATTTTTTGCGGGTAATTTATTTTCCAAACTACTTGACCAAAACAGACATTACGTCCTCTTGGAAGGCAAGTTCTAACAATAAAAGAATAGAGAACAGGCTGAATAGGTGTAAGATATGCTAACACAATGCTTATTCAGCTACACAAAAAATAAACATGAACAGAAAAGGTGTCCAGTGTTTATGTAACATAAACAGTTTTTTCATTAATAAGTCGCTCTGGAGTATAAGTCGCAAGAAAAGCCAACCTATGAAAAAAAGTGTGACTTATAGTCCGGAAAATACGGTATATGGTTTCATTGTTAGCATCCTGCAGTCCACAACAAGATGTTGGCCCCATGCTTAGTGGGCTGTACTGACTGGGCTGTCGTGCTTTGTGCCATTTATCCTCGATGGGATTCTTTATCTACATTTCTACTTTGTCCATTGCATCCTCCATCCCGTCTCCCTCCATCCCATTACTTTGAATCCTCAGATATCGTTGGCCTTTCTTCTCCTATTGAATTTAATTACCACACCAGCGCACATTCATTGTCACCAGAATCAATCCAAATGGAAAAGGAATGGCCAATCTAGCGCCCGCTCGCATGCACTCAAATGAGTGGCAAAGTGAAGAAGGCGAAGCGAGCGTTGCTGTGCATTCCCTTTCCTTCCCGTCCTGCATCAAGCAGGGAGCTGCTTATTTACACTTACAATACATCCACTCCAATTTTCATGCTAAAATCTGGATACTAGTCAATCATTTTGTAAACATGCAGAGATTTAAAGACTTTGGAAAACTGACTGATCAGATTACCCTCAATATCGAATCATTTGTAGGCCATAATATCTGTTTTCAGACATTTCATCTGTGATAAATCCTTGCCTGGATCCTTTCCAAACCAAAACTGGGGAGCAGGATATCTTCACCATAGAAGTTCTGTTTGTAGTTGGAGTTCCTACTCCAAACCTGCTGATAGCAATAGTTATGAGCGTTTATATGTACTACTACCCACCCATGCTTGGGTTCAAATGCACACAGCATAGCTGAGGTGTCCAAAGTGTGGCCCGGGGGCAGCTTGCGCCGCACAGCAGTTTTTTGATTGGCCCACGGTACATTCTAAAATTTAAAAAGGAAACACACAAAACTGCAAAAATGGAAACGTAAACAATTTTACAAGAATAAAGTCAAAATATGAAGAGAAAAAGCTGTAATTGAATGCGGGAATTACTTTATAATAATATATTATACCATGCTATTGATAGAGCCCTTTAACCACATAAATAACATAAACAAAGGGTTGTACTTCAAAATAAATAAAATATAGAACCAACATAAATTATAAAAAATAATATGAATAATAATATATGATATAATAATATAATAATATCTAATATATATATTATATGTAATATAATAATAGGAATAAAATGAAGAAAAATGAGTTGTGTACAAGGATGTGTCAATAACGTGAATTAAATATTTATTTGAAAGCTTTGAAAAAGATAAACAGATAAATGGAAGCTAGGATGAAAAAGAAATGATTTCAGATTTGCAACAAATCTTTATCAACTTTGTCAAATATATGTCTGAAGTTGAAGGGACTGTTGCTGCAGTTTACCTTCCTTACTAAGAAGGGAAGAGCGACTACATTCTCCTTCATAATCAATTCAGATGCCGCAGGGAGGATTCAAATATTAATAGTCTGTTGTCGTACTGTTAGTATTAATCGTGATCCGCCTCCGGGTACACGACCCCATGCAGGACTCAATTGGAATTGCAATTGGAAGGCAAAGTGGCCCGGGATACATTACGGTCGTCACCCTTGTTTGTTTTTCACCGTTTTCCCCAATTGGCCAATTCACCACTGCTGGGTTTTGTATTAGGAGGGGGGCACCAAGGGGGGGATCCAAAGCTGAAGGCATTAAACAGAGACATGAAATCCATTTGGTTTCACTGTGGACTTGAAGCTGAGTGAGCGAGCACTGTGAGGGCTCAAGGAGCGGTGGGTGGCCTCTTGGGGTGGCAGGATTTTCTGCAGCGCTAGCGACTGGACTGCGGCTTCATGCGCCTCCTGTCTCACGTAAGCACGGGGAGACACATGCCACCGTCATTTCAACTAACAGATGAGGTGGCCCGCTGGACAGATGCGGTCCCCCTCACGTCTTTTGGCTCACTGTGTGAGGTGCGATTTCCATCAGCAGATTCATTTTCTTTTCCTCATCCTTGCTGCTTCTGTACCTACGTGAGTCTGCCTCCCTGGAGACCATCTGCGTAGTATTGATTTGGTATTTTAATGAGTCAGTAAGACCATATATTCTATTCTATTCTTCCTAGACGAGAGTTGGATGGATGTTCAATTTCACCTGGCGTGTCGAGAATGCTTTAATTGCTGAGGATTTTTACAGAAAAAGAGCATCATCTCAAGGGTATAAATACAATCATATATAGTGCGACACAGCGCGTTGCATATGTGCCTTCGTGTTGCCGCACAATTTCTCAATTTCTCCCTGGAAACTGAATGCACCAGCTTCTTTCTATGCATTGACTTTCCTACCCGACGCAGTCCTCTGCACCAAGAGATGTGCTTTTGCTAAACCGCATGTGTCAGAAAGGAATTGCCATCTTGATTACACACAAATATAGTATTGGGCACAGCGTTGGAAAAAGGAGTGCTCAGATTGCTTCCAGAATTTTCTCTTCTTCATTTCTTTGGACTTTAAGATGATAGAATTACATTTATATTCAATCGTCCCTCGCTTACAGACCCGACCGGGGAACAAATTAATTTGACAATATAGAATAAATGGAATATTTTGGTAGTTGGAGTATAGAAAACCTCTTTAAAACACGCTTATAGTCACTTTGACACTTTGATTATTCACAGCTTTTGCCAGCAAAGCTTACAGTTTGTGTACAAGATGCTCTATAGCTGGGGTCTCAAACTCAATTTACTTGGGGGCCACTGGAGCTAGGGTCTGGGCGAGGCTGGGCCGCATCAGGTTTCCCCCCCCAAAAAAACGCATTTATTAAAAACAGAAAAATGCTTTGGTTCCGATTTTCTACAAGAAAAGCTCTGATAAAACATTCCACTGTTCTCAAATATCTTACTTTTTATTTTTCTCCACAAAATAAGATGAAAAATAAATAAACAAATCAATAATAAAGAAAATCAATCAATCAGTAATAAATAAATAAATATAATAATAATAATAATAAAACGGCAAATAATAAAAACGTAAGAAACCACATATAGTTGGTGGGGAGACAAATGATTTTTTTCAGATTAAAATGAACAAAGCATTATTAGAGCCCTGTAGACATGACAAAACACGACTATAGTCACATTTATACTCTTTTTATTTACAACATATTGCGCAACTGCAGGGTCTTGAGACACATGCTAACTCGCAAACTAGAGAGCTAGCGACCTAAACGGTAGCCTTCAAGTTATTTCCTTTAAACTTAAAAAGCCAAAAACTTACCACTTCCACACGGATAGGGAGGATAACTATTAACAGTTATTTAACCTTTAACATGAACATGAATCAAACGTAATAATTTTTTCTGGGTACATGATACCATACAGCATCCATATCAAACTTGCGCGGGCCGCACTAACATTAAACTTTCATATCAAGGCAGGGGCATCAAACTAGTGTCCTGCGGGCTAGATTGATAGATAGATAGATTGAGACCCCTGCTCTATAGCAACACCATAGTCCTACGTGTACCCCACTTTGGGAACCCAGACTCTACAGACTGAAAGACGTGCACAGTTTAGATGGTTTGGTTGGTTTAATGTGTCAAAACAATGCACATATTTGTTTCACGTAGGTTCCCTCACAAATGGCGTTGTACCTGTAAAGCTAACTCCGCAATGTAATTCCGCAGCTCCCGAAGTCGTTGCTGCTTTAGATTCATGGTTCACTTTGCCACATTAAACCTTCTCAGGCTTTTTTTGTGATGGGTCTGGCTGGGTCACCCAGTTAATCATGTATCATTTGGAAAGCCCCCAGTTTGATAACGGGTGTTACAGTTGGCCAGGATGCTTCCATTAGCATACATGGATTTTGGGGGCTAATTGCTGTGATTACTATCAGCAAGCGGTGTTCATTTTGACGGCAGTGTTTAATGTACTGATTTAGCCGTACTTTAGTCATCTATATTGATGCTGTTTTAGTCGAGGCGTCTCTGATGCAACTCGGCTCTTTCTTGGCAATAAAAACAGCAGTAAATATCAATTATTATTATTATTATTTTGCACATTTTGCTGCACTTGTCAGGATGACTCTGTTTTTGTGATAATCGCTTGTCATGGTTGACATTATAGAGTGCCGTGTTCTGTAGTGTTCATAGTGTCAAACGTGAAATGTGTCCATATGTCTCCGCTTCTATTTGTCCCAGGCGTAGGAAATACAATATTACAGGAAATATAATATAATAAATAATCTTTTTGCATGGAAAATCTAAGAGCCCAAGTGAGTTACAAAGACAGTAACTCACCCCCATACCTCTAAAATTATTTTTGACTCGTTTCTATTCGTAGACGAATCTGTCAATTCAGCTTGTCCTAGTTTTGTCAACATTAATTTGTTTTGATTGGATACCGTCTCGTTTTACAAACTGTTTTATCAAAAAATGTCCATGTTGGTAACCTGAGGCTGTTAGCATGCTCTGAACTGGAAACTGGATCCGGAAGTCCTTAGTCCCCCAGCTCCATTGCTTGTCTGTAATGTCATCAGCGTTTGACTCTGTCGTTCTGTGCTAAGGATATTGAGTACGGCTGCAAAATAACCCAACATGGAACCAAATATAGTTTCCAGCGCTTTGATAAAGAAAGTGATAAGAACTTTTGGGTTCAAGAAATAACTCATAGCAAAACAGAAAGCTGTCCCTGTGGATCTTACACCCTCACAGCCGTCCTTGTCAACAATCAAGTCTTCAATCCAGGGTAGAGTGACGTTCAAATGTCATTTATCCCATTCATTGGTCATTTTTTCCGTTTCGTTTTTTGGCAGGGGAAAAAAAATTGCAGACAAAAACTGCCAGAAATTATTATTATTATAATCAAAATTTACACTGTTAGCAGGACTATGCAAAAAAACTATGCAAACTACTGTTAAATTTAGGCACAGATCCATATAAAATGCGCTTAGACCATTGATTGATTGATTGCCTCAAAATACAAATGGTACGGTCCGATTCAATTCTTACAGTTTCTGAAGGGCTGCATCGACGTAATCGAAATAGTCATCGATTTTTGTCGATAATTTGCTTAATAAAATGTTAATTGACCGACTGCATTAATGTCATTGAAGGCAAGAAATATGAAGAAAAAAAATGGCAGGAGAGTATAGAATAAAATTCGTTTATTTTGCACTGAATGTCATGTTTTCAAAGTAGAAGCAATTTGTTTCAAAGTCACATGTTTCTTTTGTCAGAATGTCCTATAATAATTTGTTCAATGAAGCAGTCACATAAGTACTAGTTTACTGGTAAAAAAAAAAAATGTTGCACACTAATGTTCCTTGCAGCCTTAATTTGCTGTCTATAATGTTACATTTTAAAGTAAACTTCAGTAAATTTCAATATACTATTGTTTCAGTCCCCACAATATTCAGTGTTACTTCTACACAAAGAAAATATCCTCCATTATTTAGCTTGGGGCTTTGAGCAGATCTCTGCATTGCTAAACCTGCACAATGACTGACTGTTTTAGGTTAGCTCGCTTTGAAGGAAGAAGGGAATCCAATAAAGAGCGAGTTTAAAATAAAGACATATCGCCATCAGTCATGAACCCCGCCGTTTCCTTATGTCGACTTGTATTACACCTCTGAATTGTACGGCTGAATAAGTCTTCAGCTATCAGCCGTTGTCGCCAGTTAGTTGATGACGATCACGGCATTCCTTTAAGCTCATTCTTTTCCACTATTCATCATCAAGGGATGACTGAGCGGCAGAACATTCAGCATGCAAACTATACCAGATAAGGTATGTGCATGAATATTAATGTGAAACATTTGTCGCTGTTTTTCCATTCGCCAGCGAGTCTTCTTTTATTATGATTTCCCTCCGTTTTTGTTAATAGGATATTATGAGGAAAAGGGCAAAAAATGAGCTGGTTGGAGGCTAATCTAACTCTGCAGGTTTGGTATTACAGGCTTCTCATTGAGAATCTGACTTGCGGTGGGAGTGAGAGAGTGAGTGAGTGAGTGAGTGAGTGAGTGAGTGAGTGAGTGAGTGAAAGCTCCCCAGGCATTGTGTATTTTCTCAATACTGGCAGCAGCTTTGTGATGCTAGTGTGGTGTAACGCCACCGTGCAGATATCTGCTTAAATGTGATGTGCACGGTCAGAACTGTACCTGGAGGTAAAATTGAGAACTACTTGTGAAAAAAGTACATTTAAATTTAATAATAAATAAATAAAAATGTAATAAATCACACATCTCACATTTAGACGGTTTAATGCACGGGTGTGCAAACTACGGCCTAGGGGCCAGATGCGGCCCACCAAGTGTTTAAATCTGTCCCGCCAGTTGCTTTCTAAGTATTTCAACTTTTAACATACAAACTAGCAACAAGAATTGCAAGTCGGGTGTCTTATTTAGTAAAAAAAACAAAACAAAAAACAACAAAATTAAAATAAAATTAAATTACAGAGTTTGATGTGGTCTGATGTTTAAAGTGCTCCGGAAAAAAGGGACATGAGAACAAAATAGAAATTAATAAAATAAATATAAAATTAGACAAATAATTCAAGCTAAATTATAAGTATAAAATAGTGTATGTGTGTGTGTGTTAAATACTATATGTTCTGGCCCCCCTGGACAATTTTGTTTACTCAATGCGGCCCACGAGTCAAAATATTTGCCCACCCCTAGTCTAAAGCTACACAACAAATGTAGACTGGTTGGACAGACTCCCATGGACCCTTAAGGACCCTTCCCAGAGTTTTGAGATGGCCCACAGTTCCACGACCAGGACGGAAACGGCAATCCTGCAACCGGGTCCAACTATCCGGCAGGCCATCTTCTCCAGTACCCTGTATAGACCTAGGAATGTCATCCTAGTAAAGCTCCAGTCCCCCCTTCTATTAAAGGGGAACCATTACCCCTGTCTGCCAATTCAGAAGCACTGCCCCTGATGTCCGTTTAAATTCCAGAATCTTGTCACGCTAGACAGCCCCACATCATCCTGATCCCAGTGGAACTCTGACGAGACCTCGTTCACCCCCAGGGCACCACCACCAAGAAGCTTCCCAACCACTGGAGAGTCCCCAGTCACTCACTGGAACGTAAGAGCACTGGACGACGTGACTGTGGGATTGAGGAGGTATTTGAAGGATTCCATGTGGTCCGCAACATCTTGCGTCAAGGTCAGAAGGACTGGATTCAGAATTATACTCAAAATCAAAGTGGCTGATTCAACTTTCAGTTCAATGTTTGCACAAGCATTTGATGAGCTCCAGCAGGGTAGTATCTTTCTAAATGCTACCTGAAGGAAATCTCAACCTCCCTTACTTCGAGGCGATCTCCTTGTGGGTGTCGAATTGAGGATATGGGCAGAATAACCAAACCGGTATATGAAAACCAGAGTATTTATTCCTGATACACACAATATCTAATACAGACGTCCGGGCTTAGTTGCTTTCCCTGTATGCCAACAGAAAGTTGGGTCTTAATACAGCGCAGCTGCAAAAAGCACCCTTTCTTTCCCTGCCCGGCTTTTTATACAATTCAAGATTGTGCAAGATGTGGACCAATCAGCACGCGTCGTTGCCCTGGTTTCAGCATCACCGGCTCATCTCTGTCTTTCTTGTTAGCAAGGACGATGCCAAGACGTCTGGAACGTTCTGCGATTTCTTGTGCTGTAAACAAGCCATATCATACATACCAGATATCTCCTGCCTTGGTCATCACTCTAGTTCTCTTGTGTGTGTGTGTGTGTGGTGTCAAAGGTCACACTAAGTTTGTCTGTACTTGTGAAACTATGTGTTTGTATTTAACCGTGTTTAAGCTAGACGCTGCATCGCGGACTAAAAACATCTTCATACGCTATGTGCTTGATTTTAACTTTGTTAGCTAGCCAAAATATGAGCAAATACCTTCATACCCCATAGTAAGAACCAGCAAGGTGGTGGTGGGGGGGGGGGGGGGGGGGGGGCAGAAAACATATGCTGACACCAAAGCATCCAAGGACGTCTACACACCTGCTGACCGATCTGCACCACAGGACCTGGTGGCGTTTGCTTTTTTAGTGATTAAATGAATTTGCATGTAATAAGGTATATGAATTTCAGTCAGAGAGCAACTCCTGGCCTGATAATATCTGCAGACAGCAATGCAGTAATCCAAGCTAATAAGCTGCTTATACTATGTCTTTATTTCAGGCTTCTCTATCTTACTTTGGATAGCTTTTTTCCCACAACACCAATACCCGCCAGGTACACCTGTCTAGCATGTGGAGGTCTGCGTGGTCATGCAAGGACAAGCTATCTCTGACCTACCGCCAACACAGTAAGCTGGAGGATGTTGCAGGAATTAGAAGTTCCCATAACTTCGGACTCTCACGACTGTTACATGTGTTCAATGTCCGCCGATGGTGAATCTACCAGTTGTGGTGTTCTCTGGCAAATGCAAATAAGGTTGTGAACGCTGACCTCATGCCTCATGTGGAACGTACATGCGGCGCTTATGGCGTCTGTTTCTGACAGTTTGGGAAGGAATATGCACAAAAGGGCCGGCGAGAGGTTAATGTGTCGGGCTGGCACCAAGCATCCAGTACTCGGGCCCTCCTCTCCTGGTTGACTGGCCTGTCTCCTGGTATCTCCTCCTCTTCTTGACATTGTGCTCGGAGACACAAACACAACGTGCGTGGTTGTGCCATCCTGGATCATTTGCACTACTTCAGCAACTTTTGCGGCAAGGGTACTCGGAAAATGATAAACTAGCCAGGAATCAACCAGAAAGAATGAGGCGAGGGAAATGGTCTGTGACCACCACCTGAAAACCATTTTCACCCTAATGGACATTATGTTAATTGTCTCTTTACACCGATTGCATGTCCCATTTGCGGAACAGCAGGTGAAATTGTTTCACATTGTTTTTAATGCTGTTAAACACGCTCTAAACCGTTTTATCGAAAAATGTCCATGTTGGTAACCTGAGGCTGTTAGCATGCTCTGAACTGGAAACTGGAACCGGAAGTCCTTAGTCCCCCAGCTCCATTGTTGTCTGTAATGTCATCAGCGTTTGACTCTGTCGTTCTGTGCTAAGGATATTGAGTACGGCTGCAAAATAACCCAACATGGAACCAAATATAGTTTCCAGCGCTTCGATAGAGAAAGTGATAAGAACTTTTGGGTTCAAGAAATAACTCATAGCAAAACAGAAAGCTGTCCCTGTGGATCTTACACCCTCGCAGCCTTCCTTGTCAACAATCAAGTCTTCAATCCAGGGTAGAGTGACGTTCAAATGTCATTTATCCCATTCATTTGTCATTTAGGTGCATTTGCAGTAGTGCCTTGGTTAGTGTACGCCCCAGTTAGAGCATTTTTGGGCTTCTTTTGTGCATACATGAATCAGACGTCGGCTCTATCTATCAACTATTCAGAAAACAATTTGAAGTGTATATAAATAGCAATTCAAGGTTACTTTGACCTTCATTGAAGATGTGATCATTGGCAAAGACGCAATGTGGCAGCGAGATCAACACAGACACCACCTCAGTGTTTTGCCGTGAGTTATTTCTTGAAGTCAATCGTGTTACTCACCTCTCACCTCCAAAATGCTGGCACTTCAAGAAATTATTTTATTATTATTATTTTATGGGAAAAATACATTCAGTTAAAGAACATTTCGTTAGAATGGAACGTTCCGGAACGGATTAGTGATGCTAACCGAGGTACCGCTGTACCGACCCCCCAAGATCTGTTTGGCTAATACCAATATTCCAGTAAATATACTTCGGCATTATTTAACATGCTCATTATTTTTATTATATGAGTAACTTTAGAGTGCATCCTTCAAAGCTCTGCAATGAAAGTGGAAATGAATCTATTTCCATAATGTATACTAATCTATTTTTGTGCAGCCCGGGCTAATCAAAAATCTGCCCCCAACATGTGTTGTGTACCCGTCTATTTTCATTGTACATTGTGGTGAAAAGACACAGCGGATGTGGACCACTGAATATTCAGCGAGTCTTTGTAGACTAATTATAATTTGTGCCTTCATAAACTTAGGGGACTGGATGCGATGACTGAAGAAGGCAGAGCGGAAAATAATTGATTTTCTTCCTGCTTTGATGCTGCTCTGTTGTGTCCACAAGTGTCTGATGAGGGGCTGCGTGAAATAACGAAATCTAATTCTTTATTTCTTTTGTATGATAATTTAGGCTAGAACGGTAACACAGTGCCAAAAGCCTGTCTCAGCAGTGGGATCGCAGGAAAAGCTATTCCAGACCCTGAATTAAAAAAAAAAGAAATGAACCTTTTATGAGTGCAGGTCATACTGTATATTTCTGGTGTTGTGGCATAATGAAAAAGAATGGTAGGTGTTGAGGAGGTGGAACGTTGAAAGGCCCCCGGCAGATTCTGCGTGCTGTGAAATGTGAAATAAGTTCATCATGGACCGAGCTTACTCAGAATGAGTTAAGATTAATGTGACTTTGGATCGCTTCACATGTTTTTGAGTAGATGTTAACGCATTCAATACCAAAGTTCTATTTATATGTTTTTAGAATCGTGAAAGCCCAATTCTAACAATGTATTTGATCATTTGATATGCATTTGATAAGAGCTCGACAGGGTCATTTCAACGAAAGAATCACACAGTTTATGGTGTTATTTTTTATATTTGTACATTTTTATTTTATTTACATATTATAGTTTAGATATCAAAAATGTAAAAGTCAAAATGAAAGTTTTTTTCACAAAAAGCTGTTTTTTGTTTTAGTTGGGAGCTGATATTTTCCATTTTTTTTAAATTAAGACTTTTTAAATCTCAAATTATTATTATTATAATTATTTCAAATATGAAATCATGTTTTCGACATTTTTTATTATCAGTTCATATGATTATTCTGAGGAATTTGCAAACAGTGAGGACAGGAATAAATATATTGGTCCTCATGCAATTAATAAACAGTATGCATGTCCATATCAATCATGGAGACAGTCTGCATTGGACACTTTCCATACATAATATTTAAAACACCTCTACATTTTTATTTGTCTTATTTTCTTACAACGTTGTAAAGTAAAACTTACTGCTCAACATAGCATCAATGATTTTAGCTGTGTTTGTCCACGATAAGTACCTCCTCCAGCTCCCATCTCCACAGTGCTTGCGGGCCTCCTTCTGGGTTCTAAAAGCCAATTGGAAAAACAGAATTAAATAGATCAATAACTGACACTGAAAGTGATCTTTGCTGCAGAGACGAGCAGAAAAGCAAACAAGGCAATCATTAAGCAAAGGCATTAATACGTATCATGGCTTTGCCGCAGCATGGCAGAGTTCGGGACCAGTTGAGATGCCGAGCGCATTCAAGCAACTATTTCTCAGCGAGCTGTGAAGGCAGCCTCACAGCAGAGCACAAAGAGACCCCGCTGTCTGCTCTGCCAAACACATTTCTCTCCAGGAAGATTTTGCACGGGGGCTTTTGGGAAACGTGGCGGAAAGTTGGAAGTTACGGCCATCGCACACGTAGCAGGCAGCCCATTACCTCGGCAGAGGAAGTTGTGTTTTAGGTACCCTTGATTTTTCAGTCCGTTGGCAGTAATAAATTAGAAGAAAAAAAAATGGAATTAATAGAAAAAGCATACTGGAACCATTTTTTTGCACTTCTTATATTATGTTAATTAAAATGTTTTCATTTAACAAGTAATTGTTAATAAAAATAAATGCCTATTTAGCAGATCTTATGTAGTTTTTGCCTAAATTAAGCATTTTCAAGCATATGAATGGTTAAATGAACTAAGGCAATCAGATGACAGTTATGATAATATGTCATACTCTACATTGGTCACCAGATGTCAGTAACATGGCAATAACATGCTTGGTGATAACATTGGATTTGTCCTAAACAAATAGATATTTATTGTCATTGCACACAACAAACAACCAAACTCGGTTCGTTGGCTTTGGCTCGGAGTGGTGGGCTGGCCAAAGGGTGTCTTTGCGATAGTGGAGGATGCTGCGGTGATGGGAGCAGGCTCCGGGCCTTTCTATGAGGCTGGCCTCAGGGCACCTTCTCTGGCAGCGCCTGTGTCTTTGTAGGCTTTTGGGACACCGCCGATGCTAGCGTTAAATATTTTTCTACATAGTCACATATTGGATTTAGTTCTATATAGTTATTTTCTATAGCTTTTGCATTTCATTATTATGTGTAGTTATTATGTGCTTTAGTGTTATTATACAATATGACACTTTAACTTTGGCTCTGCTCTGAGAAATCATGTCTTGGTGCCTCATATTAATATTTGTGACTAAACAAGGTTCCACACCTGATCAAGTTTTAATACTGTTGTTTTTTGGCCAGTCTTTTTACATTTTCTTACTCCGAGGCCCCTTCTGTTTCCACATGGCTCAGGTTTGTTTGCTCGCACTTGTGGAGCAGGTGGCATACTGCATTGCATTTTTATTATTTACCAGTCCCTTTTCCTTAGAGAGAGGGAAAAATGCACACTCACACAGACGGAGACATTCTAACACATGTTTTTTTCAAGAAAGTAGCTGGAGTGGACATATTTAAAATAGTTTTTAGTTTTGTCAATGCAGAAGGAACATACTTTGAATATTTTTGTTAATTTTAATGACATAGTTGAAGCTGGTTATAAAAGCTTGCAGAAATAAGTTGGTCACTGTATTGTTTTTCATTGCAGCCTCTGGAGAGAACTGGTTGGCTTTGCACAGATGGCCACACAATCAAAGTATGAGTCAGCAGAATTCTCTGAAAGCCTAATCTATAATAGTGCTCTTATTCATAATCATGTTCTAGTTCATGTATACAGTAGGACTTTTTATTTTGGAAAACTTCCTCCATGTTTGGATAGTGTAAGGGGAATCAGTCCTGACAAAAAAAAATGGAAATATTCCGGAAGTTCTTATTAATTTTCCCCCCCCACATTCAGTATGACTGGACAACAGTGACTTATGATGATGTCAACTAAACTGCAACATGAAAAATACGCTAATACGTATTGGATGACCCCTGCACACACACGCAAATATACACACAGGTAATTAAGAGGCCACTTGCTGAATGATTACAACTACGATGCTCCCAGCTGCTGATAATTGAGTGGATGGGTAAATACCATCTGTGTGTCAGGTGGAAAAATGTCACCTTTACATAAGTGTGTGGTGCAGGGAAGTGACCAGCATGCTGCTAACAGGCAAGCCGACTAATGTCCGAGTGCTGCTCATTGACCTGTGAAAGCATGACTGTATCGTCATCATCATCGCAGCCATCTGGCATGGCTCTTTTAAGTTCTGTTAGTACACTGGTAGGAAGGAGATGTACGTAACCTTTGCAAAGTACAGTGGCACACAGAATGATCCTTCATTGTAATTATAGACTTGCAATAAACCACCTAAACAGAAAAAAATGTACAGGGTAACGGGACTTATATGAGAATCTATGGCGCACACACGTACATAAAATCATATTCTTGAATTAATTCATTAAATGAATTAGATTAGATTAATCATCAATGACACATGTTATCATCTTACAAAGAAGGGTTAAATCATCACACATCAACTTAACACTCAAAAGGTAGCTTGGGAATATACAATATACAGTCCCAATATTCATTCATTTTCTACCGCTTATCCTCACGAGGGCCGCGGGGGGTGCTGGAGCCTATCCCAGCTGTCTTCAGGCGAGAGGCGGGGTACACCCTGGACTGGTGGCCAGCCAATCACAGGGCACATATTGACAAACAACCATTCACACTCACATTCATACCTATGGACATGTCGAACATGTCCAATAGTGTTCTCTGGCTGTATTTTGGGACTCTGGTCAATCAGTCACTGCCCATCAACATTGTATTGAACACGAACAAGATAAAAAAATATATCAAATGCCTTTTTTGTATTTTTCTTTCAAGAAAATACAAATGTATTACAAATTTGTTTTTTTTTGTATTGTTCTTTCTATCAAATGATACATGTAGAAAAGTCCTGATGCAACAACCGTTTTCCACAGGATTTTTTAAACAAGGGAATACTTCTTGTATACACACATGATTACTCAAGGAGCAGAAGAGTTGCCCCTGGTTTCCAAAAGCCTGAGGAGATCAAATCTTCTTTGAAATGATGGACACAACCCTTGAACTCAACTCAATGCGAAGTACGCAATAAAGATGCCACAACTGTTTTGAAAAGGCTTAACAATCACACCTATAGTCTAGTCAGTGTATCACAGGAAGTGAAAATCACATTGATTGTTATTGCACTGTCCACAAAGTCAAATTCACCACCACAGAGTCATTCAGAAAATGGCGATCACAGCCAGGTCCATGCCCAAATATAGAAAATAAACACAGAGCTGGCGAATAGATTCAGGATGGTCGCTTTAGTTTTGATCTTCTCCATTTTCGCAACGGATCCGCCCTGCTCGATTCCTTCGATTTGGAACCTTTCCAAGCCGCCTGGCCAGCCGCTACAGCGTCCTTCGGCTTTCTTTCCGAACGCACATAAACATTGATGTATTGTTCGTATGCATTGCTCGGTGAGCGATGAATGGCAGTAATTCTCTTTTTGATGAACGAAAATAGGTAATCGAAATCACCGGGGTCGGCCATTGTCTGATTGTTGTGTTGGAATGCGAAGCACGCAGAGCTACGTGGAGTATCGCATGGACTGGTACGCTCTCGCGCTAGCATACGACGACAGGGGACCAGTCTATTCGCGCTAAAATTTGACGCGTCCCGCGGTTCGAACATACAGACATGGACATTTTCTGGTTTTCAAAAAAGCGTACGTTGATGTCTTAACCCCCTCCCCCCCTCGTACGGTTTGTACGCTCGTGAAAATGTTGAAAATTATGGATGGCCCCTAAGCCAGTGACCATCAGGTGTGATCTCCTGCCCGCTTGCATTTGTAGGGACAACACACCAACAAGACCTCGGTGTGTGCATGTCAACCTCATGAGAGGAGCTTACCCGAGGCCATTTCTAAAAGAGTTCGCAAAGAAAGTGTTCTGCCGTGTCGAGCAACTGTTGCATCAAAAGTCATTGGGTCTGGCCTCACAAGATGTCCCGAAGTGCTGAAGTCAGATGTTTGCTGGCATAGGTAGCAGAAGTTCTACAGTTGTGAAATGTTGGATAAACCTTCCAAACCCTTGAGGCGCTTTTGTGGAGAAATCCAGTCACTTGTCTCATAATCGCTCTACAGTACGTTTGTGCAGTCAGGATGTGTCTCTTCCCCTGAGGCTTCTGTGTGTTTTGAATTGAAACATTTTGAAGTTTTTCGGCTGTGCCACACTGGTGCAAGTGCACAAATCTGCGTATTTGAAAGGTTTTTCCCACATTAAAATTGTATGGTTGATCTTATCTGTTGCAATGGATGGTTGCGATAGCCTGTCAAAATAAGTTTTTTTTTTAGAGAAGCTGCATGCACTGCTTACTGATGATTGATTTCGACTTGAGGGTGGGGCGCTGTGGCATTGCAACAGAACACAGCGTAATTATATTTCAATCATGCAAATGAGCTTGGTTTTGGTAGTTAGAAGCCTGTTGGAGTGTGTAATTGAAAACGCCTGAGATTGTCCCGCATCAAAAGTGTCGAGGAAGGCGGTGCCAAGCTGCTAATCAGAATGGTCGCCACGTGTGCCGAGTGCCCTCGATCACAGCCTCAGTCTCTCCGGAATTGAATCGATTCATCTTAATTAACTCTGTGCCGTCGACCCAGGTTGTGATAGTTTAACCCTTGCAACACAACAAATAATAATAATGCCGTATTAAGTCAAATAGTGGCCTACACGCTAATACACATCATGCCTGAATTAGTTGTAGACTTGGTCAGGAAAAAAATAGCAGATGGTACTTGGACAGTTGCACAGGTCACTTTGGCTCACATGGGTATGAACCACTCTAATTTGATTAGCATAGTCGACAGACCTAAATCGTCATATCACTGCACAGTCATCCAAAAATGAATGACTTAAAGGGGACCTATTATGCTCATTTTTCAACCCTTTGTATTGAGTTGTGGACTCCCATAGAGCAGCTACACTCAATAACCCACACAGAAAACTTTTTAGATTTGGCAGAATCTGCACCAATTCCAGCTGTATTTCTTTGGACATACATTTCAGTATGTGGAATCAAACTATGGAATGGATTGCGTAAGACCCTCAAACAATGCGAACGATGAGCCAATTCAAGAAACAATACAAGCAGTTGATGTTTGCTAAATCCAAGGATGAAGAGTCTTGAACCAGTCATGATGTGCTATATATATCACTATATTGACACGCACTATGGTACACATTATGGCATTGGATGCTCATATCACCGAGTACTTCGGTACGTGACAAAAATAAAATAAAAACAAAAAACAAACTTAAACTATATTAGGAAAGCAGGAAGTGAACAAATGTAACAGTTAGTGATTGTAAAAGTACCAGATGGAGGGGTAGGATTTAATAAGCTTTGCTTCTTCCTACTCCTTTTGGACATGTGGAACTGGGAACTGATTATGGGATGCACTCAATTGTAATCTGATGCATGTTCAAATGAAATAAAACCATGACCATTACCATTTGTGCTTCTTAAAACGGTCTGTTAATGTAATGTTAATGTATTCCCCTCACGGCCCGCCTCCGGGCACGCCCACTGCGCTATGATTGGTCACAAGTGCTTCCTAACTATGAACGAACCCCATGTTCTAACATGCTGGGTATACGTAGTTATCATAAATGGAACTGAAACTTTGGCATCGTTTAACACGAGAATACAACATTGTAATGACTTTTAGGTCTGAAAAGTGGAAAAGCATAAAAGGTGCTCTTTAAGTTTAGAATAAATAAATTGGATGATAAGTAGTTAGCTTGCTAGCATACTATGCTTAAAGCCGTAGCCCGTGACTGAGCAATGTGGTGTAAATAATAGCATAATAGGAGTATAAAGGTGACTATAGGGTTGTTATTTCATATGTAGAGGACTCTAACAATGTCAAAACCTGTATGTAGAAGGTTTTCTTATAAATAAGGAACCATGGCGGGGTCTGGAATCAATGAACTGTGATTAAAAAGTGCTTACTGTGTTATATTTTTGTATATTATTGCTATATGCTTTGTATAGTTGTGATGTGATAGTGATGGTATTAAGAGGTGGATTAATGTTAGGTCTCCACTGAAAGCGCAGGTGCCAGCTGCATGGGCCACCATTGATCGATTTTCCTTTTACAATTAATCGGTCAAGGGAATTTAGATGACATCGGTGATCTAAGTAGGTGTGTGTGTGTGTGTCTTTCATCATAATGTAAGATGAGATTTCTTTTTGTGAAGATTTGTTTTATTTGATAGATGGTTTTATTTTATTCTATGACTTATTCAGACAAATGATTTAATTTCCTTAAAGGTAAAATTCAAATACCAGAGAGTTCAAGAGTATGTGCTACATAATTTGATGCACCTCCCCTTTAAGCTCAAGGATAGTTGAGATCACGGGATGTAAAGTGACCAATCGTTTTTCGCTATGTTGAGAGTGCAAAGTTGTTGTTGTCCTCCTGACCATTAAGAGATTAAAGTAAGTGAGAAACGGAGAAAGGTTGTCCCCGTGCTTTCCTTAACCCACGCCCGTGAGTACTCCAGCTTATCAAGTTAAGGCTGGAAGAAGGCAGCGTTACAATAATAATATTTCTGAATTTCATCATCTATAAGCCATGTATGCTTTGTGTCTTTTACCTTCTCCACTGCCCGGGCCCTAGCTTGAAGACTTATGGCTTAATTGTGCTCTCTCCTTGCTTTTTACAAGCACTTTCGTTAATATCAAGCCCGGTGGTGTGGCTTTACTGCAGGACGTGTGTAAGATTTGCGTTGTCATTAGTATTCTTGCAAGAAACTAGTTTTTCCAAAGAAATCTCTTAAAAAGTTACTTATAATTAATCAGCATAAGATCTAAAAGCAAACAAAGCAAGCGAATCTAAACAAAGTTAATGTTGGTTCAGAGTAGTGGTCAAATGGGATTCATCCCTACCTGCATATATATTAACCCTGAGAGGCATCAGATAATTTGCCCACTAATGAGCAATTAAATGACATCATGTTCCCAGTTTAATCCCAGTGCCCAGCTCCATTTGAACATGCAATTTCACATTTTTAATTGCTTGCAGCAATCAGGTAGCCTCTGCTAATTGTTTTATTGTGACACATTGATCTTTGATAATGAGGAAGTTGCTTCGCGACTTGCCCGAAGAGCTGAAATTGGTTCCGACAGTTGGGTTCCTGCTCAACACCTGTCACCTATGGACAGATGACGTCTCCCTCAGCGTGTTTGAGCTTGTCTTCCTGTCACTCACACGCACATACACGGAGAGACGCAGCCGTGTCTTGTTCGATTTTGTCAAAATGCTTCTTGGTTGTCTTATATTTGGCTCGATACGGTAATTAGTGTTTGGATCATTACGCACACAAGAACAGTCCAATCCGAGTCAAAGCCAAACTACTTTCTGATTGTCCACTTGTCTTAACCCGTGGGGTGCTGCACGCCGACAAGATGTTTTGAAACATGTCAAATTGGATCTTGTTCTTGCAGCTTTGCACACAGCAAAAAACAAACGGAGCTTTGAGAGCACCCACACGAAAAACCCTTGCGTGTCAATGCAGGTGATATGAATGAAAGCGAAAGCAATGTGTGTTGACAAGCGAGCTCGTTCAGGCGGACAGCTTACGATATATATCTGCTTACAAATGCATTGAAAAGCACATGGTACATCTTGAAGAACAGTGCCCTGGAGTTTTACATTTTCTTCTTTTCTCAAGGACATTTTGGCATGTCGGTTGCATGCAAAATGTTATGGGCCACAAGGGATTCCCATGAGTCTTTAATTCATGTATTTTTTAAAGATGCTTTGATTTGATTTTTAAAAAATGATACAGCAGAAACAGGAATTAATTTTAACAATTAATATCTATTAATATTTTTATAGTTTTGAAAAATATTTTTGTATGATATATGTATACGCTATCGCTCAAAAGCTTGAGATCACTTGCAAATATCTTTGTTTTCCAAAGAAAAACATTTTCATGCATTTCACAAACAATTTTATCCATTTCACAAACAATTAAAATGAATCAGATGATTTTCAAAGAAGGATGTAGATTTTTGCATAGAGGCCTACTATCAACAACTGTCAGTCCTCTGCATCAATCTCCTGGTATGGCTGCTAATCCAAGTTCATCATTTTATAAGGCTAATAGATGATTAGAAAAGCCATCTAAAAATCTAAACTAAAACTAAAATCTCTTACCATGCTGTTAACTACTCCCTTCAGAGAGCAGCACAAAGTGGGTCTAACAAGGACAGAAAAACGATGCACAACTGTGCAAGAAGACAAATATCTGAGAGTGTGTAGTTTAAGACAAAGACGCCTCACAGGTCGTCACCTAGCAGCTGTACTAAATAGTACCCGTCAAACACCAGGGTCAGTATCAACAGTGAAGCGGCGAATTCAGGACTTCAGACTCCATGGCAGGACTGCCAAGAAAAAGCCATATCTCATGGCCAAAAAATGTTCCAAGTGATCCCAAACATTTGAGCGGTTGTATACATATGAATTTATTTAATGTTCATTTATTTTTATAAATCGTAATTAAACTGTAGCTTCAGAAAGTAGTGACATGGACGAGTAAAGTGTAAGCTAAGATCACATTTTAAAGTCTCTTGACCCACTTTAGGTTTGATCAAGTGTAGAATTGCTACAGCTTCGGGTCTCAAAAGGCTGGGCAACTGCGTGATGGAGAGCGTAGTTGAAGCTAAAATGGCTAATTTGCCTCGAGACAAAAGTGACTCCAGTTGCAAAAACAAAGGAAAGAGTGGCCGACAAAGTGTGTGACAAAGAAATTATGAGGCTGTTCAGTTGTGATGCTGAAGAAGATGACTTTACTGGTTTTATTTTCTGGTAGACTGGAAAAAAGCATTTATTTCATCAAAACTTAAAATATTTGTGTCACATTTTTCTGCAGGCAGCAGCAGCTTGTATACATGTTTTTTTCTCTTTAAATTGATTGGGTGTGCCGTACATACTGGTGGATTTTTTTTGTTTTTGTACATTTTGGTTTTTATCTGTCCTTTTGAAATGGCTTAGTGACGAAAACCAAGGTTCCGCCGTCCGTAACGACAACTTAACTGTGAACTGATGTTGTGTCAGTGTAACGTTCATAACACGGATTGTCAAACACTGTATGTCGATGAAAGCCCAACGTCTCTCGGTTAATCCAAACATAAAGTGCACATTAACAAGACCTGTGCCGTGTTTACGTCTGATCTCCACCAATGTGATGAAACAAGCCACCGTTCTCGCAGCGGCATGCGCGAGGTTGACTGGATCTGCAAATGAAAGATGCCGTGCTCGTGCCTTTGATACCTTGAAGCCTGGCTAAATGAAAGACAAATGTGTCTAATTAGCCAGGCAGCAGGTGCAGGGTGATGGTTGTCTTTGGAGGCGAGTGGGAGGGGAGCATCTTCTCTGGCGGGCTGTAAATATTGACGCTTGTAGATTGGGAGCTCAGCGGGGAAGGCAGCTGACCGTGACAGTAACTGAGACAGCCGCTGTACGCTTCCTCTCAGCTTGCCATCCAACGATGTGTTTGAACACACCCGGTGATCCGCCGTGTCGGCGTGTGCCATCGTCTTGGTGTTTGTATGTTTACATACTGATTGTACAGTTAACCCTGTGATGCCTTAGAAAAACAAAGACAAAGTGACTATAGGGCATTTAATGTGTTTTTTTTTCTTCTGTGTGATTTGAACTGCAGTGTCACAAAGTCTCTGTGATGTCGTGCTGAGGGAGTCGACTTCCTGTTTCTGCACAGGAAAAAGAAATAGCTGAGGAGACAGCTGCAGGAGGAAAGTTTACTAAAAAAAATAGTTCAAATCATAAAGAAGGACGTTGTTCGATCAACACTGCTTGAACTCCATGAATGACCTTTATTTTAATACCAAGACATTTTATTTTGAAGACTGATTGCAAAAAGAAATATACTGACGGAAAATGAAAAGAAACGGCTATAATTAAGTGTCAGCTCCGCAACTGGTGAGGTGGAACGTTTCAAACATTCTTTTGAAAGTGGCAATGAAACTCAAATCATACTCATTTGTAAATGTCTCTGGGGGAAGCGGGGCAGGGGGCAACTTATCCTCATCAATCTCCAAATCCAAATTGGAATAAGTTGATTTAATATTTAGATGACAAATCACATATTTGCTTTTTCGATGCCGTGCATTCCATAAGCAATGAAAATCAGTTTGTTTATGTAGTTTACTGTAGCTCCAGTTGTCGTTATTTCTTTGTCTGCAAATGGAACTTATCCCAGTATAAATCCATGATGTGGAGGGGGCGGGGTTGTTTGTCTATCCCAGTGATTGGCTGGCAACCAGTCCAGGTTGTACCCCTGTGACCCTGGTGAGAGAAAGCGGCATAAAAAATGGATGGATGGATGGATGGATGGGGGAAAGAACTCAAACATCGAAATATGAAAAATAGTTGGTTAACCCTGTACTGTCCTGTACTTTCATTTGAAACACACATTTTTAGACTTCTGATAAGCTAAAATGACCACAATTGCCCTCTACTGTTTTGGAGGTGCACTGCATTGGACCCACCATGGAATTAGAAGCCGCATGTAAATTTGGACTTCACACAAATGTGTGGAAAATTAATGAACGGAACTGCTTGTGTCTTTTTTAGTGCACGTCCATAAAGATTGTATTCTCAGGGCACTGAATGGATCGCAAATGCACTGTTCAGGTTGTCTTACAAGGAGTGAGACCACACTGTATCTTATCATTTTGCATCCCGATAGAGTAAAACCATTGTTTTTGGGGGTGGGCAGTAGAGGATAAATACTTGGGTTCTACACATGTGATGATAGGCGTCTCATCTTATGTCTAGAGGGCTCTAATAATGTTAAAAAAACGTATTTAGAAGGTTTCTTTGCTCAATTTATGAAAATATTCCATTTATAAATAAGGAATT
Organism: Doryrhamphus excisus; assembly: GCF_030265055.1. NCBI lineage: Eukaryota > Metazoa > Chordata > Actinopteri > Syngnathiformes > Syngnathidae > Doryrhamphus > Doryrhamphus excisus. Next base: position 19,946,879 of record NC_080467.1, read on the forward strand.
CTACTTTGCGGAAATTCAGTTATCACGGCCCGGTATGGGTGATGAACAAGGGATTATTGTATATTTTATTGTATATTTTCCTGTAATTATTATATATCTAACATCAAATTTTAACGCCAATAAAGTCAGTTGTTTCTATAGACACAATGGCCAATCACCAACATAATTTTATTTTGTATGTGACTTAATTCTACATCAGTCTAGCAACTGTGCTCGATTGCTCCTCATGTGATATAAATACACTTTTGTCAAATTCAAATTTGCCAATTTAGATTCAAAAGTAGTTTTCAATATTGCGACCTACCTCTCCCGTGCCTTCATCTGCCCACTGTTTTTGTTTTATCGCCCAACCACTGAGCAATGTGTGCAGCGGTGTGTGCCGCGAAGACTCCATTCACCCCCCCACCCCAACATGCCCCGCTGCTCTCTGCAGGGGGGCTGAGCTCAGATCTGGAACACACACTCACAAATCCTATAAAGCAGGACCTTCTTATGTTCTGAGGTATTTTCTGCCATCCATGTGTACACAACCGCGGCAACTCCATGATCCATGTTTCATGCACACACAAACACACACTAGCCTGTTTACACACAAGTACACACAAACACACGGGGCTCTTCGTCACTGATATTTGAAGGCATCTCATCTCAGCCTGTACAAGGAGCCAGAAGATGTGGCAGAGGAATGAGTTCATGCTGTTGCCGAGTTCAGAATGAGAGCCTTAGAGAGATTACACAGCTGGGAACACTGTCCTTCCCAAGATTCCGGGCCAGAGTTGTGGATCCGTTGACAAACTGTCATCTGCCGAGATGGACGGCTGGTTGGGAAGCGGAATGCATGATTGAAATCAGCAGAAGTTCACTTTTAAAACAACACTTGTTTACTTTTCTTGTACCTTTCTTCTTTGTTCATCAGTTCTTCATTAGTTACTCAGGAACTACTAGTTCCATCATTCCTCAGTAACTACTCATTAGTTCCTCGTTAGTTACTCAGGAACCACTCATTAGTTCTTCATCAGTTACTCAGGAACTACTATACATTTATGTTCCATCATTCCTCAGTAACTACTCATTAGTTTTTCATTAGTTACTCACTAACTACTATACATTTATGTGCTTTCATTCCTGAGTAACTACTCATTAGTTCCTCGTTAGTTACTCAGGAACTACTCATTAATTCTTCATTAGTTACTCAGTAACTACTATACATTTATGTGCCTTCATTCCTCAGTAACTACTCATTATTTTCTCATTAGTTACTGAGTAACTACTATAAATTTATGTGCCTTAATTCCTCAGTAACTACTCATTAGTTCCTCATTGGTTTATCATGAGTCCCTCAGTAACTACTCTAAACGTATGTGCCTTCGTCATTAGTTCGCCATTAGTTACTCAGGAACTACTATACATTTATGTCCCTTCATTCCTCAGTAGCTACTCATGAGTTCTTCATTACTCCCTCAGTAACTACTCTAATTGTATGTGCCTTGGTCATTCGTTTTCCATTAGTTCCTCAGTAACTACTGTACATTTATATGCCTTCATTCTTCAGTATCTACTCATTGGTTCTTCATTACTTCTTCACAAGTTCCTCAGTAACTACTCATTAGTTCTTCGTGAGTTCCTCAGTAACTACTCATTAGTTCCTCATTAGTTCTTCACAAGTTCCTTAGTAACTACTCATTAGTTTCTCATTAGTTTCTCATGAGTTCCTCAGTAACTACTCTAAATGTATGTGCCTTCCTCATTAGTTCTCCACGAGTTCCTCAGTAACTGCTGTACTTTTTGTACCTTATTGTACAGTGAGACCGATTAACCATCGATGATGCTTTCACTTGCTTTCACTGTAATTTGGTATTTTCATTCAATTTTCTTTATATCGCGCCAAATCACAACTACCATTATCTCCTGGAGCTTTACACATGAAGGTTCAATTCAAAAAAGAGAACCAACTGAAACCCCACATGAGCAAACACTTGGCGACGGAGGCAAGGAAAACTCCCTCAGGGGAAGAGGCCTTGAACAGAACCCAGGCTCCGTGGGGCAGCCGTCTGTCTCGACCGGTAGGGTTGAGGTACAAAACCCGAGTAGAGGGACAGATGGTAGATCAAGACAGAAAACAGGAGTCGTTTATCTTAGTCCAAGGAACATAAAGGAGTGTGTCTGATACATATCAGCATATCAGGGGCAACCTTCAACTATATGCTTTTGCCAAAAGGTGGAGAACTAAAGTCTCTCTAATTCTAAATAAGATAAGACACTAGAAGCTCTTTAAGATGTACCGATGCCTGACCGTGCTTTGAAGTACTTTTGAAGTAATTCTAAATTTGACATGTTTACATTACTAAAACATTCCGGTCCTTATCTATGCTATTATTTTTCATCCAAATGTTGCCTTGATGCATTTTTAACACCACCACTAGAAAAAAAACATCAATAAACAGACTGGGTTGTATGTATAGCATGCAGCCGCTGTCTTAACGCCCTGTAAATATTTTTCTACAAAGGCATGTGAACACAACACGGTTCCACGAGCAGGTTGACTTCTGCGTTTCATTTGCTCAAATAGCTGAAAGTGAGTCGTGCTCTGGGACTCGTTGTTCTTCTCCGGTGTGAAATCGGCGCTTCAAGCTGTTAACATTTCATGACCGTTGTCTCGGTGTGTGACAAAGACCAACTGTGCCTTTACCTTTGATGGCTCTTGCAGCTCGAGTGAGGATATAAAAACAACAGGAGCCCGGTAGTGGTCAGGGAAGTGATGCCTGGCGTGGCGCTCGTGTGCTCAGCTGGGTTGTTAAATTACAAGTCGCCACTGAACCTTTGTCCGGAGTGTCAAACGGCTTCTGTGCTTTTTATTTGAAAGTATCCTATTTGCCGTGTGAATATTTGAAAATAAGCACAATAAACGTTTCCACTTACTGTACTTAAACACAATCTCTCACGTGTCGGTGTTTAAGAGAGGTCGTTTTCTTTGCAGGGAGACCCTTGCAGGGTTGCCGGTTTGGATGTAGACGATAATAGGCTGCTTAGATATCGATCTGTTTCTCATCAACAGAGTGCTTTTCTCTTAAGAGCCTGCTCCGCTTGTCGGACACCCAAACATGTGATCTGAATATCAATGCACGTTGGAACAAAAGTGCCCGTGCACCTGCTAATAGAAGAAAATCAAGAGTGGAAGAATAAGTATGCTCATTAGCAGTGGCACGGCGTTGAGGGGGAATCAGGAGCAAGAGCCTCTTGGGGAAGATTAAGATATTTAAGATAAGATATTTTGGCATAAACTGCAGTCCATTTTGCTAAATTGGAAATGGAAACAAATGGTGATGCAATAAAGGTTGAGAAGAGGAGCTCTGAAATTCATTCGCCACCAGTAATATTTATACGTCTTTTAAAAAAGAGAATAAAGCCGAAATAATGACAACAAAGTGGCAGGCATTCTTATTTTAAGAGTTCGGCCTGCATCTTTCCCATTGAAATTCGTACATGCTCCGCAACAATCAGGCATCTCGCCGTGCTGCGCTAAGGAGGTGATGCATTGAAAGGAAATACACACACAGTTCAGTTGCAAATATAAAAATTGTAAAAAGTTCATGGTGTTATTCTGTATTTGTAAAAAAATATTTTCATATAAACCAACCATTTTTTTGTGGTGTTTATGTTGCGGTATCCTTGTTTCCATCCATTTTCGATGCCGTTTATCCTTATTAGGGTTGTGGGGGTATGCTGGAGCCTATCCCAGCTGTGTTCAAGCCAGAGGCGGGGTACACCCTCGACTGGTCGCCAGCCAATCACAGGGCACATATAGACAAACAACCATTCACACTCACATTCATTGGTATGGACAATTTGGAGTCACCAATTAACCTGGCATGTTTTTGGAATGTGGGAGGAAACCGGAGTACCTGGAGAAAACCCAGGGTGGAATTGAACTCAGATCTCCTAGTTGTGACGCCTGTGTGCTAACCACTCGCCGTGCTGCCATTTTTAATTCATATTAAATATATACTTTTGTCCATTATAATATTGTGTATATATATTTATTTTATATCTACTTCATTTTCAAATCTTTAGTAGGACTGTTGGCACTCATGGCAGTTCCAAATTATATTTAGGTACTTCCTACCAAATTCCAAAAACATGAATCAATAAATGCATTTTAATTACAAATCAAAAACTACCATTTTAGGACCATTCAAACTGATATTTACCACAAACAAAAATAAATGCATGCAAAATAACAGTAGCGTTAGTTAATGCGTATAATACTAGACCGCTTCAAGGGGCAAGTTTGTATGTCCACAGGTTCAGGGGTGAAAGAAGTCCGACCAACCGTAAGCCTCCGCTCATTAGTCGTCTTCGTCAACCACAAGCCAATACATCTTTTCTACTTACTTGGCAACTACTATACAGGCATTTTAATTCAATTTGTGTTTTTGTAATCTTAACACACACAACAGTTCACCCCTGGTCGACTCCAGGAGATAAAATAGTTCTAATACTGAGAAGAGGCAAAGGGCAAATGAGATGGCATCTGGATGATTAACAGCAGGCACACAAACCAGTTACACAGTTCAAATTGGACTTGGAAATAAATGGTCAGCAGAAACCAAAACAAACCACCAGCATCATCACTCAAGCAAACAAACTCACAAAAGTTTATGTGTTTTAGATTAAATCGTATATTCAAAAATCCACCCGGTCTCAGCGTTAAACATGAAATGAGTCTCTTGTGGTAAACAGCTCAACTTTCTGTGGCCTTTACAAGAGAACAAACACGGAAATGTAAAAATGCCTGTGACAGCGTTTATAAAAGGTGCTGAAATACCTTCACGCAACGTATCAGATGCTGACAGCGTCACTACATTTCCATGCTGCGCTTATTTGGTGCTTTAATATCCCACAGCGGCAATCATTTCACCTTTTACACAGAAGCAACATGGTGGACCCTTTACAAGTCTGACAGTTGGCATTTTGTCAGCTGCCATGTTGGCCTTTGGGAACTGGACATGGCCGTGGGGTGAGAGAGAGAGAGAGAGAGAGAGAGATGCTGCCTCCATCTTTATGCAGCATCAGCATCAATCCCATGCTAAACCATGGCCTAAAGCATGCCAGGGTTTATTGTCTATTTCACACCAAATAAGGCCTTGATTTATTTCATAGGAAGGGAAAAACACTTGTAACTAGGGATTGAGAACATAAACACTTAGAGTGTTTGAGTTAACGAGAGGCCATTTTAAGAAGGGTTCAGCAAGCCAGTGATGGAAGCCAGTGTGCTTGCGTGGGAACCTGAAGGTTGCAGATTCGATTCCCCAGTTGCCATGTATGTAGTTGAACAAGATGCTTGCTTAAACCTCAGAGTGGACCAAGAGAACTATCTTGATCAGTGGGTGAAGGCACTGGAGGAACCAGTTGGGGTCCAGATGCCTCAGGGTGAGGTGTTCCGGGCGTGCCCGACAGGGAGGAAGCTCTAGGGCAGGGGTCTCAAACTCAATTAACCTGGGGGCCACTGGAGCTAGGGTCTGGGCAAGGCTGGGCTGCATCAGGTTTCCCCCTCCCAAAAAAAAACGCATTTATTAAAAACAGAAAAAAATACAAACAGTGCTTTGGTTCCGATTTTCTACAATTTAAGCTCTGATAAAACATTCCACTGTTCTCAAATATCTTAATTTTTATTTTTCTGCACAAAATAAGATGAAAAATAAATAAACAAATCAAGAATAAAGAAAATCAATCAATCAGTAATAAATAAATATAATAATAATAATAAAACGGCAAATAATAAAAACTTAAGAAACCACATATAGTTGGTGGGTAGACAAATGATTTTTTTCAGATTAAAATAAACAAAGCATTATTAGAGCCCTGTAGACATGACAAAACACGACTATAGTCACATTTATACTCTTTTTATTTACAACATATTGCGCAACTGCAGGGTCTTGAGACACATGCTAACTCGCAAACTAGAGCGCTAGCGACCTAAACGGTAGCCTTCAAGTTATTTCCTTTAAACTTAAATAGCCAAAAACTTACCACTTCCACACGGATAGGGAGGATAACTATTAACAGTTATTTAACCTTTAACATGAACATGAATCAAAGGTAATAATTTTTTCTGCGTACATGATACCATACAGCATCCATATCAAACTTGCGCGGGCCGCACTAACATTAAACTTTCATATCAAGGTGGGGGCCTCAAACTAGTGTTCTGCGGGCCACATTTGGCCCGCGGGCCACGTGTTTGAGACCCCTGCTCTAGGGTCAACCTAGGACACACTGGAGTTATGATGTCTCCCAGTTGACGTGGGTGTCAAGTCTGGGCTTCTCTATTGCTGCTGCCCCTGCATCCCGGATCCGGATAGGAGGAAACGATTGGGTGTATGGATGGATGTTGACCAATGTACAAACACAGAAGCCCACAAACGGATATATACTCTTGCTACCTCAAGCAAACATCTTCTCATGTATGGCGTACTCACTTACATTGCCGTATTTGCGAGAAAAACACTAGGAAATCGAGGACCAATGTACAAACACAAAAGCCAACATACAGACAAGCATACATACTATCCCTTGAGTACACGTACACAAATACTAATACTTGCAACTACCAAGCAACCAAGGAAAAGAACTTAATACAGCGCACCTACGTATGTAATACAATGGTACAGAGTACAAGAATACATAATGCAATGTGACAATGTAATTTATAGACTTTTTGAATACTTTTGGACCACCACCATTACAAATAATACAAATTTGGAGGACTGAACCCTTAGTACTTGAACATTTTGCTGTCATATATTAAGTTATACATTAAAGTCCGCCTTTTCGTTCCGGGACTACCACTCTAATTATTAGATCCAGCCCTGTCTCACCGATTTATTGAATGCATTTAAAGTACAACTGTAGGTGCTCACCACTAATTCACCATAATGTAAGATGATTGATGAACAGAAGAAATCAGTGACGCTGCAGAGCTTTTTTATATTTGATAAAGGGATCAACAACTGAGCTCCCTGACATTCCTTTCTTCTGTCCTCATTTCATGGATAGGCCACTTTTTCCTTCAAGAAAATGAACATCTTCCGCTTCAGTGTGCCTTCCAACAGCTCATTATTGCAACTGGAGTCTCAACTGAACTGTCTGGTACCTCACTGTCCTTCTTCTCTCTATTATTTTCCACCACCTGTTATTTTGAACAACTGGCATCGTGGTCCTTTAGATGGGGTGAACTTGGGACAAGGAGGTCAATTATCCTAGCGGTTCTACCCAGGAGAACATGGAATTAAACAATACTGCTACCTGGCTTTAGTGCATTTATATTACTGTTCTGTAAAAAAAATGAAGGGTTACTTTGGTCCACATTGTCTACGACAAGCTTTTCAAACTGTGCCGTGGCCTGAAAACAATCCAAAAAAGAGCAGCGAAACCCAAATTGATCATGATGTACCTGTCTGACTTAACTTCTCATGCAATTTTTGTCAGAAAATCTGGCATCCGAGCATTGCAACAGAATGATCGACAGCCTTCCTTTTCCATTGTCTGCCTATTCCCCAGCTGGCAAGCTCACTCAAAGATCAAATTCTGTGTGGCACTTTTGAGGGGAGTATGATGTAGATTAAAAAAAAAAAAAACATTCTGTGAGCATCGCCTGTTGCAAGAGCAGATCTCAGAGTTTTCTCAGCAACAGCCAAATGACTCCTTGTTTTGCTTCTTTTGTCTTTTGCTCTGTGCTATTTAGCGCCTCGCTGCGCTTGCTGGTGCAAATCTCTCATCCAGTTCCATTAAGCTTCACATGCAATCCAAATTTTGGGAGGCATTTTTTACTGTGATGAGTATTTTGTTTACGCCCCTTTGTCGTCCCTCGTTTATCGCGGTTTATTGGTTCCAGTTTTCAGCATTGCCGATTTTACTTTGACCTAATTATGCAGTGACAAAAATACAATTTATTCTGTGGTGGAACTCACAGGTAAACATCAAATTATTTCTGTTATTATTGTTATTGTTATTATTGTTTCCTCTTGGACAGCGGCAGCTGTTTAAGCACAAATGCTAATACACTTTTCTGCGCCTTTGTCCTCGCCCACTTATAAAGCCTTCGCCTATGCTGTACAATCCCAATTTTAGCCTGTAATAAAAAAAAAAAAATCAGCCAATAGATGACTCGTGAGTAGGGACACTCGGCCATTTTAACTTGTGTCCGTTATGGAGTAAAAAAAAAACAAAACAAAATGGAAGTAGGCAAACAAAATATGACCTGTAAACACAAGACTGCCTGGTAGGAGAACCGGGCTCGCTGTCAGGGTCGGTCACGAGAGCTTTGCGGTGAGACCCTAGGATGCAGAGAACGGAACCAAATGCAGGTAAAGATGAATTTAATGCTCATAATAGCAGCAGCAGGATACAACAACTCAAGACGTAGACGGACAAACTATAATGACCCGACAAAGGGAGAAGCACACACCTGAACTAAATACACACTGAAATTAGGGACAGGTATGGGTGATTAGGGCAACCAAGGCAGACACGGGAAAACAGGAAGTCATATACAAAATAATACAAAATAAGAGCGTGCAAAACGGAAACCAAAGCCCAAGAAGGTAACTCAAACTCAAACTGTCACGTGGGAACCCACACGGGGCGTGACACTAGCGCTACAATCACACTAAAGATGAAAACAGACATGTCAGACACCAGCAGTGCCGACCCAGCTAAAACTGAAACCCCGTCGACTTCTGCTATAGCTGAACTGGAAGAAAACGCCAAGGCAAGACCACATTTAAGAGATAAGTTTTGCTTCAAGGTCAAGAAGGACATCAGCTGTATAATACAGTGTAAGAGAGACTGAACCAGCAACCTGTTAAACCCATCTTAGAGGCAAGTTAAGTGTTGTATTTTCAGGACTATAAGTCACACTTTTTTTCATAGGTTGGCTGTTCCTGTGACTTATACTCCAGAGCGACTTATAAATGAAAAAACTGTTTATGTTCCATAAACACTGGACACCTTTTCTGTTCATGTTTATTTTTTGTAGCTGAATAACCATTGTGTTAGCATATCTTACACCTATTCAGCCTGTTCTCTATTCTTTTATTGTTAGAACTTGCCTTCCAAGAGGACATAATGTCTGTTTTGGTCAAATAATATGTAAAAAAAAAAAAAAAACGACTCTTTTTATTTTACCAAATGATGCATTTTTGGCCTTATGCGACTTATACTCCGGAGCGACTTATAGTCCAGAAAATACGGTAATACTTAACACTGATACAATGAAATAATAATAGGTAAATGTCCTTCTGTGGTTTAGTTATGTGTAGTCTAAAATTACAACCTGTTTGGATGTGGAGATATTACTTGAAATGTAGTCCCATCCCAATCAGCAGTTGTGTGGATGTTATTGTGCTAGTTGAGCTGCTTTGAGATGGGGTCGTGTCAGGGTCCTGATGGCTCGCCACCAGTAGCAGACAACGCTGCCATTTTAAAGGTGTAGGGACAGAAACAGAGAAACGGACTGCCGAGCACGAGGACAACAACACCGCAACGAGTCTTTGAGGGTGGTACTTTATGTTTTTGTGGCTATGTTGCTGTCCCAGTGTTCTCACTGTCTACTGCAGGGGATGCACCGGCTTGACGTATCTACTTTATAAACTCCCTCCTCATAATAGTCACTATCACATTCTCAGACAAAATGTCTGAGATGGGAAAATATGGATGGGAATATTTCAGATTATGTGCGTTGAGTGGCCCTTTATTTATTTACCATTGAAGATCATTTGTTGACAGAGGAAAACAAACGTTGTAACGGGACTAACTGATGAAAGTATTTTTTATTACAATATGTTTCAAACCCTCAGCTGCTCAGGTACTCGTTGCTGGGTTCATAACACCGCCAAGACAAGAGCTGATCATCGTGACTTTGTTCTGATAAATAAATCGTCAGCCTTGGATAATGAATGTAATATTCAGAGCTGATTGACAATAAAAGGTCTAATTTCCCCTAAATAGTTTTTCCCTAATTGAGTTTTGATTAATGCATGCAGGTCGGAAATTGGTGTGTGGAAATTCGCCATTTAACTCTGATACTGATTTGACGATTATGCATTGGTCTGACATCTGGGGCGGTCCTGGCTTGAGTGATGCCTCAAACGGCCTGACCAATTAGCGTATAGCCACCAAGTAACGTTAAATTATTTGGTCCATAATGTGATAATCTAGCCGTTTTCTCCTCTTCTTCTTTCCTCTTCTTTGTTTGTTTATCAATCAATTGGACACAGCAGTCACTGCACAGCAGTCGAGTGGTTAGAGCACCTCACAGCTAGAAGACCTGAGTTCAATTCCACCCTCGGCCATCTCTGTGTGGAGTTTGCATGTTCTCCCCGTGCATGCGTGGGTTTTCTCCGGGTACTCCGGTTTCCTCCCACATTCCAAAAACATGCTAGGTTAATTGGCCACTCCAAATTGTCCATAGGTATGAATGTGAGTGTGAATGGTTGTTTGTCTGTATGTGCCCAGTGATTGGCTGGCAACCAGTCCTGGGTGCTTCTTGCCCGAAGGGAGCTGGGATAGGCTCCAGCACCCCCGCAACCCTCAGTTTCAGTAGAATCTCAAACACATCTAAAGTTGGACAATAAACACACTCCGACGTTTCCTCAGCCTTCTACGAGGCTTTCTACCATTGATGTGTCCTAAACACCTCCCCATAGAGGCATCCTGAGTGTACCCTGCCTCTCGCCTGAAGACAGCTGGGATAGGCTCCAGCACCCTGTGCGACCCTCGCGAGGATGAGCGGTAGAACATGAATGAATGAATCAATCAATTGACACGTCCAATCAAAGCCCCTTGTCCATTTCTATCGTCCTATTTGGTTTGTGGTGCATACATTTCTGACGAAGCAATGCTAGTTCACAGCATATGCTCTGAATTTCTGCTGAGAAATTACATGATGAGAAGTGTGAAGGACTTTCCTATTATTGACGAGTGTCTGATTAAATGCAAAATTGAGCCTCATGATTATCACGGTAAACTTTTATGGATCTGTTTGGCTCATCAATCATCAATAAAGAAGAGCGTTGCTAAAATATTGGATTATTTTGAAGCAAATTAGGCGGATGGCATTGCTCAGGTGATAGAGTGTCTGATTGTTGCTGGTTCGATCCTACCTTCTCCCCTGACTGTGCTGAGGTATCCTTGGGAAAGATACCGAACTTCCAGTTGCTGCTGTTCAGGAGGTCATCAGTAGGTCATCAGGATGTACAATGTCAAAGTACTTTGAGTACATTAAAGGTATAAAAGTGAAAGTCCATTTAACATAGTACAGAATCAAATTGAACTACGGTTGATCTGAAGGACCCGATGTCCTGGAGTCTCTACTAACCTTGCTAGAAGTGCCAGGCCATTTCTCACCTTTCTCCCTTTTGCCAACTCATTGCATTACATTCACCAGCTTCAGCTGGATTACATACATTTGCACACAAAACCACCCCTGGTGTATGCTACAGGTGAACCGGATTCACTGGGAATTTGGTGCACAGTGAGTCATTATTATTTATGACACAGGTCTCCTTCCATCGAAGCAGTTCCCCTGCATCGTCCATCACTGTCACACTGTTTATTTGAGTCATTTTAAAGGGTAGTAACCGGGGGAAGGAAAGAGCCAGCCGCATTGATAAGTTCTCCAAGGTAATCTGAGCTGTTAAATGAGTTTGCATAGTTAAAAGTGTATACTTCGATTAGCCCTGTGGGTGTTCTGATTGCGAGCCAAACTGCTGCTCTGCTCGGCTCAGCACATTTAGCGGCGTTTCCTTCAAGAGCCCTCGTCTCATAGCTCATCCTGTCTAAACAACCTATGGCTCTATAGTGACTCCCCACACCGCCATTCACCTCCTGTCACCCTGACACTGTATAACGCACAAGCAATGCGGCCACAGGCGATGGGAAGAGCTGATATAAAAAGGCTATTCATGTCCCAAATGTGTCTTTAAGGGAGGAAAGCTTTCCTTTGCACGCACTGTTGCTGGGTAACTCCCACTGGGGTAGCATGATGCAGAATGAGTGGCGCTTCATGGTGGCAAATGCATGGTTGGAAGATGCTGCAGGTTTTCCCTGGTCTTCCATAACTAATGCCCAGCGGGGAGTATATTTTCTTTTTTATATTCCACTCTGTCTTACTGTAGTACTGATATGATGGAATAATGGAACTTTAGCAATGTCTAACTGAAATGCAAGGCATCTCATTTTCAGGATAGACTTTAACCCCGCATATTGGACTAACCATCTGCAACGAGCTAAATGGAAAAAAAAAAAGGGCTCTCTAGTATGTCTTTATTTATGAAGTGGATTTTTTCAATTTGTTCCATTCCTTTGAACACCTTGTGCTGTTTTTACAATTAAACACATTCTATGTGCCTACTGACTAAAAACAATTTATGCAGCATTCAATCACAACCACAAAATAAAAAAACTAACAAGAAAAAACAGAAAACATGCCTCCATACATTTTCTATTCCGCTTGTCTTCAATAGGGTTACAGGTAAACTGGTGCCTATCTCAGCTGACTTTGAGGGAGAAAACATTTTCTTCATAAAGTAGCCTTTCCGAAAACAATGGTATCCATGGAAAGGAATAATCCAATCTCTTGTCTACATGCGCTGCTATAATCAAACAGAATAGTCAATGGGGCATGCCCAGTAAAACGTAAACATCAACATCACGTGATACTGACTTCCCTGAGTTTTTCTTTCACTTGTTGGAATAACTCCGTATTGCCAGTTTTTCCTTCATCCAGATCCTTCCAGATCAAAAACAAATTTTCCGCATCAATCCAGTGCCGATTGCTCGCCTCCATTTTTAAAACTGAAGAACGTCTTGAACTGCGTGTTACGTCATATCTGAGCATGCGCTGAAAGAACGCACCCGGGATAAATTTAAACAGGAAAGATCAAATTCAATCTTGCTAATATTTTATAATTAAACTCGGGACATGTTATATATAGATATATATTTTCTTTTTTAATAAAACTGGACTTGTGAATGGCGTATAGAAGGGTTTAGATTCTGTTCCACAGATGGCGCTAATGCACACGAAAGCTGCTTGCCAACCGCCAATAAACAACAGAAGAAGAAAAACACCACGAAGAAGAACGCACCCTAACAACTTACCGTTTGAGCGGATACAAGATACCTCAATCGGATTGGGGAAAGGAATATTCCTCCCCCGTGAATCCAATTATATATTCATTCAGATTAGCACTTTTTTTTCGGAATGAGGTGTATACAAAGGTTAAATTCTTCCGTTTGAGCAAATAAACCGGATTGGAACCCAAATTGGAATATTTGGGTCCATGTATACGTGGCTATTGAGATATCATGTTTAGCGTTTCACGGGCTTCATTTTTAAACCAGTCAGTCCTTATCATAGACAATAAATATTCATTCATCACGACCATGCCAAACTGTCATGCACACATACATGATGCATTGTGTGTGTGTGTTGAATTGTGTGGAAATCACAATAATATCAAAAGTCACTTTTTGTTACAGACTCACGGATGCTGATCTATAGAAAATGGCAGCGTTCCATCTCTGGGCTAAAACCAACAGCACTGACACACGGCCAAGATTTATTGGTGGGATAGGATGAAGCATGCTTCATCCATGTTGGTCAGGTCACATCACTTCATTTGGCCTCATTTCTCTGAAAGGCAAAATATGATTCTGTCTATTGATCTCTGCATAAATGTGTTGCCTAGTGATGAAAGATGAGGTGTGCCTTGCTTTTATGGGATCTGATTAACCTCCTGCTGGGATTGGACGCTCTGCTCTGCCACTGATCTCTGGCCGTGTCGGGGTGTATTTGATCAGCTCTTAGAGTGATTAGTGTGTCTGTGTGATTTTATTTGTGTGGAGGACAAAGCAGAGTATACCGCTCACCATCGATCGATGCTTCCTGAAGTCAGGTGCTATGAATTTTGTATTTGCATTGTAGAAAGGTCTGTATATGTTTTCAATTTTCCATGAGCTCCAACCATACCCTTTTCAAGTTGTCCAAGGCTGGATATGTGATAGTTGCCTTGTATGCGTGACAGTGTTGCCGCTAAGAGTGACCACAAGGTCCCTTAAGTGTTTGTGAACAAGAATGACGGCTACCATCGAGAGCGAAAATAAAATAAACCCTCTTAAAGGTGACAGATTATTAGTATGACATTCTCATCTAGGTCATTATATTCTCAGGGCATTAGAACTGGATAGATCAAGATGTTGTACCTCTCAGTCCATGACTGGGTAGGACAGCCCGAGTCTGACTAGGAAGGAGGCATTCATGCAAGATCCAATGCACTTATCCTCTAAATGTACGGAGATATCCAGACAAGAATGGTTTCACTTGATTGCGATCATTAAGATACAATGGAGCGTGGCTGCCGTTTGTACGGTATCATCCTCTCTAACGTTCCATTCATTTGTGACAGTGGCCATGACCATGTCTGAAGCCAAGGCAACTGTGCCTTCTACAGTGGGGCAAAAAAGTATTTAGTCAGCCACCAATTGTGCAAGTTCTCCCACTTAAAAAGATGAGAGAGGCCTGTAATTTTCATCATAGGTACGCTTCAACTATGAGAGACAAAATGAGAAAAAAAAATCCAGATAATCATATTGTTTGATTTTTAAAGAATTTATTTGCAAATCATGGTGGAAAATAAGTATTTGGTCAAAAACAAAAGTTCATCTCAATACTTTGTGATATACCCTTTGTTGGCAATGACAGAGATCAAACGTTTTCTGTAACTCTTCACAAGATTTTCACACACTGTTGTAGGTATTTTGGCCCATTCCTCCATGCAGATCGCCTCTAGAGCAGTGATGTTTAGGGGCTGTCGCTGGGCAACACGGATTTTCAACTCCCTCCAAAGATTTTCTATGGGGTTGAGATCTGGAGACTGGCTAGGCCACTCCAGGACCTTGAAATGCTTCTTATGAAGCCACTCCTTCGTTGCCCGGGCGGTGTGTTTGGGATCGTTGTCATGCTGAAAGACCCAGCCACGTTTCATCTTCAGTGCCCTTGCTGATGGAAGAAGGTTTTCATTCAGAATCTCACGATACATGGCCCCATTCATTCTCCCATTTACACGGATCAGTTGTCCTGGTCCCTTTGCAGAAAAACAGCCCCAGAGCATGATGTTTCCACCCCCATGCTTCACAGTAGGTGTGGTGTTGTTTGGATGCAACTCAGCATTCTTTCTCCTCCAAACACGACGAGTTGAGTTGATACCAAAAAGTTCTATTTTGGTTTCATCTGACCATATTACATTCTCCCAATCCTCTTCTGGATCATCCAAATGCTCTCTAGCAAACTTCAGACGGGCTTGGACATGTACTGGCTTCAGCAGGGGGACACGTCTGGCACTGCAGGATTTGAGTCCCTGGCGGCGGAGTGTGTTACTTATGGTAGCCTTCGTTAATATGGTCCCAGCTCTCTGCAGGTCTTTCACTAGGTCCCCCCGTGTGGTTCTGGGATTTTTGCTCACCGTTCTTGTTATCATTTTGACCCCACGGGGTGAGATCTTGCGTGGAGCCCCAGATCGAGGGAGATTATCGGTGGTCTTGTAGGTCTTCCATTTTCTCACAATTGCTCCCACAGTTGATTTCTTCACACCAAGCTGCTTAACTATTGCAGATTCAGTCTTCCCAGCCTGGTGCAGGTCTACAATTTTGTTTCTGATGTCCTTTGACAGCTCTTTGGTCTTGGCCATAGTGGAGTTTGGAGTGTGACTGTCTGAGGTTGTGGACAGGTGTCTTTTATACTGATAACCAGTTCAAACAGGTGCCATCAATACAGGTAACGAGTGGAGGACAGAGGAGCTTCTTAAAGAAGAACTTACAGGTCTGTGAGAGCCACAAATCTTGCTTGTTTGTAGGTGACCAAATACTTATTTTCCACCATGATTTGCAAATAAATTCTTTAAAAATCAAACAATGTGATTATCTGGATTTTTTTTTCTCATTTTGTCTCTCATAGTTGAAGCGTACCTATGATGAAAATTACAGGCCTCTCTCATCTTTTTAAGTGGGAGAACTTGCACAATTGGTGGCTGACTAAATACTTTTTTGCCCCACTGTATATGTATAAGAAGCTAGATTATTAAATAGGAAGGGCTAAAAGGACAGCATTGTCATTGTACGTGGGGAAGATGCTCCCTCAACTTTGAGGTTGATTTTCATTTAGAATTTAGAATAGCCGCTTGACATGCAGCGTCTCGTTTTGGAGGGTGTCCCGACACAGATACATAATATACAAAATATTACACAACAAAAAAAGACACATTTGCATAAAGTGTTATGGAAAGAGCCGGTGGTATTTTGCTAAGTATGGGAAGTAGCAGTAATGAAATGATTTTTTTCCTGACATAAAATGAGAAAACATTGATTGGTAGAGAGCCCAGATAAGCGTACATTCTCTGACAAATGTAATCAATATGGAGTTTGAAAGTAAGCTCAGGGTCAATCCAAGCGCTCTATGTATTTCAAACACATTGACACTCTCTAGTATAGTTTTATTACTGAAATTAATAAGTGACTCAGGTGAGTGAGCAGAAGCATATTTTGTATGACTTTTTCATATGAAGAACTGGCTGCTGTTATTGAACCAGTGTTGGGCAGAATTAAAATCTTGCTGGAGTTGTACTAAATCCGTGTTGGGATGCTAAATCATTCATTCAAAGAAACAAAAGAAGTTGACCTAATATAGAACCCTGTGCCATCAGCTGACAACTGACTGTGAAAATAAACGTGAAACCAGAAGACAATGTTTTGATCCAGTCCAATATTATGGAGTCCATCCAGGAGAACATACGAGTCGACCATACCAAAGGCTTTTCAATGATCATTGAAAATGACACCCATCAGTTGCAGTGATGCAGACTCTACATCGGTCCTTTGAAGTGAAGAGGGACCTTTGGGTAGTGATTGGCTAAGGATAAGATTGCGGGTACAATGAGTTTTTTCGTAGGGTGGCTGGGCTCTCTCTCTTCGAGATAAAGGTGAGGAGCACTGTCATCCAGGAGGTGGTTCGGGCATCTGGACAGGATGCCTCTATGGCAGGGGTCTCAAACACGCGGCCCGCAGGACACTAGTTTGAGGCCCCCGCCTTGATATGAAAGTTTAATGTTAGTGCGGCCCGCGCAAGTTTGATATGGATGCTGTATGGTATCATGTACCCAGAAAAAATTATTACGTTTGATTCATGTTCATGTTAAAGGTTAAATAACTGTTAATAGTTATCCTCCCTATCCGTGTGGAAGTGGTAAGTTTTTGGCTATTTAAGTGCTGGGGGTGCTGGAGCCTATCTTCGGGCAAGAGGCACCCTGGACTGGTGGCCAGCCAATCACAGGGCACATATAGACAAACAACCATTCACACTCACATTCATACCTATGGACAATTTGGAGTGGCCAATTAACCTAGCATGTTTTTGGAATGTGGGAGGAAACCGGAATACCCGTAGAAAACCCACGCATGCACGGGGAGAACATGCAAACTCCACACAGAGATGGCCGAGGGTGGAATTAAACTCGGGTCTCCTATAGCTGTGAGGTCTGCGCGCTAACCACTTGACCGCCGTGCAGCCCCCAAATAAGGTTATTATGCTAATTTCTAGTAGCCTTGTATTAACACTAAATACATAAAAAAAAACGTCTGGCCCACAAAACGGAGCAATTTAGGTGAATAGCTTTCGTATAGACTAAAAAAACAATCACCGTGCAAATAATGCAACATCTTTTATTTGCTCTTGTTGTTGCTGAAAAATGCTATATTGGCTTTTAAATGTGTCCAACCTGGTGTGATTATTACCAGGAGAAGATTACAGACATCACTATCCGCCTCTGACTCACAAGCGGTGAACTGAGCAATGGCTGCCAAGGCTGCATTGTCTCGACAAGAAAACAAGTCTTAATTGTTGAGTGATCCGCCATCGCTGGAGGCGTGAGCGATGCACACATCATCTGTTGATGCGTCTCGCGTCAAGTCTTCACACCATCCAATTCTAACAACTTTTAAACTCCTTTTATCCCCGTCTGCTGTCACCGGTCGCCTCCGTGCTTTTACCTTGATCACGTCTCCCGGCATATCAAACCTGTTTAGAGAATACGGTAAAGAAAGTTGGGCCAACTTAAAATATTTGATCAGGGACTGGTTATAAGACGCACACATGGTGGAGGGATAACAACAGGATGAGATGAGGAGAGGCTGGGCGAGATGAAGGGATTATATTTCTACCTCCGTCTCCAGGGAGGAGAACAGGTGACTGGATTTGAAGTCAAACACCGCTCTCTTGGGGGGAGCTGCAATGCAACTGCAGAAGCTGACGTGCGAATCCACAGTTTGTGGATTTCTATGCATTTGAAATTATTTTCTGTGAGTGAAGCTGTAATTATAAAACTATGGGGTCACATTTTTGGTTTTCTAGAATTTGATTTGCACGAGGCTGCACGGCGGTCGTGTGGTTAGCGCGCAGCTAGGAGACCGGGGTTCAATTCCACCCTTGGCTATCTCTATGTGGAGTTTGCATGTTCTCCCCGTGCATGCGTGGGTTTTCTCCGGGTACTCCGGTTTCCTCCCACATTCCAAAAACATGCTAGGTTAATTGGCGACTCCAAATTGTCCATAGGTATGAATGTGAGTGTGAATGGTTGTTTGTCTATATGTGCCCTGTGATTGGCTGGCCACCAGTCCAGGGTGTACCCCGCCTCTCGCCCAAAGACAGCTGAGTTACGCTCCAGCTAAGGATAAGCGGTAGAAAATGAATGAATAAGCTAAGAGATTAAAGATACAGTGGAACCTCAGAGTTCGCTCTGGTTAGTGAACCACAATTTTGCCTTGGTTTGCAAACATATGTACAATATGGCACACGTCTTGTCATGAATTAAATGAATGAATGAATGAAAGTGAGTTTGTTTGAGTCGAATCCTGTAAGGTGGGTTTTCTCCGGGCACTCCAAATTGTCCATGCCCTGTGATTGGCTGGCCACCAGCCCAGGGTGTACCCCGCCTCTCGCCCAAAGACAGCTGGGATAGGCTCCAGTAGAAAATGAATGAATGATTTGCCTGATTTCAAATGGAAACTCATATTGTTTTGTTTATAGTTCAACCTTGCGGAACGGATTCATGATGCTAACCAAGATTATCAACATCTGACAAACTACGCAGTCAGACCAGGTCACGCGCATGTTTTATATGTGATCACCCACCTCTGCCCGCATCGTGACACGCGCTGTCGGTACCCAGCAATCCTCTCCTTGCAAGAGTTTTACAGCCCAGATTTACAGCAGGGGGTTAACTTATCTCCACAAATCATTTCCTTTTTCATTTGCAGAAGCAGTCCGGCAGCATACATGATTTACAAGTACAGTAGCTGCTGACACGAAATCCAAGGATAACTCGCGACTGCAAATCACACCGGCTTTGCCCGTGTGTTATTTACAACAACTCCACCGGTGTCATGAGGGGGGCAAAATCTGGAGTTGCAAAATGTGACTTTTTTTCCAGTTCTAAAGAGGTATTTACTTTCATGTGTGCCATAGTAAGTAGGACAGTGTGTCACATACCCCTGGAGAAACGGAGCGATGGGGAAATCATCTCCCAACACCACAAGCACGATCCAGCACCAACCAGACCTGCTTGCTCCCTTGACATCGAGCCCCATTTTGTCATTTTCAAATCAGGGGCATCAAACTCCAAACAGACATCACTCACCGCGTTCTGTCTGACTGAAGGTCTTTTTTATCGGCAGGTGCTCCCACCCATCAGGGATGGACTTTAATACCAGGGGAACCTGGAAGAAAGAGCACTGCCGTGAATGCAAATGTGAAGGTTCCGAATGAGTTCAGCTAATTTGTGTTTATGACTCATGCTTATTATTTCCATGGCTTTGTCACTCGCGCCAGACTTGTGTTACTGATGCATATTCTTTTATTGAATTGGAGGTCTGTAATTAGGTTCAGCTCTGGGCCTGTTTATCATGCTGAAAGCCAACACTTTTCAAAGCTGTGACTGAAACAAAGGCCGTATTGTCATTATTTGTGCATTTATTTGGCAATAAATTGAAGCTTTTCTTGCTCCTTCAATCAGAGCCCCGTCCTGTGTAATAATTCACCCCCCCCCAAAAAAAAATAAAAATAAATAAAAAAAACAGCTTGGCTGATTCATTCCACCATAAATTGAAAGTTTGAAGCAAAAGCAGAAAGTTCAGATATTGATCCAGCTGCAGAATACGGTGGGCGGAGTCCCGTGAAATCATGTCAGTTTGTGGACTCTGGAGAACAAGTCACATTGGTAAAAAAAAAAAAAAGTGTTATGAAGACGAACAAAAACATATAAGATAAGATAAGACATGCCTTTATTCGTCCCTCAGTGGGGAAATTTGCAGTACAGAATCAGTTAAGCTGTACAAAATACACAATATAAAAAATAAACAATATAAACAACCCAAGTATTAACAAATCAACAAATTTACCCAGAGTTACGTATATACAAATACAGTTTGCAGATAATCTGAAATGAGATGAAAATATAGAAGTCAAACCATTTATTTCCGAAAATGTAAGACTAAGAAGAGAGATTTCATCAGCAAAGTTGTTCAAGAGCACAGCAGCACACAGACCAACAGGCAAACTAGGTGTCCGGTGTGTTAAGGTAACACATTACCAGTTATTGCAGGACCGGAGCAACAAATTAACAATTCACAAGCCGTTAGACACTCCCTTGAAGCTCCTATGATTTCTTGGCAAGTGACTTTTGCATTGGTTTATATTGTACTTTATCACATACTACAGTATTAATTGGCCCTGTACCCTAGAAAGCGCCCATGAATGATACGGGAAAAGACCGAAATGATACTGTGTCAAAGCCCAGGGCAGTGATACTGATAAAATATAGAGTTTAACCATGTCCAGTATCAGCCCCCGTAGCTGTCCACTCAGAGCGCGCTGCTCTGGTATCGTACCCGTGAAACAACCAATCAGAGAACAGCGCACGAGCGTGAACACACAGCGTTTGTTTTTCTGCCGTCTGTGCTCTGTCAACACGTCAGCGGTTAAATAGTAAATAGTATAGTAAATATTAGTATAATAGTAAATATTAAATAGTATGTGATAATAAGATCATCACGGGGCAGCGCGGCGGTCTAGTGGTTGGTGCGCAGACCTCACAGCTAGGAGACCAGGGTTCAATTCCACCCTCGGCCATCTCTGTGTGGAGTTTGCATGTTCTCCCCGTGCATGCGTGGGTTTTCTCCGGGTACTCCGGTTTCCTCCCACATTCCAAAAACATGCTAGGTTAATTGGCCACTCCAAATTGTCCATAGGTATGAATGTGAGTGTGAATGGTTGTTTGTCTATATGTGCCCTGTGATTGGCTGGCCACCAGTCCAGGGTGTACCCCGCCTCTCGCCAAAGACAGCTGGGATAGGCTCCAGCACCCCCGCGACCCTCGTGAGGAAAAAGCGGTAGAAAATGAATGAATGAATGAATAAGATCATCACATGGTTTGTCTGGTATCAGGCCCAGTATCATGCCCCCACGTGCCTGTATAGGCCCTCGACCTTCGGTCTCAGGCTGATACTGACACTTGGGGGCATGATACCTGGCCTGATACCACACAAACCATGTGATAACCTATAATCATCAAATACCTCAAACAGTGGCCTTTCTTCAGTTACATGTGATTTATTACCAAGTCCAGTTGAATGCTGTTGCTAACCAAAACAGCAGCTCCTACAAACTAGACCAGGGGTGGGCAAACTTTTTGACTCGCGGGCCGCATTGATTTAATAAAATTGACGGGAGGGGGGGGCAATATATAGTATTTTACACGTGACAGTCCATTTGTACACATATATTTTTACACATATTTTACACATAAAAGTGTCATGCAGTCTGCTATACGTGCACTTTGAGATCATTTATTTGATGTAAAGTGCATTATAAAATTATTATTATTATTATTATTATTATTATTATTACAACCAGTCCAGGTGTACCCCGCCTCTCGCCCCAAGAAGCTGGGATAGGCTCAGCACCCCCGCAACCCTCGGAGGATAAATGGTAGAAAATGAATTATTATTATTATTATCATTATTATTATTATCATTATTATTATTATGACCAGTCCAGGGTGTACCCCGCCTCTCGCCCCAAGACAGCTGGGATAGGCTCCAGCACCCCTGCGACCCTCGTGAGGGTAAGCGGTAGAAAATGAATGTATTATTATTATTATTATTATTATTATTATTACGAAATTGATAAAACGGCTACTTCAACCATCAAAAGGTTGGCTCAAGCCATGATGCCAGGTTGTATGTTGAGTTTAAATGAAATATTTTGGAAAGAACAGGCGGGCCATATTCAAATACTTGGCTGGCCGGATGTGGCCCCCGGGCCGTAGTTTGCCCACCCCTGAACTAGACTACTTATTTGAGCTTTTTTAGAATCTTCGCCAAACTCCCACACAGATGATTGTACACTGGAACCTCGGATTGGGTCATTAATCCGTTCTAGAGGGTCAGATTCAAACTGAAGTTAGTTTCTCTTTTTCTCACATTACGCTGTAATTTCATGGCTGGCTGGGGCTTTGCTGATAAGATTAGAAAATGTTTTAGATAAAATCGCCGTAAAAAGGATGTCTTGCATCATCTTTTTCTCTTCCTATTAAAAAAAAGGAACAATAGATAACCTCTATTGTGTTTGTGTGTCTTTGTGTTTCAGTGGTAGACAGCAAGGTGATCCTGGAGGGTCTGCAGAGGTACACCCCGATGCCAATCTATCTGCCTGTCAGCTACCGGATCCTTAATGCTGAGTCAGCTTTTTTCCTACAGGAGGCAAACCAGGATTTAATGAGGAATTCCAGCCTGCAGGCCCGCACTGAGTCCTTCTTCATCCACCAGGCTCGCCACACGCCCTTTGTCAATGCTAGCTATGGGCCGCTATCGGTCCAACAGCCCGTCTCGCTGGAGATGCTGCAAACGCAGCCTGGGCCGTTCAACCAGCACACTTTTAATTCACCGCCAGAGCCAACATCGGCGTCCCTGTCTCCTCTCTTTACATTCAACTGGAAGGTTCACACTTATATCATCAATGAGAGAATCCAGCCCAGCTGGCCCAAGGTCCAAGTGTTGTTCTACATAGGAGGGCGGGACTGGGATGAC
The DNA here is from genome assembly GCF_030265055.1 of Doryrhamphus excisus. Taxonomy (NCBI): domain Eukaryota; kingdom Metazoa; phylum Chordata; class Actinopteri; order Syngnathiformes; family Syngnathidae; genus Doryrhamphus; species Doryrhamphus excisus. Next base: position 19,970,078 of record NC_080467.1, read on the forward strand.
TACAGCGCCATCCAAAAGCTGCCCTGCATCAGGATGTTCGCCTTCCACGAGACCCAAGAGGTGCGGGGGACATGTAGGCTGAAAGGTGAACTCGGGATTTGTGTTGCGGAACTGGAGCCTCTTGCCAGCTGGTTCAGCCCACCCACTGTCAGGCCAGGTCGGCAGAGAGTGTCCGAGCAGGCCCAGGGAACCCCTGTGGAGCTCTATTACATGGTTCAAACCACCAACAGTGGGGACTGTAATGCCGAGGACTCCAGGAAAGGCAGCACCATTCGCACGGAGCAGCACGGCCCGATGGGGTACTCTGCCGGGCACACAGCCATGCAACGCATCGGGAGCGTCAGGCTCTTCCAGCCGCTATCGGAGCTGAAGCTTGACAGCAACTTTTTGGTCATGGTGCCCTCCAAACCCATCCGTCAGAGAGAAACCGTCTCAGCGTTTCTGGCTCTGTCGACACTTTCTTCTGTGCAGATCTTCACCCTTAGGTGAGCAATTCTGGCAAGCTGTGTCAATTAAGCCTGTTTCAAGTCCGATCCCAAATCCGACTCCCTTTTGAGCTGAATCATTCGTGCTGCAATGTACAGTGAAACCTCACTGCTGCTTTATGGTTCCTTTTTTTTTTTTTGAAGGCATCACAAAAAAGTTCTTGTGTAATGTGACACATGATGAATGTGGTTGTACAAATACTAATGTCCTCCTTTGGGGCATCCGAGTTTCGAGGTACACTACAATCGATGTAAAAGTGATGACTAAGACTATGTTGGACGGTCTCTTTGTTTGAGTTTTCAGCACAGGTAGCGTTGTTTGTAGCCGGAAGCTCGTCTTCTTCTTTACTAGTTTTGACAGTTAACAGCATTTTTAAAGTGAAACAGCAGCAAGCCAAAGGTTCAGTTTGTTTCCTTTGTGGATCATTAACTCATCCGATGTGAGGGGGGGGGGAAACCACAACAAAACAAAACACTTTAATCGTAAAGTGTATGCCCACCTTAACAATGCTTCCTTCAAACCCATTTAAAAAACAAATCATAAATCACAGATAAAAAAAAAAAATAGTTGAGCAGTAGGGGGGAAAACAAATGTGTGTCACTAGCCCAGCCTAGTGACATTTACAGTCTTCAAACTGTCATCAGTGGGTGAAATTGTGTGGTTGCAACTCATTTCCGAGAGAAGAGAATCACTGATGCGCTGAATGATATTGTTATTACTCATGTAAAATGACTCAGCAACAGTGAAACTAATCAGGTTGTACACTGGCATACAGGAAAGTTGTCAGTATCGTGGTTGTGTATTTACTCGTTTCTATGAGTGGTTTGGCCTTGCAGCTCTGGGGTTGGTAATCATCTGGTTATTTTGCTAATCCTTTACTATGAAAACTTAACTGGTCAAACATACGGAAATGAATCAAACGTCTGCTCCGTAGCTTTTTACCACAGGATGTTTTAATTTAAAAGTACTGCAGTACATTTCATCCGTTTTATCAGCAGTGGGCAAATTCATGGATTAGTATGTGGCTTTAGAGATTAGAATATGTATGCATGTTAAGCCTTTGATTTGCCACAGAACGCTCTCGATTGCAGGAAACCTTTCCATGACACCACTTGTCCAGCGCCGTTTGTTTATTTGGGTCATTTACCGACTGAAGCAATTTAAGTAGTGTTGCAAATGAAGTCTAAACAAGAGTACTTTTGAAACAGTGCAGATGCTTAAGTGACCTTCGAACCCGTACTTTAAAAATGCAAAACACACCAATTTTGTTAAACAATAGTATCTTTTTTATTTTGACAGAATTATATGACTTGCAAATTGAACACAATAGTCTTTTAAATACAATAATTGATCTTTTATTGTGGTTAATTGGTCCTGTACCCAACTGTAATGAGTGGATGGGTAATGAGCAGGATTCCTTATTCATAGATTAAACAGTTAGTTTGTAGTTAGAGCATAGCCAGCTTATACCCAATATAGTAGACATAATAAGAGTAAATAAGTATTTTAGGACATACACAAGACTATGCACATTTGGAAGTCAGCCGTAAAAGAAGTTTAGGATTTGAAAAGGCGTGGTATAACATTCCTTCAAGGGGTGGACTTCCTTTGATTGTTCATGGTTAGGAAGCACTTTAGGCATGGGACCAATCACAGCGGAGTGGGTGGAATAAGTTAAATCAGAGGAATCTGGGAGGAATCACAAATCAAAGGAAATACAGTTGGAGTTTTTGTGCAGGTTATTGTGTGTAGCAGCTCTATAGGAGACCACAACTCAATACAAAGGGTCGAAAAATGAGCATAATAGGTCCCCATTAAGTCATTTTTATGCTTGAAAAGGCCCAATTTAGGCAAAAAATACAATTTGCTTCAATATTTTCACTAATAGGCCAAATTGAACCGCAAAATAGGATGATTTATTCATATATTTTCGAAGCCATGAAATTCAGGGGTGGGTGACTGCATTTCAATAATGGAGCTAAAGTAATGATTTCAATAATATGAAATAAAAAAAACACAACAATTTGTCATAATTATCACGGAAAAAACTAGCAGTGACAGAGAACATAGGGAATGTGCAAGAACTGCGCATGTTTTCATAGTTCTAGAACTACAAACATTCTGCTCAATTCCAGCAGAAGTTGCCAGCAGTCTGGTGACATGCTGTGTTGTCATGTTGATCAGAATTCCCATGGTCGTGAATCCACCTCAGTCACCGTTAGTGGATAATGAGGAAGTGTTGTGTTTACCGTGTTTGCAGTGAACGCTGCTGTTGGTGCGTTAATGTCGGCGGTGCATTTTATAAGGAGCGTCAGACTGTGTTCTGTTGCATTGCTACAAGATGTTACCTGAAGAATATCACCTTCAAGCACTTGTTGCAGCTGGCTGAGTCAAATTAAGCACGGAAATGAGGCACAGAGCACCACTTAGTTTTTCAGTCCGATTATGATACCAAGTTGCGGTACGCATCCCGACTCACTTTGCATTTTTCCAGTCTGAGTACAAGTCTATTTGAAGTGATTCCACACAAAAGTGTCAAGTCATTGATTCATGGAGAAATGCCTCGCATGAAACATTATTCAGCGAGACTTTAATTGCCGTGTGTTGTTTGATGCAAATAGAGGCGTAAGGCATATTTCTGCTGGGCTTCCTGTTTGCCTGAGATCTGAATCATGGGAGATGAAACTGTAAGTGTCCTCAAAGTGGGGCTGTGACACAGTGCCACAGCAATTTGTCAACCCTGGATGAGCAGGAAATCTGCCAAAAAAAGCCTCATTGCTGTTTCTCTCACTCGAGTGATGATGAACTCCCATGAAGTCCTACCGTTCGCAGTGTGTTTATCACAGTCCCTGCCATGGGAGCTTAGATGGTCGTATTTTCGCTACAGCCATGTCCGTGGCACCCAAAAGCCATTTAGAAGGTCCCTTGGCAGAGCACAGCCTTAAAACGCAACCAGAACTACTGTATTTCATTAGCATCCGGCAAGCTTACCAAACTGGTACAGTGGTTCCAGTTTTCTGAATCTCCAAATCTGATCAGGTCATGAATCTTTCGGGTTTAATATATACGTGGCCTGAATCCCTGGGATGATCTGAATGTTGGCACTGCTTCATACGCAGTATCACAGGAGGTGGGGGTGCACTCGTGTGTACTCATACATCCAACGGAAGGGACTATGAGTTTTATTTGACTTCATTCCCTTTTCCGGTTTGTGTATGGAACAGAGTGTGACTGGAGAGGCTGTGACCATTGACAGCTTACTTTGCAAGTGGCTGTGCTGGATGTTTTTTTTGTTTGTTTGTTTTCCCAGCAGTGAAGGCATCATTAACTATTTACAGTATGTTGTTTGGAGCCACTCCCATCCCATCTCGATTGTCTTTTCACTCCCACTGATGCATCTCCTTCTCCTCCTCTGTGTTACTGGTGACAAATAAAGACTGAGATGGTCGAGCTGAATTAATGGCCTCTGGTCTCTGCCCATCAAGTCAGCCACAATTATCGACCTTGTCTTCTTATTTTTCTTTGTTGTGATGAAAATTAATAGTTGTTTCTTCAGATTCATATGATCGTCTATGGGGAAAATAAAATAGAAATAAATTAACCGAACATGGGCTGCACGGCGGTCGAGTGGTTAGCGTGCAGACCTCACAGCAAGGAAACCCGATTTCAATCCCACCCTCGGCCATCTCTGTGTGGAGTTTGCATGTTCTCCCCGTGCATGCGTGGGTTTTCTCCGGGTACTCCGGTTTCCTCCCACATTCCAAAAACATGCTAGGTTAATTGGCCACTCCAAATTGTCCATAGGAATGAATGTGAGTGTGAATGGTTGTTTGTCTATATGTGCCCTGTGATTGGTTCCAGGGTGTACCCCGCCTCTCGCCCGAAGACAGCTGGGATAGGCTCCAACAACCCCCGCCACCCTTGTGAGGAGAAACAGTAGAAAATGAATGAATGAATGAATAACTGAACATGCATGCTTTTGGAATGTGGGAGGAAGAGAAAACCAACACATGCATGATGAGAACTCCACGCACAGCCCAGGTCGTCCAGATCAATAGACTGTGTGGCCCTCAGGTGTTACTTATACATTGAAAAAATATTTACCTATAGAATATAACATGTTTTTAAATGTTAATTCATACTGACTGTCATGAACCAAGGCGGGGGCATTGGTAAACTCAGTCTCCGATAACTTGCCTGTCGGATTCACTGTCTTGTTATGGTAATTTAGCCTACCCAGCCTCCCAGGTATGTTCTTTATGCTATTGTGTATCGCTGAATAACTGTTAACGTCTTACAGTAAGGTATGTAGCCTCTATTGTTCTGTGTGCTATCCTGTTGTAAATTGAATAACTTGACTTTTGCCTTGAATTTTGTGATATAAATTTAAAAAAAAATGCAACATGGCAACAATCTGGCAAATGTAACGTGCATGAGTTTCATACCAAGAAACCAACCTATAGTTGAGCCAAGTAGCACACTCATATTTGCCTCTGTTGCATCAAGACACAATTATAACACAATCAGAATTCTTGGAAATCAGTTATAGGGTAATACCATAAAAAAACCTAGACTGCAATTGCTTATGAATAGCCAGTCGGTATTTACACTGGAAAATCATCATAGTTGGTCAAAGGTTAGCCCATTAGCAATTTTCTCTCCGACTTTGTGGTTAATTGGCGCTATTTGATCTAATACAAACAAGTGTAATTATTGGTAATATAATTATGGGCTTTGGTTTCCGTCGGGGGTGGGTGGGGGGGCATGCCCACACACATGCACTGAAATTTGCAGGCTGGTGTGCACACATACAGTATAGTGACACTGGGATTCATGACACGCCTGGACCTGCTCGATGCCAACTGTAATGTCACGCTGTGTTTATCATGCTAAAGGCTCCCTCCGGAATCTGTAATTCCCTACTCCCTGCCTCATTAGCCTCGGAGAGAATGGCGTAACAGGTTGGAAAAGGGTTCTCCAAGCTATTCCTCATTCAACATGCAAATGAAAACACCATTTCCTACTGAACAAATTAACTGGCTTTTCAAACGATAAATTTCCCCAGCTGTACTGCAATTTTTTGACTAAACAATCCTACATGTTCCCGCAGATTCCCCTGGGGAGCGGAGGGTTTTGCTGATGAATGCAAATGAATATCTAATATCGCAGCGCTGAAGGTATGAGGTAGCCTGTTTCTGGCTGGCTCAGCCTGGAAGCATCTCAGCATCAGGTGTTGCACTATTGAGCAGACTTCAGGTGAACAGGGCTTCTGTATGAGTGGGTTGGCTGTAAAGATTGAAATAGCTGAGGGTACTTGGTGTTAAAATGATACGGTATGTAAACAAGACATAGTGCTTCTTGTGTACTTTTCCTTCACAAAGATATGGTTTACAGGAAAGGTTTGGGCTGAAAGTGTATTTTGCTCGTCTCGTTTCCTTTGACACAAGCAGCTACCAGGAGGTATTTATTAACATGCCAAATCATCACCGCCGATGCTGGACTACATACCGTATTTTCTGGATGAAAAGTCACACTGGCATACAAGTCACATTTTTTGCGGGTGATTTATTTTACAAACTACTTTCTTGGAAGGCAAGTTCTATACTCTCATCCGCTTACCCTCACGAGGGTCACGGGGGTGCTGGAGCCTATCCCAGCTGTCTTTGGGCAAGAGGCGGGGTACACCCTGGACTGGTGGCCAGCCAATCACAGGGCACATATAGACAAACAACCATTCACACTCACATTCATACCTATGGACAATTTAGAGTCGCTAATTAACCTAGCATGTTTTTGGAATGTGGGAGGAAACCGGAGTACCTGGAGAAAACCCACGCATGCACGGGGAGAACATGCAAACTCCACACAGAGATGGCCGAGGGTGGAATTGAACCCAGGTCTCCTAGCTGTATGGCCTGTGCGCAAACCACTTGGTCGCCGTGCAGCCCGTTTATGTAACATAAACAGTTTTTTCATTTATAAGTCACTCTGGAGTATAAGTCGCAGGAACAGCCAACCTATGAAAAAAAGTGCGACTTATAGTCCGGAAATACGGAACGAGCTGATCCCGTATTGGTTGAGGTCCGGAGTGTTGGTTCTTTGTACTCCCAAATTCTTCAGGTCGTCTCTGAGAAACGCTGCTCTGCATAGCAAGACCAAAATAAATCTGCTGTGTTTTATCTTCCTCGCTGTCCGAGTCTCGGAAGACTATTTTCTCAGATGTCCATCATTGTCTAAATTGCCACGACAGTCAACTCGCCCTCCCTTTTACCCGGTTTATCATTTCTCTTTTTTTCAGCCCCTTTTTACTCACTTGGCCTATTTACTAGTGTTTACTGTGAAAGCATAGACTTTCCTCCTCTACTCATTAATAAGTAATTAGCAGTTTGCAGCCTGCAGAGAATGCTCACTATGTAGCTCCAACTCACTGCTGGACCCCGCCGCCACCAAAGCAATCACCCGTTGCCTCAAGCAAGTCATTTGAATCCGTGTATTTTCTACCTTAATGATTTTCTATCACATTTCCCTTCTTGAATTCGGTTTCAAATTGATGAATGCATTGGACATCGGAAGGACAGAATGTATTGCTTTGCCATTTCCCTGCTGTCTTTTCTTTGTTTTTGTGTTTTTTATTTGTTGTTTTTTTCTCAACTTGCTCTGTCCGCCGTCTTCAGAAAAAGCTGCATATCCCTGAGGGATGCAGCTCGACAGAGGGTCATACAAATGTGTCGTAGCATTCAGTTACAGACCTGCTGCCTCGAAGACTCGGAATATCGACACAGTCAGAGGTTACTTTTTTATTTTTTATTTTTTGGCTTTGAACTTGTGAAAGTGTTTGATGCTCCTTATAAGGGCAGCGTAGAGAAATACAGAGGCCGGCATTGGCTCCATTCCTATTTTAGACCTGTGGAAGGATTACTGAAGCGTGTCCAGCATGTAGGGATGAAACTAGCTTTCCTTCTGACTGCACGTTTGATCAAACTCAGATTTGTGGAAATGTGGTTAACGACGTCAATTTTTTTGATGGCTTCCGACGCTTATCTTTGCACTTTCGCCTGGTCTAAGTTAGAAATGGGAGAAGCCTAAGCCACAATTAAATCAAAATTAATATTGGGGTTGTCAAAAATAACACGTTATAGATGTAACAAATGTTTTTAATTGCGTTAAAATTTGAAACCGTATTCCTACCTTAACACATTAACAGCAGTGCCCATTTCCAACATCACCAAGTCGCAAACACATTTCTCCATTCATCCTGGAAAACAATCAACACAATAATTGTAAGCCCTAATAAATATTATACACAGTATTCATTCATTCATTCATTTTCTACCGCTTATCCTCACGAGGGTCGCGGGGGTGCTGGAGCCTATCCCAGCTATCTTCAGGCGAGAGGCGGGGTACACCCTGGACTGGTGGCCAGCCAATCACAGGGCACATATAGACAAACAACCATTCACACTCACATTCATACCTATGGACAATTTGGAGTCACCAATTAACCTAGCATGTTTTTGGAATGTGGGAGGAAACCGGAGTACCCGGAGAAAACCCACACATGCACGGGGAGAACATGCAAACCTCACACAGAGATGGCCAAGGGTGGGATTGAACTCGGGTCCCCCTAGCTGTGAGGTCTGCGCACTAACCACTAGATCACCGTGCAGCCTATACACAGTATTAATGATATAATTCTAACTATTGAAATCCATTATTCTGTTCTACTCAGGTTTATCTTCTGAAGCAAATTCATGTTAGGTTGTGCTATCTAATCCTGGGGCTATGTATTCTAGTTGTGAGGACTCAAACTCCCATATCCTCCAACCAATTGACCGTAAATGATGCTCCCAGCCTCTAATTTGACCCACCGGAGTGTTTTATAAGTTATGCCAGTCGCAGACCTGGCCAGCACATCCTCCAATGCACAAAAGACCATTCTGTTCCCATAACAACGTGTTTAATTTCCATCCACAGTGTCATTCGTGTTTGTTTTTGTTTTTTTTTTTCATGTCAGAAAGTCTTGTATAGCTCTGGGCACTGTTCAGTAGCCACAGAGATCCTGCTAAAATTACCACGCCAGGTAAGACCTACCTTTGCCTTTTACACAGATCACCTGCCCTTGTCTGGCAGCTGTGGGAGAGTTTTTCTCTGAAAGCAATAATGTTTGTTTACTGTTGCTCAAAGAGGAAGATGACTCGGACTTGAGCTTGGAGCCAAATAAATACATCTCGGCCATTTCTCATTTGCAATTAAAAAAAAAAAACTCTTCCAAAAGCACTGATTTTGGGCAAGAATAATCTAATCCTGTCTTGAGGACAACACAAATGCAGCATTTTTTTTAATGTACTCTTTAGTCAGCCATGAGGTTCAATAACAAAGCAGTCTTCATTATAAATTGGGATGATTAAACATGATGGAAATTACACTTTATTATGGAGGGTTGTTGCGGAATGGCAACTAGGGTGTCAGCATTGCGTTGCGACCCCAGGATGCACAGAGCAGGACCAAAATGCAGATGAAAAAGTGTTTTTAATGATAATTGTGCTACGCAGCGGCAGAGAAAAAGCAACTGGCCAAACCAAGCAAATGATAAACAATTAATCGACAAAGGAAGGTGCACACACCTGAACTAAATAGGGAACAGAAAATTAGAGGCAGGTGCGTGAAACGAGTAACGAGTGAGAGAACGGAAAGGAGCAACAAAGGAAGTGGCTACAAAATAAGGGCATGGAAACAAGAACTAAGGCATAGAAGGAAACTAAACGAGCTGTCACATCGTGACTTAGGGAACTTTTCTTATATATATATATATATATAGTACAGCCACACTTTACGGTACTACCAGCAAAAGTGGCAAAAAATACTGATACTGATACTTTTTTTAAAGGAGTCGAATCAGTAGTATCTCTGCTGGTTACAGCAAGTTGTGCACTCCATTTTGTTTCTTGAAGCGACCTACCAATTAGGGCTGCAACTCATGATTATTTTTTTTGTTGATTAATCTGAAGCTTTGTTCTTTCAATGAATCAAATCAGGGTGGGCAAATATTTGGACTTGTGGGCCGCATTGAGTTAACAAAATTGTGCGGGGGACCAGAACATATATATGCTTATAATTTTCCTACAATTATTTAAAAAAAAAAAAATGTCAAATTTTATCTGTATACTATCAGCTGTATGTTTTAATGTAACTGTTTTCAGGAGCACTTTAAACATCAGACCATCAAAGTGTGTAATTTAATTTTGTTGTTCTTTTTTTTTTTACAAAATAAGACATCCGACTTGCAAATCATGTTGCCAGTTTTTATGTTAAAAGTTGAAATACTTAGGAAGCAACTGGCGGGCCGGATTCAAATGCTTTTTGGGCCGCATGTGGCCCCCAAGCCGTAGTTTGCCCACACCTAGGTTATGCCCTAGACCAGTTCTTGAGCTGGTTTATGCTTCTGTGTAGTCACTCTGGCGTCTCTCCTGATGTCGTAATGGGCCTTTCAAAGTTCTGCCTTTTGAGTTGAGCTTGAAAAACATTAAGTGTAACATTAAGTGTAGCGTTCATTCATGTAGCAATCAGTGCGCCCAGGAAGGAAGTTCTGATAATGCTTAAAATGACCAAAAGTGCAAAATACTGTAGCACACTTTTTTCCACACTGATTGAGCTCTTGCACTCGACACCACAGATAATAAATGTAGTGGTGGTGGAGGGGCTGACGAACATGGATTATGTTGTGAGGCAGTCCTGGCAGCATAAGCTCCACTAGGCGAACAGCGAGTTGCCTCTGTCTCTCCTCCAGACAATCACAAGCTTGTCCCTCTAATCACTTGTTTATCCTCCATGTTTCTCTTACGGATTTACTTTGATTAGTTTGATCACGCCAACTTGACAGCTGTTACGCCAACTCCAAAATCATGCATATTTTATTTTTATTTTTGCAAGACTTGAGGCAAGGGAGTAGGGAGAGGGCGAGAGAAGAAAACGATGAAATGTTGTGCTCGTCATATGGACTTTCTTTCCTCATATATATTTTTGGACTGACGTTAATCCTGAAAACGGACAATATGCAGTAAATCATCCCAACTTGCTTCACCCACGTAGTAAGAAACTTACACAGATATTGAAACAGCCGACACAACTCAAAAATAATATTGAAAAACATCTCCAAACAAGGCTGCACGGCGGACAAGTGGTTAGTGGTAGGAGATCCCAGTTCAATTCCACCCTCGGCCATCTCTGTGTGGAGTTTGCATGTTCTCCCCGTGCATGCGTGGGTTTTCTCCGGGTACTCCGGTTTCCTCCCACATTCCAAAAACATGCTAGGTTAATTGGCCACTCCAAATTGTCCATAGGTATGAATGTGAGTGTGAATGGTTGTTTGTCTATATGTGCCCTGTGATTGGCTGGCCACCAGTCCAGGGTGTACCCCGCCTATCGCCCGAAGACAGCTCGGATAGGCTCAAACACGCCGCGACCCTCATGAGGATAAGCGGTAGAAAATGAATGAATGAATGAATTAATTAATAAAATATATATAGATCAATGAGTCGTTACCCTATTGACCCAAATATTAGAGCGCACTCAAACTAGGCCAGTCGTACTATGCTGGATTTGGTGCATCCCTCCTCCCCCCATTCCGCTTGCTTGTGCCATAAACTAGAATAGAATATTAGTATTATTCTTCACGTACCTCGCCCTGGGTTATATGATATCGTCAGTCAAGGAAATCTGTATCAAATGCTCATCAGGAGTCTGAATATGTCATTAAGATTGCAGCAAAGCTGGATTGATGAGAACAGAGGGAATCTATCGACCGATCTTGAAAAGCGCCAACATTATAAGTCAATGACAATTTTCAAATACATCCAGCATTCTTTGAGAAGAAAGTGAAAGAAACAGTAAATGTACTATAACCTTCATCCTTACATTGAAAAGTCGGAAAGAAACTTTTTTTTAAAAATTTTTTCAATAAACAGATCATAATGTTAGAACCTTTAACATGGCGGCCTCCTCATTTGCAGATGCAGGGAGAAACAAACACACGCGTAACGTACATGAGAAGCTGAGAAATGGGACAAGCTAGGCGAGTCCTGTGGGAAGGATCATTAGACCGATGTGGTGTTGAGCACGTGGTTTGGAGCGGTGCCTCTGGCAAGGTTTTAAGCTGTGCGGTGCTGGTCAGTGTGTGTGTGTGTTGATGGTTGGGAGGTCAGCCATTGATCTAGAGATATACGCTGGTACTTTGGATCCAAGCCTTCATCATATGGGCCTGATATCAATGTAGGAGGATAAACCTTGATCTGCTGGAGTGTGTGTATCTGTGTGTACAGTGGATGCCCATTTAGAGAAAGAAGCAAGTGGCCGCTCGTGTGTTTGTTAATGGCATTGTGCCCCTGAGCGATTTCGGGATTCAGTCCCTTGTAATTCAACGCTGCTCAAGACTTGCATCTCTCCCAACTTACATGTTTTGTTTTCAACGTTTGACCTTCATAGCCCCAAGCCAAGTCTTTAGGGACTCTGGGCAGCCACCAACCTAGTCATAATCCCATGAAGGAACTCAAACTACTTGACAAAAACCCTTTGAAGAGTCCTAAAATCAGGAACTCAATCTTTATCTTTGTAAAGGAAAAATAATACAGTCAATGGTATGACTCGGTTTTCATCGAAAATCTTGCCAAATTGTTGCAAATTGTTTTTTTTGTTTTTTTTTTACAATTTTGTTAATATTTTTGGGTGTCTGGAACCGATTAATTGGATTTACATTACAATTCCGCAATTCACGTAACCCCTATGGCAGGGGTGGGCAAATATTTTGACTCGAGTTAACCAAATTGTTCAGGGGGCCAGAACATATGTTTAATATGTATTAATATTAATATGTATATTATAGTCATTTATATCCCTGTATATATCCTCACTGTATTATAGTCACAGTCTGTTATAGTTTGTACATAGATCTGTCCATTTACAGCTCTATTCTATTTCTACATTTACTTACTACTAAGGTACTTTTTTTTACTTTTTTTTATTAATTGCACGTCTGGTTGAATTCTAACTGCATTTTGTTGCAGTGACATGAGCAATAACAATAAAGTTGAATCTAATCTAATCTAATCTAATACACACACACACACACACAAATTTATGCTTATAACTTTCCTTGAATTATCTATTTGACAAATTTTGTCTGTAAAAGTGTTATATTATCTGCTGTATGTTCACATGTCCCCTTTTTCAGGAGCACTTTAAATATCAGACCACATCAAACCATGTAATTTAATTTTACAGTTTTGTTGTTTTTTCTGCTAAATAAGACATGTTAAAAGTTGAAATATCGTATTTTCTGGACTATAAGTTGCTCCGGAGTATAAGTCACACAAGGCCAAAAATGCATAATTAGGTAGAAAAAAACATACAGTACACAAGTCACACTGGAGTATATGTCGCATTTTTTGCGGGTAATTTATTTTCCAAGCTACTTGACCAAAACAGACATTACGTCCTCTTGGAAGGCAAGTTCTAACAATTAAAGAATAGAGAACAGGCTGAATAGGTGTAAGACAACACTACATATATATACAATATGTACTGTATCTACAACAGCGGTGGTGTAAAAATGAATAATATGACCGTAAAGGTGACTATAGGGGTGCTAGTTCATGTCTACAGGGCTCTGATAATTGTAGAAAACAGTACTTAGAAGTCATCAACAAATTTTCTATGCTCCATCTCTTCAATATTCTTATTAATACTGAATCCTACTTCAGTGAAATCCACTTGACAATGGGTATTTGTCAGGCACAGTGCAAATGGTGATTAATCATGATGAATCAGGTTACAATGTATACGGTATTTTCTGGACTATAAATCGCCCGGGAGTATAAGTTGTGGGCCAAAAATGCATAATTAGGTCGAATAAAAACATACAAAAGGCGCACTGGAGTATAAGTCGGATTTTTTGCGGATAATTTATTTTCCAAACTACTTGACCAAAACAGACATTACGTCCTCTTGGAAGGCAAGTTCTAACAATAAAAGAATAGAGAACAGGCTGAATAGGTGTAAGATATGCTAACACAATGCTTATTCAGCTACACAAAAAATAAACATGAACAGAAAAGGTGTCCAGTGTTTATGGAACATAAACAGTTTTTTCATTTATAAGTCACCCTGGATAAAAGGCGCAGGGAAAGTGCAACTTATAGTCTGGAAAAGACAGTATTTAGAATACAACTGGCCGGCCTGATTCAAATGCTTGGTGGTCCGCATGTGGCCCCTGGGATGTATTTTGCCTACCCCTGCCCTAAGGCAATTAACATACCCCTGGGGGTATGCATACCGCACAGTCCTAGGGGAAAATTGTCAGGGTTTTCTAACATTTTTGTTTTTTTCCGTCAAATTCATGCAGAAAACCGAGGAACGACCATAACCGACAATAATTTTCAGTGTCACAAATATGTCATAATCTTACTTTGCTTAAGTGTCGTTGAAGCTACCACTTGCTACCATGGCGATCAATTCCAAGTGTTTAAAAACACTTTAGTTGGTTTTGGGTCGGTATTAAATACACATGATAAGTGACTCATTGACTTTGTTTCCGTGTACTAAAAAGTGCAGTTGGAACAAGGGGTGAAGCTTTTACTCTGGAGTGAAGCACCTTTTAAGGCTCTTCTTCCATCGGCGTCAAAAACACTTGAGGTTCAAATGGTGCTCAGAAAGCCCAGCAGGGGTCTCACCTAAATGTAGCAACGCTCCTCTGGAGTTTTGATACTTCTGTAAAGGCTTGAGAGTTCTTGGACCACTATTTCAGCTTTTTCACCGTCTCGTTGAAGGCTGTTTGGCCCTGAAGATGGAGCAAAGTAGGGGATGGTTGGCAATCGCTCTATATTTTGCACTCTGAGTGGGCACAAGCTGTGTTATGGCCTCAAGGACTCCGTCTAATTCTCTTTGTCTCACTTTTCAAGCATGTAAAGTGACACAAATGCAACAGCGTAGTAGTTTGGCCTTTTTTACGATAGTTTCTTTTGTGGCTGCTTTTGCGTTGGCCCTTTGCCGTGGACCATGTTCATCCAAAAGCAGGGTCAACATGTCAGGCTGTTTCCTTACGGCTCTGTGCAGTCTTCAACCAGCTGGAAATACTCGGTGTCTATGTCACAAGCAAACATTGTTTACAGTTGTAGGTTCAGCTTCTCCAGTATTGTCTTTATTGTTCGCATTTATTACATTTACACATGATTAAACAGTTGTTAGTATTCAATTGAAAAGTACCGTATTTTCAGGACTATAAGTCGCACTTTTTTTCATAGGTTGACTTATACTCCAGAGCGACTTATAAATTTATGTTCCATAAACACTGGACACCTTTTCTGTTCATGTTTATTTTTTGTGTAGCTGAATAAGCATTGTGTTAGCATATCTTACACCTATTCAGCCTGTTCTCTATTCTTTTATTGTTAGAACTTGCCTTCCAAGAGGACGTAATGTCTGTTTTGGTCAAGTAGTTTGGAAAATAAATTATCCGCAAAAAATCCGACTTATACTCCAGTGCGCCTTTTGTATGTTTTTATTCGACCTAATTATGCATTTTTGGCCCACAACTTATACTCCCGGGCGATTTATAGTCCAGAAAATACCGTATACATTGTAACCTGATTCATCATGATTAATCACCATTTGCACTGTGCCTGACAAATACCCATTGTCAAGTGGATTTCACTGAAGTAGGATTCAGTATTAATAAGAATATTGAAGAGATGGAGCATAGAAAATTTGTTGATGACTTCTAAGTACTGTTTTCTACAATTATCAGAGCCCTGTAGACATGAACTAGCACCCCTATAGTCACCTTTACGGTCATATTATTCATTTTTACACCACCGCTGTTGTAGATACAGTACATATTGTATATATATGTAGTGTTGTAATTGGGCACCGGAATTAATGTGTTAAGGTTGGAAGAACTCTGTGTACACTGGTGGAGCCCATGTCCACTGTCATGCTAGCCCTTATATTAATATAAATCATAATCCACACAATAAGGCTAAAATCTCATGTTGTAGTGTACACCCCTGTGCTGTTTGCAACACTCTCTTAGCCTCTGTCTGAGTTTGCTGTCATTCCTGGCACGCAGTGCACAAACAGCCTCAGTATGGTCACTGTGCAGTGCAGTAGAAAGGCTTTTTTGCAGGTCCACAGGGGGTCCTGCAGGAACACGGACACATGACGCCACCTAAGGGAGCACTCTATGAAAGGATCAGTGCAAACTGCCAGTGACAGTCCATGTGTTGATAGTCCAGCTGAGTGAGGTGGAAGTCCTCCGTTAATGAAGAAGTTCTGCTCGGGACTGGTCTGTGTTGCTTAGTTGAAAGATCTATGAGTTTTTTTTGTTATGTCTTGCATGACTGTAGTGTTTTCTTGTTATCGTGTTACTGGTCAAAATACTCTTTTGGTCTCTCAGAATTGTAAATGGATTTTTTTGAAATGGAGGACAAAGTTTGGGTGCAATCCGACAGCAACTTGGCAGTGGGTAGGAGGTTAGAGTTTAAAATCGATTTGTTCTTCAAGAGTACAGGCGCTTTTATTCTTAATGAAAATACAAAACCTGTTCATGTTCAAGCACACCGGAATCACAGTGGCTGATGTATTGGAGGTCAACTGGCAGATTCGTAGATAAAGGTTTCTTTTCGGGACTATATTGGGCTCATTTTTCAATTGATTTTTTCAAACATTTGCAAGGTTTTCCTCTAAGGTAAAGCAACAAAACAACCTGAAACACAACGGCTGTGGTAGTGTTCAATTGCCTCCATAGTGATTTACAATATGAGATGTTCAGATCACAGATCTTTATTTATATTTCCCTGATCACTGATTTAATCCTGGATGTTGGGGCTTGTTGAACTGGTCTTCCGTGATTAACCAAGGCACACGGTGGTCAAGTGGTTAGCATGTTCTGTGTGAAGTTATAGACATATAGACAATGGATGGATGGGGACTGCCGGCCTTATTAAAAGAAAAATATTCACGAAGTAAATGACTGAGTGATCCTTTTGTCCGTATGTCATCTGCAGCATGACAATTCAATTTGAGGCGCTATTAGCATACCATCATGCACGGTGATTGCTAAATTGCAGGCTGCCTGTTTGCACTATGATGGCACCAATGACAGTCGCAGCATGCGCTAGCTTCTGTATTGAAAAAAATAGCATGAGATTCTTAAATGTATTTGCTGACACAGGTTGCAAATGAAGGGGAAATATTTAGTTTAGTTTAGAAGATCTACAGCAGCCCAAGGGTAGGGTAAAGTGCAGACTTAAGACTTAAGCACTGGTTTGATTCAGTCCAAACAACATACAAATAAATGATTTGCTCACATACCGACTTTAGTTTCTTTCGAAGGATAACACAAGGTCTTACTAATTCCACTTTGAAATACATTTTATATTAACAGCATTCATATATGTAAATTATTATTATTTTTAGTGTGATTTTCATTCATTCATTTTGTACTGCTTATCCTGGGTGGAGCCTATCCCAGCTGTCTTCGGGCAAGAGGCGGGGTACACCCTGGACTGGTGGCCAGCCAATCACAGGGCACATATAGACAAACAACCATTCACACTCACATTCATACCTATGGACAATTTGGAGTGGCCAATTAACCTAGTATGTTTTTGGAATGTGGACGAAACCGGAGTACCCGGAGAAAACACAGAGATGGCCGAGGGTGGAATTGAACTCGGGTCTCCTAGCTGTGAGGTCTGCGTGCTAACCTATTGTGTGATTTTGAAAACAAACATACAGCTCTATTGTAGCTAGGAAATAGTATTTCACTGCACCCTGATCTGAGTCCGTTATTTAAACCTCAAGTCATCCTTAGCGCCCCCCCCCCCCCTCCTCATCACACACACTCACTCACACCCACATTTTACCTGCACACAACTTACGACTCGGGTCCATTGCCCCCCCATCTCCTGTAAGTATTGGAGCCCACTGATGCACATAATGAAGTCCAAATGAGGCTAATGCACTGGTAGATATATTTTACGGATCACACCTGAACAGTTTTAGCTGCAAATGCACCTCAGTGTTCCTCAATAAACTACTCAGACTGCTTGTGTGTGTGTGTGTGTGTGCATGTCAAATACATACTTTACTATCTCTACCAAAAGGTTTTACGTCTTATGTTTAGAAGATGTAAAGGGGAACTACACTTTTTTTGGAATGTTGCCCATCATTCCCAATCCTGATGTGAACCATTTCCAGTTTAAGCAAAACAATCATCTTTCATGTAGAATGGTGACACATGTAGGAACTCCTTATTTGTGTTGTTTGCTTAAAAAAACAAAAACAAAAAAAAAACATGCCAAATTGAAGACATTTTGTGGAAACTCATGTTGCAAATTTAGGTTGAACAGATAATCTGGTTCTGATCCTATATTTGGACGGACGCAGAAGGGGGGCAAACGGTCTAAGCTGAGAATGGGAGGGGGACAAATTGTAGCAAATGTTATAAACCCGAAGTTGGATGAGACATGTGGATTAGTAATGATGCTGTCAGTTGTTCCGACTGTGTGGCCCATACAACTGCACCATAGAGAATTATCGAGTCAAATTAAAATGTTTAGCCCAATTATGAAGATGCCTTAAAGGGCTTTATTAATTTGCGCATTATTTTTAGATCATTTAATCTGAGGAGGGAAAAAAAATCAAACAACTTAATAAAGTCATTGCTGCAGCCCATTTATGAGTGTGTGTGTGGGGGGGGGGGGGGGTGCCTGTGTGTCTGATAATTTCCTAAAACACATCTATTAGCCAGAAGACTTCCCTTTCTATGTTAAATATGTTTAAAAGGTGCTGCACGTTTTTGATTACAACACTGTGTGCTTTAATTGAGCTTTCGGAACAATTTTAACATTACGATCTCAAAATTGGAAATGGTTGCTTATTCATTATGCTTCTTCATTATCAGGGCAGATGATTGAGTGCAAGTTAAATAAATATCACAGAGGATGCTTGCTCAGTCCTGATAGCATCTCCAAGTGATTTATTGTCTCACTGACAGAATTGCTGATGGGTGTTACGAACCTGCAGGGGTCCCGCCTGGCCCTCAGGTTCAGGGGTCAAATGTTACCATAAGTCATTCAGTGGTCCTGATGAATTGCGAGTGAAGCTAGAAAGACCTGGCAACAAGCAAAACCACATCAGAGTGAAACCAGGTCTCACTCTGATGTGTTGTGTACCTCCATGTTGTGACATTTGTGCCAAAGAGATCCAATGGTCGACAGTGTGACAACTAAGATGGCAAATACAAAAACAATATTATCGACAATGTCCACCCACAAAGTGGAAGTGGGAAAACTACAGTAGTAGTATAAAACATATTCTACTTTGGTATCAATCATTCTCAAATAAGTAAAGAACCGAGCCCCACCAAGGCTAAATAACCCCAAAAGTGCCCATTTCAATTATGCATTATTTAAGGGAATGTAAATGAGGGAAATGTAAATAAATATATACAACAAAAGTGGAAAAAAACAGCATGAGGCCGCTAACAAGGCACATAATGGTAAAAAAATACTAACTATGTTCCATTTGCATAACAGGACCGGCATATTAACCAAACAGCGACATTGTTATTGCAAGAGCTAACACCGAAAAACTATTTTTCTGGTGCAGTGACACTGAGTCTAGATCACAGCGCCGCACACACAAGAAGGAAATAATGCTTAAAATGGCCAAATACAACAAAACACTGTCAGTATTACATCTTATAATATGCCTGATGGTGGCGTTTTGCAATTGTAAACAAGTGTGGCTTTGCTAGCAAGTAAACAGAGTAGCAGAGCTTGGAGACACATCCATATAAGGAAGTCTGGCCCTCTGTGACATCACAAAGGGGCAGTTTCACCACGCCTTTTGAAAGCGAGTATTTTGAGCCATCCTAAACTTCTGAAATTTAGGCATTGTTTAACATGAGAATACAACATTCTAACTACATTTATAGGTCAGAAAAGTGGAAAAAACATAATAGGTCCCGTTTAAGGTATTCTGTGATTCTTTCCCTTCATCCGACATGTATTGTTCCTGTGTTGCATCACTTTGTGGTTTTCCCAACATTGGATGAGAGCTATAGAAAAATCTGCCGTTACACATCATAATAGTCAGTTGTCAGTCATAAAAGTCCAAATATAACACAATTAATAATAATAATAATACATTTTATTTGTATAGCGCTTTTCAAGATACTCAAAGACACTTTACAAAAGAATGAAGTTGAATAGAGCAAGTAAACAGAATAAAAGACACACCAAAATACAACATTCATTGGTTAACACACAGTTAAAAAAGCGGGGCGGGGCACAGCAGTCAGATATAAAAGGTTAGACATTAAAAAAAGATTTAAAGAGGTGGGTTTTGAGTTGTTTTTTGAAGGTGGGAAGGTCAGGGCAAGCACGGAGTGAGTGGGGCAAAGAGTTTCAGAGAGTGGGGGCAGCGATGGAGAAGGCTCTGTCTCCCCAATTAATCATTCTTTGCAATAACTAATTAAATACTGAGTTGGTGGGTGAAAATATTGTAGTTTTTTGTAGTCGGTTGCACTGCACACTACTACATGAATGTGTCACTCAAAAGTTTCTTGTCGTCATTCATTTATTTATTATTTATCCTCGCGGGGGTGCTGGAGCCTATCCCAGCTGTCATTGTGCGAGAGGCGGGGTACACCCTGGACTGGTGGCCAGCCAATCACAGGGCACATATAGACAAACAACCATTCACACTCACATTCATACCTATGGACAATTTGGAGTGGCTAATTAACCTAGCATGTTTTTGGGATGTAGGAGGAAACCGGAGTACCCGGAGAAAACCCACGCATGCACGGGGAGAACATGCAAACTCCACAAAGAGATGGCAGAGGGTGGGATTTAACTCGGGTCTCCTAGCTATGAGGCGTGCGCGCTAACCACTCAACCACCGTGCAGCCGTGTTGTCATCATATAGGTCTTGTAATGGATCACTGGTGTACCTAATGATTTGGACAGTTGCTAAAAGCATGTCTGCCAGTGACGTGACCTCATTCCCTCCACTAATCCACGGCAGCATGGAGAGGAAGTTCATGATACCCGGCATTAAAGTGAATTTAAAAAGTTTGGAGTCAACTGCTGGAGCACATTTCGAACCAAAAAAAGTCATATTGACACACATTTCCAAAATTTGTATGACATAATCTGAAATCCTCGGCATGGCCTCCAAATCCCATAATGTTAAATAGGATCAGCATCCTACATGTTGGCCACAAGACTGCTGGACTGATAATGTTATTTCATGTTTTTTCAAATAGATGCTGAAAATGTGTGTGTGTGTGGGGGGGGGGGGGGGGTATAGGCCATATATATACAGTATATATCTGTAGAGCCAAGCTGGGAGGGAGGGGGAGTTCACTGTCACACCCCACTGTGTCATCATCCCGTTGGGCTGCTCTCATTCTGAACATCCACGCACACACATAAATCTCCTTGTCATCTCAGTCAATAGCCATCTGTTTGTTTCTTCACTGGAAAATGTTTTTTTTGCCAAAGTTTGGCCTGGACTATTTTAAGTTTTCATTTGGAGACAGATTGCTTTAGGACATTAAAACAACAATATACTTGAATTTTCTGTGTACCGTCTTTGAATACTTCATTTCCAGTCATTTGTTTTCTTCAATCTACCATTTCTGGTAATAAGTCAATGTCATTACAATATATATATGTGGTTACTTGTGCAGAATAGAAACAATATTCACGTCTTATAGGGCGGTCCAAAGTCAGACACAATCCGTTTTGTGAGGCTGGTTGATTTATAAGGTGTTCTAATTTCAAACAGCCGAATGCTATGAAGTGAATTAATTGGTTCCATTATAAATTATACATTATCATAAAACCTTTATTAAAGTGTCAACAACGCAGTGTAGTACTATTTCATAGCATAAATATCGTTGGTTTAAAGCGGCAAGCATAACATTGTCAGTGCGGTATTCACTTTGCTTTAAAGATCCGTTTTTGAAAGTGATGATGATCAACACAGACGCAGACGGTGCCTTGCAAACGTATTCACACTCCTTTGATGTTTCAGCCTTTTATTTCTTTTAGAAATGAAACCAAGGTCAATGTAGTTTGGCTTTTTTTGACGAAAATTTAGAAAAAAAGCCAATTTCATGTTGGAAAAGTGTGTCAATAAATTACAAATATATAATGTTGAGTAAATGACAGTAAGTATTCACCCCCTTCAGGTCAGTGTTTAGTCCATGGACCACAACACTGAGTCTTTGGGAATGTGCTGACAGATATGGACACTGCGATTTCCCCCCAATTCCTCCTTGCACAACAGCTCAGACTTTGTCAGGTTCCTTGCTGGGATGGGTGAGAGCAAGTCCAACAAATTATCAATTGGATTGAATTCTGGCCTTTGATTTGGCCACTCTAGAACCTTTGCCTTGTTGGCTTTGAACAGGTTGCGTGTAGGTTTGCTGAATGTTTGGGCTAGTTGTCTTGTTTGGTCTTTGGTGTTACACAATAGCCACGTATACATGGACCCAAATGGTCCAATTGCATTCGGTTTATTTGCTCAAATGGCAAGAATGTAACCTTTGTATACACCTCATTTCGAAAGAAACATGTTACTTCGAATGAATATATAATCGGATTCACAGGGGTGGAATATTCCTTTCCCCAATCCGATTGAGGTATCGCGTACCCGCTCAAACGGAACGTTGTCAGGGTGCGTTCTTCTTCTTCTGTTGTTTATTGGCGGTTGGCAAGCAGCTTTCGTGTGCATTACCGCCATCTGTGGAACAGAATCTAAACACTTCTATACGCCATTCACAAGTCCAGTTTTATTAAAAAAGAAAATATACATCTATATAAAACATGTCCCGAGTTTAATTATAAAATATTAGCAAGATTGAATTTGATCTTTTCCTGTTTAAATTTATCCCAGGTGCGTTCTTTCAGCGCATGCTCAGATATGACGTAACACGCAGCTCCAGACGTTCTTCAGTTTTAAGTTTTTTGATCCAAACTAATTTCAAGACTGGACGAAGGAAAAACTGGCAATACGGAGTTATTCCAACAAGTGAAAGAAAAACTCGGGGAAGTCGGTATCAAGTGATGTTGATGTTTACGTTTTACTGGGCATGCCCCATTGACTATTCTGTTTGATTATAGCGGCGCATGTAGACAAGAGATTGGATTATTCCTTTCCATGTATACCATTGTTTTTGGAAAGGTCATTTGGAAACATTCCATTCGGAAAGAGAAAAACTCCTCATGTAAACGTGGCTAGTGTTTCATCCAGCCAGAATGGCGGACCTCGGTCCGGATACAGATCCGTTGATGGTCCATTCCACCATCGATTAACATGAATGGGTTTAACTGAACCTTCCGTGGTAATCTTCTGTCTTGAACTGTTCAATTCCTTTTCGTCTTCATGTTGTATTGTAGCAGGGACGCCAACAATCAAGAAACTGATCCCCCCCCAGACACAGATGTTTGCATACTACAATCACTTGACACACATTAACTGCACTCAGATCAACTCCATTTCACTAACAATGACACTACAGGGATCATCTGGTCGGATCTCTGCTGAATTAGGTCACTTTCAAGGGGTTGAAGCAAACACGTGTTATATATTCTTAATAGTTACCAAATTACTTTGACCTTGATTTCATTTATAAAAGTCTGAAATATCCAAAGGAGGTGACTACTTGTGAGTAAACCTTTACTGATCATTTCTACTACTAACCTAATTGCATCAATATTTATCATGATATAACATTAGTTAGACTAGATCAGGGGTGCTCATTAAGTCGATCGCGATCTACCGGTCGATTGCGGAGGTGGTACTGGTCGATCGCTGGTCGATCGCGGCGTGACATTAAAAAAATATCATCCCAGCATCAATGCCGTCACTTGATTGATATACAGGGCAGCCATTCAGATGACAACTGAATGTTGCCCTTCGGGCGACCAATCAAATCAAACAACGTCTCTAAGTGCAGCAGAACTTACGATGTCAGCCTATCATCCATCCCCGTTACTTGATTGACATACAGGACAACCAGTCAGATGACAACTGAATTTTGACCTTTAGGTCACCGCTCATGCGTAAACAGCGATGCAAAGTGCTAAGCTAGTCGGCGAATTGCGAGATTTTAAGCCCTCGCTAAAGTTTATGGTCACTAAAATGAGTGAAGGAGCTGGACCAAGTAAAAAGGCAAAAACTGGACCAAGTAAAAAGGCAAAAAACATATCACTTCCATACGGATATGGAATATTATACGGATATTATGATACGGATATTATCCATGACTGATAAACATTTGGAAGTGTGCTTGAGGCTGGCTATCAGCAGCTACTGTCCGGACTATGCATCCCTGGCTCAGGTAATTACAAAAAATGTTAATAGTTAATTATGTGTGTTTTGCAATATTGGCTCATTTGGTTATGTAAGGTACATCAACATACATTGTACGTACAAATAATCCTCAATACATTTGAAAATAAATAGATGTTTTGCATTTTTGTAGTGGGTAGATCATTTTGACTCGGTCATTTTAAAAGTAGCTCGCATGCTGAAAAAGTGTGAGCACCCCTGGACTAGATATTCTAGTATACGTACGTCAGCTCATTGTATCGTCTTTGTCAAATACCATTTCACTTAATGAAAACTCACTGCAGAAATAATGATGTTCCTCTCATCCATTAGAACGAAACGTTCAATATCACACACATTTCCATGCATCCGTGCTGTGTTCAAACATCCATTTGCTTCACGGTTCAATCGGGTCCAAACACACGAGAATGGAAAATAGTGATTTCTGAGGAGTCAAGGCTAGTCAGCGCCGGTGAGGACTTTTCTCTGTCATCCGCTCAGTTTCTTCAATAAAACATGACCTTGTTTGCAAACAATATACAGCAGGGGTCTCAAACACATGGCCCGCGAGCCGACGCTAGTTTGAGGCCCCCACGTTGATATGAAAGTTTAATGTTAGTGCGGCCCGCGCAAGTTTGATATGGATGCTATCATGTACCCGGAAATGACAGCTTGAAGCTGTGTGCACACCGGACACAATTCACGCCATTTTGCAAGTTACGACGCTGCTCCCAGATGTAACGATGCTAACTTGTTAATTGGGTAAAATGGTTATGTTTCATTAATGTTCATGTTGAAGATTAAATAACTGTTAATACTGTTAATTTGAATCTGAAAAAATATATAATTTCTCTACCCACCAACTAGTATTTGTGGTTGCTTACATTTCTCTTATTTGCTGTTTTTTTTTTGTTTTATTTATTTATTACTGATTGATGTTTTTCTTTATTTTGATTTCATTATATTTTCATCTTATTTGAGAACAGTGGAATGTTTTATCAGAACTTTTCTTGTGGAAAACTGGAAAACAAAGCACTGAAAAAAAAAAATAAATAAATCCTTTTTTTTTTTACCTGAGCAGGTAACCCCAGGTAAATTGAGTTTGAGACCCCTTGATATACAGTTACTGTGTAACAACGATATGTATTAAACATTATAAGGATAATTACGTCCCCCTGGCCATCAGACTGCTCAGTGCCAAATAAGCCCCTCTACCTGCCTACACGCACAACCAAAACTTTAAATTATTGTTATTTATTCTAAATTATTTAAATTATTTGTACAAATTACTGTTTATGCTGTACATTGTTGTTCATATTTGATGTCATCTATTTATTCTCCACATTATTATTTATTATTTATTATTACACGGGAGCCAGGCAACGACATTTCGTTGGCAATTTCACTGCTGTGTTATTGTGCAATGACAATAAAGAAAGTCGATGTCTATGTCCTACATGCATTTGTGTTTTTGCAGAAAAGCTCATGGATGTTCCGTTTGATCGGCCGACACTAAACACTAACATTCCCCCCAAATGTGCCTCAAAAGGAGGCTTAAGGGGCACATTTGGCTTCACACCTGCGGGTTGCCAACCCCTATGCAACATAACACAGGGTTTCAGCATGCGTACCTGGAGCCTTGATATGACAAAAGATGCATATCCACGTATACTGTTTGATGGAAATGAAGCATCAGGCTTTTAGGCAGCAAAATATCCCAATCAAATGTACTGCCTGGCAAAAGTTAATCTGAGACTACTGTTCTTATCCAGCCACTTGTAATTTTGTCGAGTGTTTGGTGCCTCTGTGATGAGACCGTCTCTCTCCATTCCACATTGGAGTCAAAGCTGGACTTTTGGGACTTCATTTAATATGGTCTTTGTCCTTGGCTAGAAGAGTCGCTCTTGACCCTTTCCAGCCTCAATCATCATTGGAGAGTTCGGCTGCGACCAAATATCACTTCTAGTACAGTCATCATATGAAATATGTATTTTTTTATGTTGAAAGATGTTATTTTTGAAAATTCTGTTTCATAAAAACGGGTACATTCTTTCAGCTTCGTCCATCATAGGTTGCCATAGCGTGGTCTGTTTATTTTTCATCAAATACCCTTGACTTCATCGGGTCCTACGACAAACCCCTGGAGAGCTGCGGTTGGCATGTCGACCGCATGAAGGACAGTTGCTCCGTTGATTGTCAGAGATTGACAGATGAGTTGAAGAATCATGGAAGGGAAGCAGACAAAAGCTTGGAACCTCCACTCTGAAGTACAACAAGCATACGTAGGTGTTTTGCCCGGTGTGCTCTCTTCAATCTGATAGTATTAATCTTGTCCTTGGTTTTTTGTGGTTGCATTGCTACGCACCAGCACTTTTAACTACCCTTGATAATGGGAGGAAGAGCCTGAGACTCATTAATTGGATTAGCCCGGTCTTTATCTCCGCATCTGTTTGTGTCAGCCTGAAATACTCCCAGCCTATAACTACTAATTGACTAACAAATGGTTTCAATCATATCGACGCTTTTACTCATTTGCTTGACTGTTGTCAACCATGCAACCATGGAGATGACTTGGTTGACATTTCTGCATTGCCCATTGTCATGAGCATTTTCAATTCCCAATGCCATTTTAGCTCTGATTTCACTGTGTGTCTTCCTGTTTGCCCCCCCCCGTGTGCTACAACCTGTGACCTGACGTCTGGTTGCCTAATCATGTACGTATACACTACCGCTCAAAAGTTTGGAATCACTTGGAAATTGTTTTGGGCCAGTCTGAGATATGGCTTTTTCTTGGCAATCCTGCCATGAAGTCCAGCATCCTGAAGTCGCCTCTTAACTGTTGATACTGACCCTGGTGTTTGACGGGTACTTATAGGTTATCACATGGTTTGTCTGGTATCAGGCCAGGTATCATGCCCCCAAGTGTCAGTATCAGCTCGAGACCGAAGGTCTCTTATTATCACATACAACTTATCACATACTATTTAATCATGAGCTTATTATCACGTACTATTTAATCAAAAGACCATTTTGTTTCCAGAAAATGTTCAGTTTATTACATGTATTATATCTAAACAGTGTAAACACAATAATTACAAAAAATATTTCAACAATAATATTTTATCAACAGTCTTATCTTATCAATGTCTGACAATTAAAGTTCCATTAATCAAGTTTGGGTTTTTTGGTGACTGGAGAAGCACGAGGAATATTTATAGTGTGTGTTCACGCTCGTGCGCTGTTCTCTGATTGGTTGTTTCACGGGTACGATACCAGAGCAGCGCGCTCTGAGTGGACAGCTACAGGGGCTGATACTGGACATGGTTAAACTCTATATTTTATCAGTATCACTGCCCTGGGCTTTGACACAGTATCATTTGGGCCTTTTCCCGTATCATTCATGGGCGCTTTCTAGGGTACAGGGCCAATTAATACTGTAGTATGTGATAATATTTAGTATTTGTCTTCTTGCACAGTTGTGCATCGTTTTTCTGTCCTTGTTAGACCCAGTTTGCTGGTCTCTGAAGGGAGTAGTTAACAGCATGGTAAGAGATTTTAGTTTTCGTTAGATTTTTAGATGGGTTATCTAATAATCTATTAGCCTTATAAAATGATGAACTTGGATTAGCAGCCATACCAGGAGATTGACACAGAGGACTGACAGTTGTTGATAGTAGGCCTCTATGCAAAAATGTAGATGCTTCTTTGAAAATCATCCGATTCATTTTAATTGTTTGTGAAATGGATGAAAATTTTTGTGAAATGCATGAAAATTTGTTTTTCTTTGGAAAACAAAGAAATTTGCAAGTGATCCCAAACTTTTGAGCAGTAGCGTATGTGTGGCTTTTTTTTTTCTCCTCAACATTGAATGGATTATATTTCAATCAAATAAACGTTATAGTCTGTTATTTTGTCATTTCACCTCATTTCTGAGGGAGCTGCTTAAGTAAAGATGCCCATGAATAAAATCATATTGTATGCGGATGTGCTGCAGCCGGTCTATATCGCTACATGCTAGAGGCAGCAGTTGTGCCCTCGTTCATCTCTACGTTTTTCCGGAGTCACCCGCTGATGTAGGAACCGAAAGTGGTTTCTTTGTGGCCGAGCAGATATGAGAGCAATTGTTCTCACTTCCATTTATCTCTACTAAAGGGCAGCTAGATCTGCCGACCTAGTCTGTGCCAGTGTGTTAACTTTATATCAGATAGAGACACCGGGCAAGGTTTGTGTTTGAGGATGTTTGTGAGTGCTTTGAAGATATCTGGTTCTCTCTGGTCTCCAGTATTGCTTTGTGTAATGATATGTTATCATGTGGAAACCATTATGCTTCTATTTCTGATCCTTGCGTGAATGCTGAGAGCCCCTAATGCTATTTTACCAAAGTAATCATAATAATGCAAATGTTCTTTTCACATATCCCAAGACAATTATTTGTCAAGAGTTGCAGAATATTGATAATTGTTAGTATTAAAGACTGTTTTGTGTATGTATAAGTGCTTCAAATGAGGCAAAACCTGTATATGTTGCTATTTGCATGCAAGATCCCTTGTCTGTCTTTCACTTTATAAGTAATTGTTTATATTCCATTTCATTTCCTGCTGTGTACGGTGCATTAATATTAATGTGCACAGGTATTTCATTCGGCGTGTGAGAACCATGCCTGAGAGCAAGGTGACTTGTCTTATTATTTGGGCAGCTGCCATCCTCGTGTGTCATTACTGGGGAAGATGGCGGAAACTGTCTTTTCTGACAAGCTCATCTCGTCTGTAAATACTCATCCCACTGATGCAGCTTTTCATGAAATTAATCAAGCGACCTCGGGTGCTGATATGTGTGAAAAGCGCGACCCCCCCCTTCAAATTCCGTCCCCTTTATTGCCGCTGCCTCCGCCCGCCCTCGCCAATAATCATATTAGAGCGGCCAATCTCATTACGACGTGCCATTTGGTAATTTAGAGCTTATGATCATTGGCTGCCCATGCTTGGCTTGTTCTGTCACAATAGAGAAATGTTGTTTTTGCCTGTAGATGACACTGACATGGATATCCATTTTTCATACGAGTGTTTTTTTCCTGCTCGTCTTTCAATATCTCTCACTTCACAGGCGTACAATGAGGCAGCCTGTCACACATCACTTGCTCACCGGCGTCAATCTCTTGGCTGTTTACCCGGTTTTGGGATATTTTGGCAAAGACTGTTCACATTCAGCATCTTTTCTAAGTTGTTCCTCATTTGGGCCTTGCCCCTCCTGTTCCCATTTTAGCTTCACTGGTCATTCACTCGTAAAAAAAAAATGCATCCTTAAACAATAAATGCTAGGTAACCACAAACGTTGGCAGTTAAGATTGAGGTGGAAATAAAAATACTGAAGTAAACAAAATAAAGCACTGACAGCTTACTGGTTTCCCTGTGTGCCAATTTGCCTAGCCTTGGTAAACTCCCACTATTTATGTTTCCACACTGCCAGATTACAGTAAGTGATAGTCCCTTATTTTCTCTCAAATAAACAAAATAGTCACAATAGTTTGTGTGCTTTTGTGCAAATAAAAATGATTGTTTGTGCTGTCATACAGTTTAGGTTATTAAATATTTAAGTGCGTAATCTGCCCCGCAAAATGCTCAAAATTAAACCAAAGTAATGTCATTATTTTCTGCTTTGTATGTGCTGTTTTGTGCTGTAAAAATGATAGATTTTGTGTTTTTGGTATTCATATTCCAAGGTCAACCTACCCCATTTGCTCCAAATCCAACCAAAATAGATTGTGTGCTGTTTTGTACCATTAAAATTATTGTTTGCGCTGTTTTTCGTTTTTGAATGTTTAAAGATTATTTGATTCATCAAATTGGCCCAGCCGAGTCCGACATTTTCCACAATTAACAAAAATAATTGCAATCGCTTGTGCCATGTTGGTTTTGTGCAATTACAATGATAGTTTGTTCTTTCTGTTCAGCGTGAACATAATCAGTGCCCCAACATGCTCGGAATGAAAAGAAAGTAGTCTATTTGTTTTCCTCTTTGTGCTGTTATTTTTTTTTTTTTTATAGATATGAACCTTATTACAAAGTACAAATGATTGAGTATTTTACCAGGGTTGCAACTTCTCACAGGCACTCAGCTTCCAATAACTGACCTCATGTTCTTCTTCTTCTTTAGATGGCAAACAAGTTGACAGCACCTCTGCTGGTTGCAACCAATTAGTGCACTACACTTTTTCGTTTTGCAGTTCATGGAAGTAAACACTTAATCAATCAAAACAATCTGAAATAAGATTGGAAATAATAGTGGAAATAATAAAACACAAGCCAACAGGATGGAGAACCCGCACCAAAGTCCAACAGGGTACTAATGGCCTAGTGCGAGCACACCCTTAATGGACTAATTGGTTGTTTTGCACATCCCTACAGCAGATACTTGTGCTCTCACGCCAACCACTTTCACCGTCAACACATCTGATGTGCATAAGAAGTCAGAATGCATCTGACTCCAAAAGATTTAGTTAAAAGAGCACTTTAGATCTTTAGATTATCGGCCGCTTTGTAGTCCTTGGTCAAAGCTACTTTTGTGAGTCTGTGATTACTTTGCTCTTTCGACTCAGGAAGGGGAAAAGAAAGAAGAGGCTAGACGGCAATCAGCGCTTTCGCCCTCTTCCACACCAACAACGTTTTATCTCGTCCGTCAGGAGCGGTGAGCAGCACATCAGTTATTACGGCCACCGTCGCCCGGATAGCATCAAAGAAACGAGGTTTCACACAGAGAATGTGGGGACTGTGGTCGTCTAAAGGCGGCCGTACAACTTTGTATAAACGGTACACATGTACATATATATACATATACGAGATGTACAGTATATCATTATGCTCTGTTTACGCTAAGGTTGTTATTCGACTTTTACAGGCCTTATGCTCTTTCCGAATAAGGACAGACTCCAATTATAGCGGGGGAAATACCCACCATTGTTTTTTGCTGAAAACAACACTCTATCTTCATTCTCCGTACATTGCGGCTATCCTCCATCATGTCTGCCTCACCTGTCTCTTCCATCTTTTGCCCGCATATCCTGCCCTTTCGTGGCAGCAGTCTAAACACGAGCAATGTGGAATTGGAAGTAAAAGAAAGTAGAAATGACATCATGCAAAGTCAGATTGTTTCACAACAAGCTAACTGAAATTCGATGTTCTTTGGATTTATGAATCCAGGCAAGGTTCTTATGCTATGGATTCATTCATTCATTCATTCATTCATTCATTCATTTTCTACCGCCTTTTCCTCACGAGGGTCGCGGGGGTGCTGGAGCCTATTTGGAGTCACCAATTAACCCAGCATGTTTTTGGAATGTGGGAGGAAACCGGAGTACGAGGGTGAAATTGAACCCTGATCTACTAGTTGTGAGGTCTGCACACTAACCACATGACCGCCGTGCCGCCCCGCTATGGTATCATGATTTTGGAAAATGAAATGGGTCTGTAAGGTTATACATGATTCAATCATTCATTCATTTTCTACCGCTTATCCTCACGAGGGTCGCGGGGGTCCTGGAGCCTATCCCAGTTGTCTTCGGGCGAGAGGCGGGGTACACCCTGGACTGGTGGCCAGCCAATCACAGGGCACATATAGACAAACAACCATTCACACTCACATTCATACCTATGGACAATTTGGAGTGGCCAATTAACCTGGCATGTTTTTGGAATGTGGGAGGAAACCGGAGTACCCGGAGAAAACCCACGCATGCACGGGGAGAACATGCAAACTCCACACAGAGATGGCAGAGGGGGGAATCGAACGGGGGTCTCCCAACCACTCGGCCTATGGTTAAACATTCAACTTTAATTATGTTGTCATTTACAACGGAACCTTGGTTTTCATCCTTAATCCTTTTTACAAAAGCAAACCAGAACCCGAAACATACTTAAACTGAATATTCCTCCTATAAGAACTAGTGGAAATCAAATTAATCCATTCCAGACACCCCAAAATATTAACACAAAGTACGTTTTATAAAGAATTATATTTCCAAGTGTGCTGTTTAGCTGTACAATAACTTAACACAGTGTACAAAAACCAAGACACCATGATACCATTTTCAGAAATCAACTTACATGTAACTTAAAAAGTGCATATTAATCACCCACAAAATAAAGAAATGAAATAATATGGTCTATTGCTGCATTAGCCAATAATTAGTTTTTTAAACACAACATGTCCAAACCAAAATTATAGTTATGATCCACTGTCATTATGGCCTGAGTGTTTTTTTTCTTTCATATTATATCAGCCAGCTTTCCTTTTACTGAATGAATAACCTAATTAACATTACATAAAGGCTTCATAAAAGCATTTGAGATTTGTTCAGTCATGTTCTCAAAAATGGATTTCATCCAAGAGTAGAAAGAATTTTTGGCTGCAGTTTGCAACTTTTTTTGAAGGAACTAAGGTTTTTTTTTTGGATCAAATGTATGTGTAACTGCTGACTTAATGTCTACCTCGCTTAGTTAGTGTGTGTGTGTGTGTGTGATGCAGAGTTGTGCTCTCATTCAAGCAGTGTCCACTAAAAGCATTATTCTGACACAATGCTCAGCTTCAGGAAGGTGAAGAACTAAAGACTCTGAGAGACAATGTCACAGGAGGCCTCTCGGTGGAATGAGATGTCTCTTTTAATGCATTTTGTCTTGACGCGGTGAACTGCTGTGTTTTCCAGGGTGAAGCTGAAGGACGGAGTGGCATTCCTGGGGGCCAGAGCCAGTAACCCCGTGGTGTGGACAGTGAGTCAGGATGTCAGAAGTGAAGGTCACAGAGTTGTCACTCTGCACTGTCGAAGGAAGGAGAACAGCTTTGGTCAAAGGTACGTCTGACTGACCTACCAAAACAATCGATATGAGATACCGAAATGCCAAGAGAACATCTTGCAGAACGATGACAAGGCAGGTTGCTCAGTTTGCGAGAGAACGAGTTCGGCTTTAATTCTATGGCCTGATGATGAAAATATGACTTGTCATCGTTTTGTACCCAAAGTATCACCTAGTTTGCCTGCACACATGGTCATCGGTCAGTCGGTCCACTAGATAACCCAACTAGAAGTCATCTGGCAACACCTTCTGATTTGCATGTATGAATCTCGAGACCCCAACTGGAAATTTCTTTATTTGGAAAATGGCCTCTTACTAGTCCAGGAAAGCCATAGCATCTGGAATGTACACCAGATTTATTTTACAGGACAGTCCAACAGCATTTTCCCACCCCCAAACAATTCTCCCAGGTCCCTTTTCCTAGTCCGAGCCCAACCATAAATCCCCAATGAGAGGGTGATTCAATTCCTATAAAAAGGTACATCTCTATTTACATCTTCAAAACACCTTTTTTTCAGTATTCTTCATTTAGGTTTAATTTTCTGTATATTTTAACCCCTACATTACATTTACCTACATTTACAAACATAAACTACACAGTTAATCCCCCCCCCCCTTCCCCAGGTGACACTTGGGAGAGTCCAATCAAGGTGCACTCACATGGCCACGCCTCCATGATTGTGCCGCAACCAATCACCTCGAAGAGAGGAGGAACTGATGGGAAAAACTAACTAACTAAAGTGGCAATTAACGGATTCACTGGCAAACAAATGTAATATAACTAAAGTATTAACCAAAATGTATGTAAATGGAAGGAAACTAAGTACATAAATAGAAAGAATGACGGTGACGGCGGGGCAAACACCTGATCAGTGAGGGAGGATTGGCAGCTCCGTCACAATGACCCATCGTTTTTTCTCTTCAACTTCACATTCAATAACTTGTGTATGGTTTGTTATTAATGGGAAATATGCACAGGAAGTAGCGCAACCTGACTGCTCCGATGCTCTCCGGGGTTTCCGGTTGACGACAGTGATGAATGATAGGTAGTCTGTCATTTTTTTTTTTTTTTGGCATCTGCCTCACCGACCCCGCGGGGACACCAAACGAGTCACACAGTACAGGACTATTGGGATGAAGGTCATATCACGTTGAACCTGGGATTTAGTCTTGACATTATCTGGGCAACAAAAGACTTCCTCAAACATTGATATGGTAATTTGACGCCAACAAAAGCCTCTGCTTTTAGGTTTCTTCAGGACAAATTCAATTCAGCATTCATTAATTTTCTACTGCTTATCCTCACCAGGGTCGCGGGGGTGCTGGAGCCTATCCCAGCTGTCTTCAGGAGAGAGGCGGGGTACACCCTGGACTGGTGGCCAGCCAATCACAGGGCACATATAGACAAACAACCATTCACACTCACATTCATACCTATGGACAATTTGGAGTGGCCAATTAACCTAGCATGTTTTTGGAATGGGGGAGGAAACCGGAGTACCCGAAAACCCACGGGGAGAACATGCAAACTCCACACAGAGATGGCTGAGGGTGGGATTGAACTCGGGTCTTCTAGCTGTAATGTCTGCGTGCTAACCACTTGACCGCCGTGCAGCCATCCACAACATATTCCGAAACAAAATATTTTGCGCAGAAGATTAAGAAGAGGGCAAGGTTTTTGTTTTGAGGTGCAAGGAGGTGGATGTCATCGCAGGAGTGGTGGAACATTGTCATGAGCTGCTCCACTTACACGGATTTTCAAAATAATTGTCCTATTTTTTTCACACTGGAGTGTGAATGCAGCTTTAGTCCTAATGGATTGAACAACTGCTGCACCAAAAAATAATGAACTTTGAGCTCAACCAACAGTGAATTTGTTCCTCTTAGCCTGAACGCTACATAAAACATATTCCATGTGACAGCTCCTCAACTCTCCAGCAGTAAGTCCAACCTCGGAGAGTCATTTCATGCTCAGTAGTCAAAGACCATTATTCAGGTTAAGTATAAAAAAAGATTCAAATTAGCCGGCACTTGTTGAAAATGAGTGCAGAATGAAGCCGAAAAGACAGGCGCTGCAGAACATCAAATAGCTCGTGTCATTTGAAGCTCATTTTCTTAACCGTTAAAGGTCCAAGACGTGCCAGAATCTGTGAGGTGAGAGTGACGCCAGTGACGCCAGTGACACCAGTGACGTTGGCACCATCAACCAGACAGACAGGCTTGATGACTTCAATTGTTACACTTAATAAAGGGAGATGTACAATTCTGCTTAGGACCACATGTACTGTTTTCCTTGCTCAACATTGGAGGCAACATTGGCTGCACAGTGTTTGAGTGGTTAGCGTGCAGGCCTCACAGCTAGGAGACCAGAGTTCAATTCTGTTTGCGTGTTCTCCCTGTTCATGCATGGGTTTTCTCCGGGTACTCCGGTTTCCTCCCACATTCCAAAAACATGCTAGGTTAATTGGCCACTCCAAATTGTCCATAGGTATGAATGTGAGTGTGAATGGTTGTTTGTCTATATGTGCCCTGGGATTGGCTGGCGACCAGTCCAGGGTGTACCCCGCCTCTTGCCGGAAGACAGCTGGGATAGGCTCCAGCACCCTTGTGAAGATAAGCGGTAGAAAATGAATGGATGACCATTGGAGCATTGGGGAACTTCATCTGTCATGTATCCAAGAAAATGCGTCACAAAGACAAACCTGTCTTTAGTATTAAAGGGTGGGATGGTCATTTATCATTGTGAGGAATTCATGCATGTGTAATAAATACCCAGTGGATTTGTCTGCGGCCAGTCTATGGAACCATAACTATCAGAGGCTCTCAAAATAGCTTCCTGTTAAATGGTTTATGTCTAAACGATATCTGAGACTAATGTTTCTAGCTTTTAAATGAAAGGATGTCAAAAGCATGTCTCAAGCAAATCGAGTTAAACTCTAGTATTTTATAAGACATGCAAAGCAAAAGTGCATTTATACTCTTAGGGTCTAACATTCTGAATTCACTGTGCCCATAGAGGCTCCTTAGAAGCCAATCCAGCATTTTTCAGCCAGGAGCTCCGATCGGTATCACAAAAGTTTTGTGGTCAGCAGTTTTGTTTAAGGGCATCTGTATGCAGACAGCAAAGATCGCAGCCATGCTTATTCTATCCTCTCAGATGGCTCTACAAATACTTGGACTCAGGCTGTGTCCATATGTGTAAGTATTTAAATACTTCCATTCGTTGCCGATGCTCTTTATACAAAATAACAACTTTAAACCACACTCTTTAAAAATCACGGTGTATTAATCGCTATTAAAATTCAACACACAACATAATGTGTATCACACTGTGGCAACAAATCACAACCCTGATCAAGAATAAGTTATGTCAGTGTTTAGCTCTCTCCAGAGGGTTCCATTTCAAACAGATCTATCTCCAAGCAGCGAGCTGCATGACTGGTTAAGTCTCCAGGCGATAATAAAAGCAGGCTGATGCATTATGAAAGCAGCACCTTTGGTCATCAGACAAAAAGTGCCTGCTCAGTTAGGAAGATTAAATAGGCCGATTAAACCGCCGTGTTCCCTGTTAGCAAAGGGTGCGGTCATTTTTACATAAGATAATAATTATAATAATAATCAGTGATGCCTCCACTGTCATGATGCAAAATAAAAGAAATTGTGCATTGAACTCTTGTTGTCATCTTGTGAAGATGTTCCCATGTCAAGCTGATGAGAGACGGGGTTGTGAGTTGTAGACATGGATACGGTGATGGGACTGCACCGCTGTCTATGTGGTCCGGTCAGGATGACGTTATTAACAACTGGAAGGTTCTGTGTGACTCTATGGGGACGCCATTGTGGCTCCGTCTGCTGTCATCACAGAGAGAGGTGACATTAGTGGTGTGTCGGTCATGAACCAACGGGTCAAAAGAACTAGTTCTTTTTTAATGAACGAGGTCACCGCCCCTAAAATACCCGTTCAGTCCGTTAATGCAAATGCTTTTTTTTGATTGGCTGGAGAGTCAGTTCACCGTTCCTTTTGGAGGGCGGGACTATCTGCGCACTTGTCTGTGTTATCCTATCGTCGCGCCTCGCTCGGTGTGTGGCAGGAGCTAGCTGACTGAAAGGCCGAGACCGAGAGATTGACCGACACTTTCGGTGACCTCGTTCATTCCATTCACACAAAAGAACTAGTTCTTTTGACCCGCTTGTTCATGACCGACACACCACTAGTCATCACGTGTTGTTGTGCTGTTGAGTCGGAACGAACGTGAACATGAGAGAATGGACTGACTCCTCACGGCTGACCGGGTCTATGCACATGACCAATTGACCGAAATGAACGGATCTTTTTATTGAATGAACCGGAATGATCCGGTTCACTGAAATGAACGGTTTTGCCCACTACTACTTGACATGACGCGTGTGCTTTAATAAGATTTTTAACATTCATTCATTTTCTACCGCTTATCCTAACTGGGGTCGCGGGGGGTCTTTGGGCGAGAGGCGGGGTACACCCTGGACTGGTGACCAGCCAATCACAGGGCACATATAGACAAACAACCATTCACACTCACATTCATACCTATGGACAATTTGGAGTGGCCAATTAACCTAGCATGTTTTTGGAATGTGGGAGGAAACCGGAGTACCCGGAGAAAACCCACGCATGCACGGGGAGAACATGCAAACTCCACACAGAGATAGCCAAGGGTGGAATTGAACTCAGGACTCCTAGCTGTGTGGTTAGCTGTGTGCGCTAACCACTTGTCCGCCGTGCAGCCCCAGTTGTTGCTGTCATTAAATGTAACTTAACTTTGGGTATATATGCTGTTCCAATGCTGGAAAAATTGCGCAATTAACAAAAAAAAAGTCTGATTTTATTTCTTTTCCATCCTCGATCGGGACTTCATGTAAATGAAATTGTCAAGATTTTTCTGTCTGCTCACCCTCACAAACATTCACGCAGTTTTGTACGAGACCATTATGGATAAATCTACAATATGTTTTACTACATTGCAAAACAACAGTGACACAAATTAAATGTAATAACGATGATTTACATTATTCATACATTTCAGTGCATGTATTAGCTGATCATTGCATGGTTTCTTCACAAATGCCTCGCTGGAAAAAAAAAATAATAAGTCATCCATACAGTAAGTTCTTGCTCAGAGCAGCAGGGGAAGAAGCAATAAGGATGTATGTAGGTTGAAAAGTTAGCGAAGGAGAGTGATCATTATGGTTTGCCTCAGGTCGCACCTCCTCCCACTACCCCAGTGCTTATTCAGACATGTCGAAATTGACTGTGCAATTATGCAAGAGAGTGCTTGGCAGGAAGAGGAAATGGCGCTCAGATGTTTTCTTCGTACAGTAAATATGGACTAAGTCCCATCTGTGTTCATGCACATCATGGCGTTGCGCTGTCTGCCTGAAACAAACAAGTGAACAAATAGAAGCGCCATTGCATCGTTTACTCCTCCAAAGTCCGCAAGCGTGCCACCGCATTTAAAGAACCTGCTGTGAGAAGACGGGTCGCCTATTGTGAGCAAGTCACAGTCGAGCTCGGCTTAAAAGACTGACTAGCATGCACGGCTGCACCAAGGACAAACATGTTAAATAGGATTTTCTGTATTAAATTGAAGTTGCTTCCAAATTTGCTTTGGGCGGTGTCTGATTAAGGTGGTCATGGGTGCCACCGTCTGGGAGGCACCCCCTCATAACTGCCCAAATCCCTGAAATTGATGCCATGAACTTGCCTCATCTATCTAATCGGCTAGATTTCAA
Source organism: Doryrhamphus excisus (assembly GCF_030265055.1). NCBI lineage: Eukaryota > Metazoa > Chordata > Actinopteri > Syngnathiformes > Syngnathidae > Doryrhamphus > Doryrhamphus excisus. The sequence goes on from NC_080467.1 coordinate 20,008,579, forward strand.
AGTTTTCTTTGAGGACTTTTGAGGATCTCATCCTTGTATGATGCAAAGTTATGGTCGCCACAGTCCCATTATTCATGTTGATAGTGATTATTGGGAACCGGAGAAAATCTACAGGGAGAACATGCAAACTGCACACAGAGATGCCTGAGCGGGGAATCGAACCTAGGTCTTTTAGCTGTGTTGCATGTGTGCTAATCACTCACCCACTATGCAGCTGGTGTTACATTTGTGAATATATTATTTTCATGTAAAACAACCCTTTTTTATAGTAGATATAGTTATATTATATACGTATACACAGTATGTTTTAATCATGCACATCCTTGTTCTCTTATTCAGTTAAAACCTGTAAAAATCTGTCAAAACATGTGAGTTGCTCCTTAGTTTCGTGTGATAGGAGACGGAACCTTCAGTTTTTTGTTGTTTTTTTTATCTGTTCCAATGGCAATGCAGACTATTCACTGATGCGAAGCAACCACCAGAAGTTTGAAGTGATCCTTGACTCATTCACTACCAAAGACGTATTTACATGGTTTTCAACCCGACGACTCGCTCACAAAGACACATGTATACGTCCTTTATGCTTTTTTTGTGTGTGCAAGAGGCACAAAGAGGTGATGATGCAACTCTACAATAGAAGAGGGCATGGCTGGTGAGGTTTTAAGGTGAAAAAAAATGACACAAGGTGACAGAAGTACATTTTATTCGCTGCACAGCAACCAGGAAGTGAAAGGTACGGTAGCGTTCAAGAGATTACACATTGATTTTGTAATAAAACAATGTTATATCCATAAGCGTGTAATGTAGTGGAAATTATATCAGTAGGTTGCAATACATTGTCATGGACCGTATTTTTTGGACTATAAGTCGCTCTGGAGTATAAGTTGCACAAAGCCAAAAATGCATAATTAGGTGGAAAAAAATATAAGTCGCATTTTTTGTGGGTAATTTAATTTACAAACTACTTGACCAAAACAGACATTACGTCCTCTTGGAAGGCAAGTTCTAACATTAATAAAATAATAGAGAACAGGCTGAATAGGTGTAAGATATGCTAACACAATGCTTATTCAGCTATACAAAAAATAAACATGAACAGAAAAGGTGTCCAGTGTTTATGTAAAATAAACAGTTTTTTCATTTATAAGTCGCTCTGGAGTATAAGTCGCAGGAACAGCCAACCTATGAAAAAAAGTGACTTATAGTCCAGATAATACGGTATTGTTTATATCACTCGACTGTCTAGGGGGCTATTTATATGGATGGATGGCATTGTACCTTTCTTAAAAGTAATGTTCAAATCTCGTCTGATTTCATTTTCATAGCCCCAGTATCGTGTATCATCTGAGTGTCTCGTGGCAGTATTGTATCTTTTGGTGCTGATTTGTGAGTGTCAGAGATTGAAAATCCAGTGTGGTGGACAAACACACCCAAAAAAAGAAAACACTAGCTGCAAACCCTGCTGTGAAAACAGATTTAACATTCCGGCAGTGGACTGGAGCTTTCTTGAAAGCAGCAAGTGAAGTGAAGCCGAGGCTCCGCGTCGGCCCCAGCCATCTGTTGAGAGAGGTGACATGCACCTCGGTGGATCTTTGGGTGAAACACAGGAAGTAACTATCACTGGGATAGATTGGAGGCTTCTGTTGGACTGAAATATTTAGCATACTCTGACAGAGAAAGGCACAATTCCTTTAAAGATCCTTGCAGCACACGTCTGCCCATTAGCTATGCTTGTACATCAATGAAAAGCTCAGACAGAACTTGTGCGCTCACTATTATTATTTTTAATGGAACATAGCTGAAATGAGTGTACTGTCATTCTTGCCTTCTTTTCCAATACCCAAAGCCAATTATAGTGATTAAAATCAAAATCTATCCGAAGGTATTTTTCTTTGCACAGTAAAATTGAATGTCGAATGTTTAAAAAAAATAAAAATGTTTTGATGTAATTAAACAGTTGGAAAAAAAGAACGTGAGAAAACATCAAGCAGATCTATAAAATCAAGGCTGGAAAGTTTAAAATTAAAGACTTGCCGAAAATACGCTGTACGACAGGGGTGGGCAAACTTCGGCCCGGGAACAACATTCGGCCCGCCAAGTGTTTGAATATGGCCCGCCTGTTCTTTCCACAATATTTCATTTAAACTCAACATACAACCTGGCATCATGGCTTGAGCCAACCATTTGATTTTTTTAAATCAATTTCTTATTTGATGTTGTCTGTTGTTTCCAAAATGCTCCTGAAAAAGGGACACAAGCACATAATAATAATAATAATAATAATAATAATAATAATAATAATAATAATAATAATAATAATAATAATAATAATAATACTCTCGCCCGAAGACAGCTGGGATAGGCTCCAGCACCCCCGCGACCCTCGTGAGGAAAAAGCAGTAGAAAATGAATAATAATAATAATAATAATAATAATAATAATAATAATAATAATAATAATAATAATAATAATTTATAACGCATGTTACATCAAATAAATGATTTGTTAAATCAATGCGCCCTCGAGTCAAAAAGTTTCCCCACCCCTGCTATACTTGGGACATCGCTGATCTTTACGTATACATCATTGGACACAAATATGGAGATTCCAATCTTGGGTGGGGGAACCAAATTTCAAATTTGTGTCTTGTGCTGAATCCATTTAGGAAAGCCTGCTTTGTATGCATTAAAAGTACTCGTAGCAATAAACGCAAGACAAACTATCGCTATTTTGACCACCCGACAAATGCGTTCTATAAATACTAAAAACAAAGTGCCGACATCTCTCCATACTTTGTTGTCTTTAGTGTAAGTTCTGAACTAATTTTGCCCCCCCCACCACTTCATTCAGTAGGGCTGCTTTAAAGAGTCAAATTTGTATGAATTTCCATTTTCCCCTCCCACTTTTGCAGCTCTGAGCGCCTCCCAATACATATTGCATGAACCCAAGATGTAATTTTGAGCAGCAACACCATTCTTCATGTGTCTATCTACAGCAGCACCTTGTAGTGTACTACCTAATGCATATGGAGAAACACAGTTTAGAGCTGCAAATCCTTCATAAATACATAAGCTCCGTCTTGTTTTAACTTTTAAACTGTTTTATTCATCTATCTCTTGTTACCAGCCAAATGTGTCTTAGGGGAAAACATTTAAATGGTTTCATTTTAGTTTGGCAAAATATAAAAACCCATATATGGTATATTTAATAACTTGGAATCCCGTTGGAAGCAGTTATGCAAATGTACATTAAATCAAAGTAGCTTGGCGCTTATTCTTCGAACCCTTCAAAGTAATGTATAAGGTGGTACCTTGTTTAATGTCATTAATCCATTCCAGAAGGGCCGACTCTAACCAAAACATACTGAGAGGGTTTAAGAAAGCCGAGTGTAATCTTAAGCAATCAAATGAACGCCTTTAAAATCACAGGCCACAATGCATCATCTGCCTGACACGCTGAAAAACCTGCCTGTGAGGTTTTGGTCACGTGTCTGGAATGTGTGCCCGTCAGCCAATTTACCATTACGCAGGCTGCGCTTCGCCTGCGCCAAGAATAAACCAGGTAGGAACTGGTGAATTTTGTCATGAAATTGTCACTATGCCAAGCTGAAAATGTGGACACCTCCCCTGGTGCGCCACCACGCCCATCTCAGTGCAGTCCAGTCGACCAAATTGGATGCGCACAATGGTGCGTTGGACCAAATTGCCATACTCCGCCAGCCTATGCCACAAAATGAGAGCCCAATATGTTCATTCGTCCCTTTCATTCATGATGATGATGATGGTCGCGGGGCAGGGTACACCCTGAACCGGTCACAGGGCAGTCGCACTCACATCCACGCCTATGGACAATTTAGAACATGCATGTTTTTTGGATGTAATGAATGAATGAAACACACGCATACACGGGGAGAACATGCAAACTCCACAGAGACATGCCCAGATTGGATTTACATGGTGTCTTACTTTGGGGTTAGTGTCCCTTTCGGTTGGAATTGCACCTTCTCGCCGAGGTCCCACTGTATATTCCTGGGTACCTTGTTTTATTGCATTTGACTGCCCCTTTAGGCAGCAAACTATTTGGACTTGAAATAAATGCACCATCTGCTGCCAGGCACTAAAATATATTAAGACTGTTTCGATACAGACTTTTCAACGATCAGATTGCAACATGATTAACAAAATTCTCAACAATCAAAAATCAATAAGCGGAACCAGAACTTGAGCACGGAGGATGCGATGCATGCATTCAGTCCCATGTAAACTATTTTAGGGTGTTTATGTAACACAACTGGGAGTATATTCTCATTATGAATGTCGAAGTGAATCATCATGTGGATGTTCACCGTATTTGATAGATTTTTCTCATGATATGGTAATAATAGCCCAAGGCCTTTTGTGTATGTGTGGGGGAAATATTCTCATCACTACTCCGACCCGTTTCAATTGACTTTCTCCTCCCTTCATATCAAATGCAAGTTATTTTGTGGCTTCACTTATCAAAATCCAGCCTTTGGAGATATTTTCAGTCACACATTAATGTATTATCATGTGAAATGCTGTCAGCCTACAACGGATAATGTGATTATATCCTACAAATGCGCTACTCTTGTGTAACTTGAGAATCTATGACTGCAGAGATACAGTCAAATATTCAAATTGAAAAAAATGATGTTTATTCGCCGCTGACAGGCAATGAGATGCAAGCCCATGCAAACATGCATTGTTTCAGTTGGTGAGTGTGTGTCTGCAAGGCAGCTTTATTTCATGCCCGAGAGTAATTAGGAACTGGAGTCATTGACAGAACAATGATGAGTGAAGATTGAACAAGAAAGGAGTTCGATACGCAGTCCTCTCCGGTTGGCTAGCGAGGTCAGAGAGCCTCGCGCTGTTCTTTCTGATTGCAGCGAACTTAACTCACAAATGGCAAACGGCCGCGTGCAATCAATGGCAAAGCTGAGCAAGACCAGAGGGACCGCTTTTACAGCTCCGGTTAAATCAAAGGTCCCTCCGGTGCAATCGTACGCAAATCAAGGAAACTCGCCAAGACCCTGCATGAACACGTGAATGTTAATTACCTTCCTGCTGTTCCTGTCTACCAATGCACCATAACACATATGCACCTAGATTTTTTTATTGATCAAGCATGCAAAGTAAAGACTAGATCCCCCAGTAATGACTTTTAGCAAAGTGGCTCTTTTGTGATTTATATCATTAACATACCAAACACAGATGTGAGATGTGAATTATTATCATATTTGCTTTCTGACTTTAGTTCATATGGCTACTGTAATTAAAATCACAGAACTCTTTGCTGTGTTTGGCTTGCCTACTGGAAAGGTTGTTGCAAAAGAGAGAGACAGGCTTAGTGGGAGGAGGACGTGTCAATAATGAGACCACTACGCCGCTTAGTTAGCACTGTCCATTTCATAGGAGCTGATCCTTTTAAATGAGGCGGGCTACACTCTGGACTAGTCACCAGCCGTAATTAATAGTTTATTTAGTAATAATAAAACTGAATGATTTCTATTATTAACAGTGGCGTGAAAGTAGCAGGGTAGCCCAACAGGACACGATGAAACATGTTTTCATTCATCTACGTATGTATCATGTTGACAGAACCCAGATATGCTAATAGAAAGTGAAACTCATTCATTAAATGCACAACTGCGCATGTTTTTAGTACGAGTTGCGATATATACCGACAATATTTTATCTTATAGAATATGCAGTACATGTATGCAGATGACTTGTGATTGTGCACATACAGCATTTTGTGCATGTCCTTGAAAGGGATGATAGCCTTTTTTTTTCTTTTAATACAATATTTCATATGCTAGATAGAAGAGACAAAGCAATTACCCTTTCAGGTAGTGTAATTTGCATATATGAACAGATGTTTTCTTAGCACAGCTTCGGGTAGCATACAATTTGGCTAAGAAATATTTGAATAGATTCCCTTTAAGGCAATCATCCGTAATGTATTATTTTCTTATATTTATTGGTAAGGCCGCTAATGCATTCTGAATTGCTCTCCGCTGACTGCCTCTGTTCAATTTGAAAAGAACCCCAACCCCCACCCTTTCCGTCCATGCTTGCAACTATGTGACGGACCGGCAGTATTGATCATGTTTAATTTCATTTGAAGGAAAGGCCTGTGTAACATTGCTGTGCTTCATCATCCATTCAGGACTCTACAAATGCAAAAGCAGTCAGGCTCCATTTTATACCAAAAAAGAAAATATCAACATCTTTAATGGCTATCCTCACGAGGGTCACGGGGGTGCTGGAGCCTATCCCAGCTGTCTTCGGGCGAGAGGCGGGGTACACCCTGGACTGGTGGCCAGCCAATCACAGGGCACATATAGACAAACAACCATTCACACTCACATTCATACCTATAATTATAAAAATAATAATACATTTTATTTGTATAGCACTTTTCAGAGTACTCAAAGACGCTTTACAGTGAAGAAAAAAGAAATAAAAAATAGAGTTGAGTAAAAAACAGTAAAAGAAGCATTAAAATACAACATTCATACATTCATTCAGAGCTAAAAACAAGGCTAAATGCGGTGTGGGCACAGCAGTCAGGTATAAAAAGTTAGCCATTAAAAACGGATTTAAACAGGCAGGTAAATTATGTACAATTTGGAGTCACCAATTAACCTAGCATGTTTTTGGAATGTGGGAGGAAACCGGAGTACCCGGAGAAAACCCACGCATGCACGGGGAGAACATGCAAACTCCACACAGAGATGGCCGAGGGTGGAATTTAACTCGGGTCTCCTAGCTGTGAGGCCTGAGTGCTAACCACTCGTGCAGCCCAAACTTCCAATAATGAAATTAAATTCATCCAAAGCTTGCTATCACATCCTCCTAGTCAGATACTCTATGCCAGGGGTGCTCACACTTTTTCAGCATGCGAGCTACTTTTAAAATGACCGAGTCAAAATGATCTACCCACTACAAAAATGCAAAACATCTATTTGTCATCTATTGTCAAATGTATTGAGGATTATTTGTACGTACAATGTATGTTGATGTACCTTACATAACCAAATGAGCCAATATTGCAAAACACACATAATTAACTATTAACATTTTTTGTAATTACCTCCACATTTCCCTTCTTTGGTACTGCGATGGTAGAATGGCATATGAGGCAAACGCACTTCGAAAAAGACTTTGTGAAAAAAAAGTCCACCTCCCATTCCGTATGGAAGTGATATGTTTTTGCCTTTTTACTTGGTCCAGCTCCTTCACTCATTTTAGTGACCATAAACTTTAGCGAGGGCTTAAAATCTAACGCAATTCGCCGACTAGCTTAGGACTTTGCATCGTTGTTTACGCATGAGCGGTGACCTAAAGGTCAAAATTCAGTTGTTATCTGACTGGTTGTCCTGTATGTCAATCAAGTAACGGGGATGGATGATAGGCTGACATCGTAAGTTCTGCTGCACTTAGAGACGTTGTTTGATTTGATTGGTCGCCCGAAGGGCAACATTCAGTTGTCATCTGAATGGCTGCCCTGTATATCAATCAAGTGACGGCATTGATGCGAGGATGATATTTTTTTAATGTCACGCCGCGATCGACCAGTGATCGACCAGTACCACCTCCGCGATCGACCGGTAGATCGCGATCGACTTAATGAGCACCCCTGCTCTATGCGTTGATAATTATGTTCCATGGAACTATTCCCCTAAACAGCAGAGCACAGAACAGAAATAAGATATTTACTGCGGTTTCTATCATATTCTTGACCCGTGGGTTATCAGTGAACTGGTGCATGTGTCCGTGTGAAGGAAAACATCCCTGATTGAGCCCTTCAGGACTCGAGCTGGATAATCCTGGTAATGCACCAAAGATGCTAAAGTGTAAAGCCAGGAAGTCAATTTCTGGATTTATCCTTTCCATCTTGTTATTATTCTCCGCTGTGCTGGGCAGTCACATTTATAGAACAATCTTTTGATGTCCAATATTGACTCAAGCAGAAACCATCAATCAGATGGGAAGGGGTTGTGTTTAGAAAAGCAAAGTCTTTATAAGTATGCAGCAGTGATTGTCTCGTGTCTCTGGGTATTTATCGTGGAACTCGCCATTTTTAAAGTCATATCAAAGCCTATCGAAGCTGCTCTGTGGCTCCTCGCTTCCGCTTTATCAGCAGCCAAAGCCAGCGCTGGTGGGGACTTGCCCAGAGACAAAGTGGCGATTGGCCAGGGAGTCTGGTGTTGTTTGATAAGGCGGGTCTATTGCCCCTGGAACCTTAGACTTCAGATCCTCTGATCCACTTCATCTTACTGATAAATCAAGCCCTGAATCACAGGGCTACAGTTCATGTTTCACAGGTTTCTTTGAGGTGCACTTTATACTTTGACAACTTGTCACGGAATTTTCAGCTCTCAGATGTCCACCTACAATTCTCATATTTTCTGTGTGGTGTTGAATTTTACTCTTAGAAATTGGAGTTGGAAAATAGTAACCCAGGGCAACTAAGCTTATGTTATGTTCACATGCACATATTGGAGTTACAGAAATAACCGTATTGACCCAAACACAAGGCAGAGGAGTAAGAGGAGAAAGTTTGAAAAGAGACAGGTTGTCTATTTGAGGTCGAGGCAAACAACTCTTCCTGGCATGTCCAGCTGGGAGGAGGCTCCAGGGCAGACCTGGGACACGCTGGAGGGATTATGTCTCACAGCTGGCTTTGGAACACCCATGAGCTGGAAGAGGTGATTGGAGACCGCAAAGTCTGGTCTTCCCTACATGAGACCGCTGCCCCGGCAACCCGTCCAAAAATGAATGGATGAAATTGAGATTGTGATTCTGTAGGCCAACTTGTTTACACTGTGTTCAGGGACATGGGCTTACATTTTAAAGACATCACTCTGTGTTTTTTTATTGTTATTATTGTGATTATTAGTAGATTTTTTTTACTCCTATTATGTTTTTTCTACTTTATTGACCTAAAATAAAAAATATTCTTGTGTTAAACGATGCAAAAGTTTTAGATAATGAGGTTTGCACACTTGGCTCAAAATGCTCGGTTTCAAAAGGCGTGGCAAAACTGCGCCTTTGTGATGTCACAGAGGTGCAGACTTCCTTATATGGTCATGGCTGTAAGATGGCAAATCTCTCTGCTCTCCCCCAAGTTCTGCTATTCTGTTTACTTGTTAGCAATGCCTCACACGAAGGTTCCTGATTCCCTACCAGCAAAATAAATGCATTTTAATCTGTCAATACTGGATTAGTTTGTGAACATGGGCCAGTATGGAACTGGACTAGCCAACTTTTCTCAATGTACCAACACATTTCCATGTGTATGCTGTCCTTTCAAATACAGATGTCTTTCAGCATGACTTTGTCTCCCAATATATTAGAAAATGTTGGTGGGTCACGATGGTCACGATTGCCCATAACCAAGGCACCATTGTCACATAACCCCAAATTTATAAAAAAAAAATTTTGTTAATGACTAGGGCATAGTGTGCTTCTTTCTCTCTAGTGAAGATGGTAGGCTGTTGTTTACTTGACAGATTAATGAGGCAAAGGAGAAGTAAGAGTTCAGGTCAGCAAGGGGTCATGATGTGTTCAGCATTCTTATTAACCCTGTCCTGATACACAGGTTTAATATACACAACCCAGAGCGGGTTCATTCGGGGTTATGTCGGGGCATGCACAGGCTGTTGCCTGCTCTTATATCTAATTGTGCCTCAGTGTACGTATATGGGGGGGGGGGGGGGGGGGCATGATCTACGGTGCTCTCTGGAACATCCTCACAAGGAAAACAGCAATAACTGTGAACTGGCTAAAGATCCTGTTGCCATCCGCCGGAAAAAAAATATGTTTTGGATTATGGACTGCATTGTCATTCAACTGATTTAAAGCAATATTTAGATCTGACATATAATCCAAAAGTCAGATATTTTGTTTCAGATGGTCAAACCTTGTTTTATGTATGGCCTGGTTTTGGTCAA